>NW_024412427.1:25950934-26043226 GCF_014898765.1 Herpailurus yagouaroundi | reverse complement strand
GGAAGGAAGGAAGGAAGGAAGGAAGGAAGGAAGGAAGGAAGGAAGGAAGGAACTTGGACACGGGTCCAGAGGTCATGAACGATCCCTAGAGGTTTGGCTCTTGGGCCCTCCACTGTGCTTCCAGTTGAGGGGCAATCTCAAGTGCCTTAGGCCTGTGGGCACAGAGTCTTGGCTGAGATCCAAGGGACAGCAGCAGGGATTTCTGCCACAGTGATGGCGAAACAGTGTGTGCCTTACTACAGAGGTGGTTGCTTCTTGTGATAAAAACAATATTTATGTAGAAAGCAAAAAAAAAAAAAAAAAAAAAAAAAAGGAAGGAACTGAAGGAATTTAGCTGAGTCCTCCAGAGAGTTAATTCAAAATCACCCATTGTTATTTCTCAGTGAAAGAGAGAGGGAATGTGCCTTTGGGGCTGGTTTTAAAACTGCTAAAATCATTGTTTTCGGGTCTTACTTTTTAGAATGAGCTTTATACAGAGAAAGGCTTCCCTCCCCAGGCACAGAATGGAAATTTAACTCCCACACAATCCACAACTCACAAATTTCTTCAGAATCAGGCCAAAAAGTGTGATAAGCTGTGCACAAAATTATACACTTTTGGTGAAAGTATTTTAAAATACAAGCTCAACTGAATAGAATAGTATCTTTATTTACTTATATAAAGGTCAGTATATTTGTTTACTGTTAAAATTTCTAAATAAATAAACCAGTTTCTAAATTCAGCAGAATCAAAAATTGCTAAGAGTTGCAAGAAAAATAAAAATCTAATATTGACTAAAGACATCCTTAATAGGAGCCAGTAAGGCCATTTTAAATATAAACTATAAGGGTTAGAGAAGTACCAGGATTCCAGACGCCTTCCATTTGTTGTAACAGCCTTATGGTCAACTTTCCAATAAAAAGATCATGTTTGAGACTAAAGAGGAATTGGTCGAACCATAGATTTTTCTTTTCAGTGTGTGGATTAAGTAAATTGCACAAATTATACTTATAAACCACATATTACAGCTATTATGCTTTGCTGAACTCTGTAGTCAGTTCTTTAATTTACAGTAACATAGTTCTTTGCCTTTGAAATTGTAATAAAAAGTTTAAGAAAATATTCATTTTCTGTTTGGAATGAATTATCAGACTTCATGGTATCTTCATTTTAGTGAGACATTTAACAAAACCTTGCATGATATTTTCATAAACTCAGTGAAACAATGGAAATGTGGGCTTTGATGATAGTAAGTAAAGAGTAGATTCATGGGTTGATGCCAAGGTGAAAGCAAGTCTATGGCAATCCACCAAAGGATTCTGCCTATGACTTTGTATTCTTCAATATTTCATCAGCTATTAAGTTGAATGGATAAGACCAGATTATTTTTAATATAAAGCATGGAAAATTATATTATCAGTGATATACATAAGAGTGTGGAATGAACTCCTAAAAATGGTGACAGGAATTATAAATTTCCAAATGAGTAGAATCTTGAAAATATTAGGAACACCAAGACAGACTTTTACAATTATATTATGACAAAAAATAGTGTTATGATTCTGTCAAGGAGAGGTGCAAGGAGAAAAAGTGAGAAAGTAAATGACCTAAATGTAAATGACCTAAGTCATCTACAAAATAGCAAATGTACATGTACATATAATGTATGAAATATAAAAATTAACTGCAAGTGGTAGCAATTTATCAAGAATTATAATGATGACAAGTTATGTGAATAAAACAGCAAAAATAATTAAAAGTGGTTGTTTATGAAGGGAATAAAGAGTAGCCAAGAAAGGAGCAGGACATTGATGTCTATATTTTAAGCCATCAGAAGTATTAAAATTGTCATTGTTAATACAAACACATGTATTTTTATTTTTTATTTTATTTTAGAGAGAGAGAACATGTGAATGGGGGAGAGGGGCAGAGGGACAGAGAGAATCCCAAGCAGGCTCCACACTGAGCATGGAGCTGACACAGGGCTCAATCCTACCACCCTGGATCATGACCTGAACCAAAATCAGTTGGACATCCAACTGACTGAGACACCCAGGCACCCCTGTATTTTTAAATATATTAAAATTTAATTTAGATACTAACTTTCTCCACAAGGAGGAATTGTGTTTAAAATAAAAATCGAATCCTCTCCAACTAAAAAGAAACCAGCTTCTTTGGAAGATGTCAAATTCTGGGTGTGGGACAAGAAATGTACAAGATGCTCTTGAAACATCTTATTATACAAGGGGTCATATCAGTATAATACAAGGTGCCATATAATACATTATGATAACAAAGAAGCTGTCAGAAAATACCATGGTCATGACCAAAGGACTGAGCAAACTCAAAATAGGCTACTACTATTGACTCAAGATGGAAAAATTGAGCACTAACATGAATAATTACCACAAGGGACTGACATACCTCAAGTATACTAAAAGTCATTAATTCATAATAATTAATAACTAGAATGAAGTGAGATATCCCCACATTCTTCTGGCTTTTGTAAAGCATTGTTGTGATTTTTTTTCCTCAAAAATGGCCACATCAATTATTTCCAGTCCCATGTACTATTTCAACACCCAACCAACATAATCAAAAAATGGAGTCTATCTTCCCTCCCTCCTATTTTCTACTACCTAGGGGAGATTCTTGACAATTTCAAACAGTAGAGTTTGGTAGAAGTAATGCTACATTTCCGAGGGAAGTCATAAAAAGTATACAGTGCTGCTTAGCTCTTCCTCTCAGGAAGCTCACCCTTGGAAGTCAGCCACCATGCTCCGAGAAAACCTATACTATAGGAGAGGCCACATGTAGGTGTCCTGGCCATCAGCCTCAGCTAAGGTCTCAACCAATATCCAGTATCAACTGCCAAACATACATATGAACAAGTCTTCAGATGATTCTAACCTCCAGCCTTTGAGTCTTCCAACTAAGGTCCCCATATGGTGGATCAGAGACAAAAATGCCCACTCTTGACCAAATTATTGACCCACAGAACTCTTGGCATAATAAATGGTTGCTTTATGCCACTAGGTTTCAGAGTAATTTGTTACACAGCCATAGTAACTGGAACAAGGATATTTATATTCAGAATTAAAAGGGTAGAATGCACTTCTCAGAAGCACCTGAAGCAGAGTGCAGCAAACATCTGTTTGGAGTGAGTTCAAATTTTTTGGCCCAATCCTGTTGCATCCCTGGGTACTGAGAGAACTTACAAATGATGTTATTGCCAACTTGTCAGTGATTTTGAGTGACTGAAGAGGGCAGAAAAGAAGCCACAAGGCTTGGAGGATGTAAAATTCTGCAAATTACTCATAGGACTGGTGAGTTTAATGGTAAAATTCCCCATCATATTTTCAAAATGTTTGTTTTTGAAAATCCCAGAAAATGAAGCAGTATTATTTGCCAAGCAGCATAAGTTCACTAAGAACAATCTGTATTAAGCAAACTCTATTTTACAGGGTTGCTAGACTAAGAAATCTGAAAAATGTGGTAGAGATGATAATCACATATTTTATCCATTATAAGACATCATCGACTGTAAGTTATATATATTTTAAAATTTAAGTTATTTAATTATATAAATGATGTCAATTAAAGTTTAAAGTTTTCTTACTAGATTTTTTGTTTTACTCTTATTAAAAATGCTATTTTAGACATTCTAGACATAGATTTCCATCAGATGTCAGTCTTTGATTATATAAAAAGGTAAATATAAGTTAAGTAAATCAAGGTGCTCCAAAATTCTTCTCATTCAGAATCTAACTGAATCAGTTTTCAACTTAGAAAACTTCCTTGATGACTATCTTTTCTAGCATATCATTCTCCATACCCTTAAGAATGTCAGTAGTGTGACATTTCCTCAGGGAGTGTTCCTCGATTACCTCCAGGATTTCTTCCAAACTACTGACTCATTCTACAACTATTAGTGCTGACACTTTCCAATTTGACTAAATTTATACTTTTATCTTTTCTTCGATTGAATCACATGTTGCTAGAAGTTCAGTTCGAGGTTAGCAAGAAGTTTCTGACAATGCTTGATGCTGAACACCTTAATTGTAACCCTTTGTGATAAATAAACTGGTCACAACAGCTTTTCATTCATTAGTTTTTCATCTATTCCTAGGGATTTGGCAATTTCTCCTGTGTTTAGTGGGATAACTTGGCTTGTAAGAGCCATTCCTTCTGCACATAATTTAGTAACAAAAAGTAATGTAGTTTTATCTACTTTGGGGTACCTCCTTTTCTTTAAAAACTTGTAACTACTTTGTTTCCACAGGGCCATGACAGATATATGGCATCCACAATATAGACCAGATTCAGAGAACACACAAGATGGTGAATATAATCTAAAATATATCACAGGAGGGAGGCAAAATAGGGAATCTTTGTAGTAGAAAACACCAGGTATCAAATAGCTGCCCTCAAGTGTCTAACAGGGCAGAAAGTGGTACAAGAAGGAATTGATTTGTTAGGCACCAAATTACCATACAGTTTAAACAACTAAGTCCTAAGGAACAACTACAATACAGAGATTAATTTTGGTTTACTGTGTGTCTATTAACTTAATAAACTTCCCATCAACAGAGATGTCCGCTTGTATTGGTTAGGATTCTCTGAATTTCAAGTACAGAAAATTCAACCTATCTGGCAAAAGTGTGATTTATCGACTCATTTAACTGTGAAGTACAAGTTATAGCTGCTTTTAGATCATCTGGATTCAGAGGCCAGAATGATGACATCAGGACATACATTCTTGGTCTCTGGGTTTTCCTTTTTTCTCTGATGGTTTTATTTTGAGTGGCTTGGCCCCCATGAAGGCAAAAACAGTCTCCAACAAACCTAGGTATCATTAGCCCTTCTATCTGGAAGTCTCCATGAAAGATGCCAGTTTTTTTTCCCAATGATTTCAGCAAAAGTGCCAGATTAGGTCACAAAACCACCCCAAATCACTTACTGCATCCAGAAGGAGAATAATCTGATTGGTTGAACCTGTGTCTAGTGACACAGGAGGAGGAGGGTGAGGAGCCCTGTTGAATCAAATGAACTCAGAATGGAATAAAAGTGGTTTCACAAAGAGAATCCAAGCAGACAAAAAACAGCATACCCTGACCACATCTACATACAAGATTTTATATTCAAAATCATCCCAAAGAAAATTAAAAAGCAAAAAAATTAAAAAGTTATTTTTAAAAAATTATCACACAAAGAAAAAAGTTAATTTACTTTTAAAAATAGAAATGATGAGAATTCAAGCTGGTGCAGCCACTCTGGAAAACAGTATGGAGGTTCTTCAAAAAACTAAAAATAGAACTACCCTATGATCCAGCAATTGCACTACTAGGCATTTATCCAAGGGATACAGGTGTGCTATTTCGAAGGGACACATGCACCCCCATGCTTATAGCAGCACTATCAACAAAGTATGGGCCAAAGTATGGAAAGAGCCCAAATGTCCATCGATGGATGAATGGATAAAGAAGATGTGGTATATATATACAATGGACTATTACTTGGCAATCAAAAAGAATGAAATCTTGCCATCTGCAGCTACGTGGATGGAACTGGAGGGTATTATGCTAAGTGAAATTAGTCAGAGAAAGACAAAAATCATATGACTTTACTCATATGAGGACTTTAAGAGACAAAACAGATGAACATAAGGGAAGGGAAACAAAAGTAATATAAAAACAGGGAGAGGGACCAAACAGAAGAGACTCATAAATCTGGAGAACAAAGTGAGGGTTACTGGAGGGCTTGTGGGAGGGTAGATGGGCTAAATGGGTAAGGGGCACTAAGGAATCTACTCCTGAAATCATTGTTGCACTATAAGGTAACTAATTTGGATGTAAATTTTAAAAAATAAAAAATAAAATTAAAAAAAAAGTAGAGAAGGATTTCTTAAAACACAAAATGTACCAATGTAGGGGAAAACAAATGGATGAATTTACATTAATATCAAGGTCACTTACTAATGAGAAGACACATTAAAGAAAATGAAAATTTGTATAATAAACTGGAAGAAGATATTTTTAACATGTATAACCTATAAAAGATTAATAACAATATATAAAGAACATTTGGAAATCATAAGGAAAGCACAAATAACACAAAAACAAACGACCAAATTCATAAGCAAGCACTTGGAGGTAAAGGAAACATATTACCAATCAATATATGTACAAAGAAAGATTCAGTTTCACCAGATATTTGGAAAATACAAATTGCAACATAAAATGCCACTTTAGACCTGTTGACTGACAACATAATAAAAATAAAAATATTAATGTTTGACAATTACCAAATATTGGGAGAAATTTAGATTAATAGGATTGAGAGGTAAAGACTAACTTTTTTTTTTTTAATTTTTTTTTTCAACGTTTATTTATTTTTGGGACAGAGAGAGACAGAGCATGAACGGGGGAGGGGCAGAGAGAGAGGGAGACACAGAATCGGAAACAGGCTCCAGGCTCTGAGCCATCAGCCCAGAGCCTGACGCGGGGCTGGAACTCACGGACCACGAGATCGTGACCTGGCCGAAGTCGGAAGCTTAACCGACTGCGCCACCCAGGCGCCCCAAAGATTAACTTTTAAAGACCAATCCACTACAAGCTGATCTCCCAGAAATGGAGCTGACCTCCTACAAAGCACCATGGAAACCAGCATTGGTCAAATACCTAAGGTGATACCACTTCTGGTTAATCCCAAGGGTTTGACCCCAGCACACTGATTATGCCCCATGATGGACAGTGATTCTGCAAACATGAACACTCATGTCATGCGGCAGATTCTGCCACTCACTCACATCATTATATGCTTGCAAGTAGTAGAAAGGGAATTTGACCTGATCACTGTGAGAGGGAGGTTGATGGTACCATCTACTAAGAAGACAACCAGCAAGACAGGACTGGGCTAAAGCTTCTGTTATATCACTTTGCTATTTTACTTTGGACTCTAATCACATTGGGAGAGGAGCTGGAGTAGACTTAGCTGTACAGATTAAAAGCCCTACAACCCAAGAACAATCTTCTATCGTCTGACATCTGGCCATGCTAGATAACTGTGACCTATCCCATAATGGAGTAGCCAAAGGGGACTTTCAAGCAAAATTCTAGTTCTTATATTGAGTTGTGAATGTTTAAGTGGTTGTATTTTTTAAAAACAAATAAGTATAAACAAATAAGCAAACAACAAAACAAGGGCAACCATTTGTGAGCCAGTGATGAGAGTACTTCGTGGCTAAAGACTATGATTAATCCAAACCTGTGCTTCTGGAGGCAAAACAAAAGGAAATATGGCTTTATATAGCTTTAACTTAGGTACTTAATAACCTTATCTAAAATCCTAATAATAATTTGTGGTGTAGCTACTTTTATATCCACATTTTACACAAAATAACAGGCTCAGAGAGGATAAGTTAATAGCCCAACTTTATGTATCTAATAAAAGTTAAATATCAGATTTGTATGTAAAAAAAATAAAAATAAAAATAGGAATGATACTGCATTCTTTGACTAGAAGCAGTGAAACTAAAAATTACTGGAAAAAAAGCTTAACTCTTTATAAAATTTGAAGAGTCCTAATTTTTAGCAAGTAGCAAAGATAAAGTAGAAACTGAAATGACATATTAGGAACATGATAATAGCACAACTATATGTAAAAGTTAAGGAATATGGCTAAAGCCACATGCACAGGAAAATATATACCTTTAAATGTTTTTTAATAAACAAGAAACTTAAAAACATATCTCAAAAAGCTGAAAGAAAAAAGAAAGTAGCAAAGCAAAATAAAACTAGAAAAGGTAAGACTATTTTAATAGCTCTTTCAGATAATTGTAGATATTCTTTGGTGCTACACCAAAGCCCAACAGTGATAATTTCTTAAAGGTTAATTGCAGTGTGGAATCCAAAATCATGTAATGAACTTTTTCCTATTCTGTTACATTAAAAGTAACTGGTCTACCTTGCATTTTGAATGCAATTTTTTTTTTTTTACCTATACATGATTTTATAGTATCATACATTGGTTATTTAGAAAATATTGGTTCACTAAGTTATGCAGTTCTTCCAAATTTGACACATTGCTTTGTACAATATCAAAATCATATTTGTTAATACCACCATCATGAAAAGTCTAAGTATTGGAATGGCAAGCACATGGTAGCAAACACAAGCTTTCCAAAATTCTAATTTTTGCTTAAAAGCTTGAATTTATCATTGGCAACAGTACTTTCAATCATTTTCATTGAAGTGGCAGGTTTACTTTGTTCATTTTCAAGAAGATGTCTGCCAGTCTAAATGAATGTAGCTTATCCCATTGTTCCTTCAACTAAAGATGGTGTTCCATGAAAAAAAGTGACTATTTCAGCTTGCAACTCAAACAAGCATTTCAAGCATTTCCTTGAAATAACCAACATATTTCACTATTGGAAGTGCTTTATGCCTACTTTCCATCTTAGATAGAATATAAAGGGACATTTATTCAGGAGTTGAGACTTACAAAAATGTTTTTACTGCTTCATCAAGGACATTCCTAACTGACACTAGCATTTTTAGTTTTGCTGTGAGTGTGTGGTGTGAAGAATACAATAACAATATAAATGGCAGTTTGGTGTACTTGCTTGATTCATGCCAACATGACAGCAGTTTTATTTACCATTGACTTGCATCATCCATGCAAATGTCAAGATGACAAAAAACACAAATAACATATTTTCATTATTATGAAAATAGTCCATTGAAAACCAAGGAACTAGAAGTTCTAGACTTAGATCCATGAATATAAGAAAATTTAGTATATTGTAACAAAGGAATGCCAAATCAGTAAGGGACGGGCTTTAAGAAAAACTACACCATTTCGAAATATATGAATGCTTAGAAAGTGGTTTGGAAAGACATATATGAAACTATTATCAAGCATGGGGATGCTTGGGGATGATGGGGATTATCAAGCATTGGTGATGATGGAAGACTTCCACTTTTTAAAAAAAATGAGGTAAATAATATAAAATTCACCATCTTGAGCATTTTTACTGTACAGTACAGCAGTATGTGCATCATTGTGCAGATGTCTAGAACTGCTTAATCTTACAAATCTGAAATCCATTAAACAACTCCCCTCTTCTCCCTCTCCCTAGATCTTAGCAAATTTCATTTTGTTTTTTGTTTCTAAGAGTTTGACTACTTTAGAGACCTCATATAAGTGGTTTCATGCAGTTTTTGTCTTTTTTTGTGACTGGCTTATTTCACCTAGTATACTGTCCTAAAGGTTCAACTATTTTGTAGCATGTGTTTATATACCTTTTCTATTGTCTGTTTTTTTTCTTTAATCTTTATATCCTTCCTTCCATTAATTTTGGGTTTAGATTGTTCTTCTTTTCCTGTGTGTGTGTGTGTGTGTGTGTGTGTGTGCGCGTGTGTGTGTTTTAAGATGGAAAGTTAGGTTGTTGATTTGATTTGAGATCTTTCTTTTTAAATGTAGACACTTACCTCTATAAACTTCCTCTTAGTACTGCTTTTGCTGCATCTCATAAGTTTTGGTATGTTGTATTTTAATTTTCATTTGTCTCAAGATATTTTCTAAATTTCCTTGTGATTTCTTGAACTACCCATTGGTAGTTCAAGAGTGTGATACTTAATTTCCACGTATTTCTGAATTTCACAAGTAGATTCCTTACTGCCCCTTACTCATTTAGCCCATTCCCCCCCCACACCCCCTCCAGTAACCCTCACTTTGTTCTCCAGATTTATGAGTCTCTTGTGCTTTGTCCCCCTCTCTGTTTTTATATTATTTTTGTTTCCCTTCCCTTATGTTCATCTGTTTTGTCTCTTAAAGTCCTCATATGAGTGAAGTCATATGATTTTTGTCTTTCTCTAATTTCACTTAGCATAATACCCTCCAGTTCCATCCACGTAGCTGCAGATGGCAAGATTTCATTCTTTTTGATTGCCAAGTAATAGTCCATTGTATATATATACCACATCTTCTTTATCCATTCATCCATCGATGGACATTTGGGCTCGTTCCATACTTTGGCTATTGTTGATAGTGCTGCTATAAGCATGGGGGTGCATGTGTCCCTTCGAAACAGCACACCTGTATCCCTTGGATAAATACCTAGTAGTGCAATTGCTGGATCATAGGGTAGTTCTATTTTTAGTTTTTTGAGGAACCTCCATACTGTTTTCCAGAGTGGTTGCACCAGCTTGCATTCCCAATTTTTCTATGTGTTCTTAAGAAGAAGGTGCATTCTGCTATTGTTGGGTGGAGCATTCTATATGTCTGTTAGGTCCAATTAGTCTATGGTGTTTTTCAACTCCTCTGTTTCTTCACTGAGCTTTGGTCTGGTTGTTCTATCCATTTTTGAAAATGAGGCATTACAATCTCCTACCATTATTGTGTTACTGTCTATTTCTTCTTTCAATTCTGTCAATGTTTGCTTCATATGTTTGGGTGCTCTACCATTAATGCATATGTATTTATAATGGTTATATCTTCCTGGTGAATTGACCCTATTATCATTATATAATATCCTTTTTTGTCTCTTTTGACACTTTCTGACTTAAAATCTACTTTTGTCTCATATAATTATGGTCATCTCTTACTCTTTTTGTTACAATTTGCATGGAATATGTGTTTCCATTCTTTCACTTTAAGCCTATGTGTCCTTACATCTAAAGTCTCTTGGGGGTGTCTAGGTGGCTCAGTCAGCTAAAGGTCCAACTCTTGATGTCAGCTCAGGTCATGATGTCACAGTTGTGAGATCGAGCCCTGCGTCGGGCTGTATGCTCACAGCACAGAGCTTGCTTGGGATTCTCGCTCTCCCTCTTTCTTTGCCTCTCCCCCCAGCTCTAAAAAAATAAAGCCTCTTGTAGACATCAGATAGTTGCATATTGCTTATTTTTATCCATTCAGCCACTCTGTATCTTTTGTTTGGAGTGTAATCCATTTGTATTTAGAGTAATTACTGATAAGGAAAGACTTCCTGTTGTCATTTTGTTGATTGTTTTTGTTTGCCTTGTAGTTATTTTGTCCTTTTCCCTTCTTCGTCCCTCCTTTTGTTATTTATTTATTTATTTATTTATTTATTTAGTAATGGCATGCTTTCATTCCCTTCTTATTTTCTTGGTGTATCTTCTATAACTATTTCCTTGTCGTTACCAAGGGGATTACATAAAACATCTTCTAGTTAAATTAATATCAACTTAACTGCAATCACAACACTCCTCTCTCCCCCCACTATGTTATCAATAACCCAATTCACATTTTGTATTCATTCACATTTATAGTTATAGTTTTCTTTTATGCTTTTGTTGTTTTACTAAATTCTATACCAGAATTAAACCTGACTTTTGTACCACTATTACAGTACTACAGGATTCTGTATTTGTCTATGTATTTATCTTTACCAGAGAGCTCTATATTTTTGTATATTTTTGTTTTGCTGTCTAGCATCTTTTTCTTTCAACTTGCAGGACTCCTGTTAACAGTTTTTATAGGGCAGGTATAGTGTTGATGAACTCCTTTAGCTTTTATTTATCTGGGAAGGCCTTTACTTCTCCATTTTGAGGGTCAGTTTTGCCATACAGTATTCTGGTTGACAACTTTTTTCTTTCAGTATTTTGCTCATATTAGCCTATTCCCTCTGGCTTGTAATATTTCTACTGAGATATCTGCTCATAAACTTAAGGGAACTTTCTTATACATGATGAGTCTCTTTTCTCTTGCTACTTTCAAGATCCTGTCTTTGACTTGTAACAGTTTGATTATAATGTGTCTTGCTGTGGGCCTCTTTGGGTTCATCCTAGTTGAAGTTTATTGAATTTCTTGAATTTAAATATCCATTTCCTTCCTCAGATATGGGAAATTATCAGCCATTGTTTCTTAAAATAAGCTCTCTGCCCCTTTTTCTCTCACTATTCTTCTGCGACTCCCATAATGTGTATATTGGTCCACTTGATGGTTTCCCATAAGTCTCTTAGGATTTCCTACTTGTCTTCATTTTTTTTGTTCCACTGATTTCAGGTTCATTGATTCCTTCTTCTGCTTGATCAGTCTACTATTAAAGCCCACTAATGAATTTTTCAATTCAGTTATTATATTCTTCAGCTCCAGAGTTTTTGAAATAAATCTTTCTTTCTTCCTTCCTCCCTTTCTTCCCTCCTTCCTCTCTTTCTTTCTTTCTTTCTTTCTTTCTTTCTTTTTCAATCTCTTTTTTGATATTCTCATTCTATTCATGCATCCTTTTCCTGATTTTGGTTAGTTGTTTATATGTGCTGTCTTGTAGCATTTTGAGCTTAAGATGATTATTTTGGATTTTTTGTATGGTAACTTATAGATCTCCATTTCTTTAGGGTTGAGGGTTTTATTTTTTTAAGATTTATTTTGTTCCTTTGATTGGGCCATGTTTGCCTGTTTCTTCATATGCCTTGTTAATTTTTTCTGTGATTTATGTATTTGGAAATATAGCCACCCCTTTATCTTTACAGATTGGATATGTGCAGGGAAATACCTTCACCTGTCAACATAGCTAGAGATTCTGGGGACCTCTCAAATCATTTCCGGGGATGTGTCTTCTTGGGGCTTGTGTTTGTAATTTCCAGTTACAGAGATTTGCTGGTATTTTTCGGGCACTTGTAGTCTTTTGCTCCTTTTAGTGTCTGTATGTGATATTGCAGGTTCTCTGGGGTTGCAACAAGCTGCAAAACTCCTTTTTCTTCTTAGTGGCCCCAGGCATCTAAAGCATGAGAGTTCGGTCAGTGCTTCAGGTCAGAGGAGATAGAAATCAGTCCTTGAGTAGCTTCCCAAAAGCCATAACATTGGGCCCCCATTCCAGTCTTCTCTTTTCCTCCCAAAGGAGAAGTCACAAGTTGGTCACTTTCTGCTGATTGTGCCAAGTTGTGCTGGCTTCTATCTGTGGTATATGGGAAATTCTCCAGTCCTGCAATTAGTGGCTGAGCTCTCTTTTGTTCTCAGCAGCTGCCCAGGAATCCATAGTATGCTGGTTCTTCAATCATGCCAAATCAGGCAAGACAGAAATCAGACCCATGGGCAGTCCCTGCAAAAGCTGAAACATTGGACCTAGGTTCCACTCTTCTCTTTCCCTCCCAAGGGAGAAGTCCTGAGTTGGGCTTTTCCTCTTAATCACACTGTGCTATGCTGGCTTGGGGGAGGAGCAATTGCAGGTTAAATAAACGGCTTTCTTTACCTGTATCAATGGATTGTTCGTTCCTTGCTTTGAGTTTGTCTGGGTTACTATGATTTCTTAAGTTGTCGCTGGAGTTCTCATAAAGATTTTTTGGACTGTATATTGTTGCTAAATCAGTGTCTCTATGGAGGAACAAGATCTGGGGCTGCCTATTTTAGCATCTTGCTACACGATTAGACTTTCCTTTTATTCAATACAGTTCTTTGCATTTGAATTTTTTATATACATCGCATTTTCTTTTAAAAATATGAAGACAAATATTCAAATCTAAATTCTAAAATGTTGAAGGAAGAAGTTTTTTCATTGCCACGAAAGGCAAGAATATAAATATCATTGGTTTATAACGTTTCATTATTATGATTTATACTAAATGTCAGTATTAGCCTATTTTCATATATATTATAGAAAACTCCCACTATTACCTTTTCCAATTTCTTACAGCCTTAGCAAAAGTGTAAAAGGGTACTTTATTATAGGATATAAGATATAAGCCAACAATACAATTATTATGCAACAGACATTTAAAATATCTTTTACCACTGTAAATAAGAATAATTGTGAAATAAATGGATTTATTTAGTTTTCCTTTTCTTTTGGGCTTTAGGCATTAGGATTTTTGTCTTCTTATGGAATAGGAATGGAATACAATCAAGCCAAGGTAAAGTTATTCTGTTTTTCCGGGAACAAAACTGAATTTTTTAAAAAGGGACATTGAATAGTCTCCTCTTTAGGTAAAGGGGCTTACTTGAGAGTGGTGGTTAAAAGCGCCAGCTCAATACTCAGAAGTTTAAGATTAAAATATCATAAGTTTCTTGGGGTGCCTGAGTGGCTCAGTCAGTTAAGCATCCGACTTCGGCTCAGGTCATGATCTCACGGTTTGTGAGTTCAAGTCCTGTGTCAAGCTCCATACTGACAGCTCAGAGCCTGGAGCCTGCTTCAGATTCTGTGTCTCCCTCTCTCTCTGCCCCTCCCCTGTTCACTCTCTTAATGTCCCGTATTTTAGATAGATAGATAATATCTCCATTATAGATAGATAATATCTACTTCATAGGTATTTTGTAATGTAAATGAAGTATCATGTACAATGCCCTAAGTCCTCCAAAAATGTCAGCCATCTTTACCAAGGAAGAAGACAAAAGTTGAAATTTATTTTGGAGTAGTTCAAAGTTCATTGCTGGGCAAGGAATAAAAAAGCAATGATTGGTTTGAGCTTCAAATTTAGATGGCGGATATAGATATAGATTTTTTTTCGTTTACTTTAGGCACTGATATATTACACCTTTGGAAGTGCTGGAGGAAGCATGATGTCCCAAATGATTTTGGTAAGTAAATTAAGTATTCTTGGGCCCAAATGGGCATGTTATAAATACAACACTGTCAGAATATTAAGAATATATATCCCTGTGTTTTAGGGGTACAGATATTTGTCAGGAATCAATGTTCTACAGAATTGTGAAGTTGCCCTAAATCATTACAAGAAGGTAGCAGATTACAGTAAGTATTTCACATAATTTAAGATAAATAGACTTGCTGAGCAATTAGAAGAATAAATCAATGCCAGTTTGTATATTTATGAAAGTATTAAATGACTATGCTTTCAGCATTTGTTATAGTACAATTCTTTTAATACAATGTAGAGTTTTCTGATTTTATTACTTTTCAAAAGCTTTAAATGAATGTGCTTATCTTTTATTTTTGTTAGAATAAGTCCCCATGTTCTTGTGCTGTGCTTTCATTCAACTGAGAATTTGAATGAAGCATCAATAAATATTTAGCAGTTTTTCCAATTCTAACATTTAGAATATGGGATGGCTTGTTAAAAACTCTTCAATAAATGGATGTAAGATACATACACTATCAGTCTCTGTCACCACATGTGAGAACAACTTAAGTAAGCATTATTCTATTTAAATGATTAAAATGATCACAAAAAATATAGCATGAGATTAATATATGTTTCTGGAATCATTTTCAAAGTTGAATGTAACGTTTCATCTTGCACATCATTTAACCAGACGACATAATAGGTTTTTAAATAAAAGTCTTCCAAGAAGTGAATAAGGTAAGGTCCATATGGTTAATTTCTATAATAAAAATAATATCTAAATACACAGCTCTGGCATTATTAGGATCTGAGAAAGGAAAGAGTGAAACAACTGCTTTTTAATTTAAGATAATATATATAACAAGATCATTTCATATGCTTAATGAAACTACAATTACTATATATGTTTCAAACTTCATACTTTGTTAGGTTTATTCAAATATATTTATATTTATATTTAGTTTCCTACTCTTTATAGGAAATAATTAAGAAGCTATTACTCTTATATTGTAGTTTCAATCTTGGAAAAGGTCAGTGGTAGAGAGGGTCCGTTGCCTGCTTCTAATATCTGTCTTCTCTCCTTGAGCCTGCCTGGACAAACTCTTCAGTAGGCTCTGATATGTGTTAATACACTATTTGTAGGGACTGCAAAAAATAATGAGGTTTCTTGCACTTTTCTCAGAACCAAATAAACAAAAATCAGTAAATTTCTATCTCCTAAGGGTATATATATTTTTTCTGTTAGTAGGCCAGACCTCTGCACAATTTAAGAATAGGCTGAACAGTGTTTTCTCTAAGCTGTTTTCTCTAAGTTATCTCTTGCAACCTTGTGTATTCTGGCTAGTCTCTGTTTTGTTTCTGTTCACAGTTGCTGACAAATTGGAAAAAAGTGAAAGTATTCCAGTGGAAAAAGTGAGACTGACTGAGAGACCTGAAAATCTGAGTTCTAACAGTGAGATTTTAGATTGGGACATATACCAATACTATAAATTTTTGGCAGAAAGAGGAGATGTGCAGATACAGGTAATGTATACTGACAAATTTGGATTTTTAGAAATGCAAATTACAAGAGGTTTGGTTGTCTTGAGTCCTAAAAGGGTTAACAATGCTCCATCCTGAATATGACAGGGAAGAGACACACCCTCCTCTTTCCTTGTTCCCTGCTACTTGCAGTTTCTAAAGCCTATGGGAGAGCCAGGTGTTACAGTAATGGCAAGTTTTTTTTCTTTTGCATCTACTCCTAAAAATTTTACTTTTAAAAGACCTAGATTTTAAGTATAGAACAAAGCACCATCCAGTGTTGACTTTAATATGAATGAACTCTTACCAGCATTCAGAAGTTCTGTCTCTGAGAATGGGAATGGGACAGCATTTGTGTGAGCTTTGAGAGTTAAGAGTAAAGGCCACTAGGTTTATATACCCAGGTGTTGCTGTATACCAGCAGGCCAGCTTCCTGTCACTGAGGAAGCCAGATGGCCAGTATCAATCAATTACCAAATAAAAGGTATCACCTGGAATGTTTTTCTGTTTCTTTTTTTAGGCAGACCAGCTGCATCAAACTAAAACAGCATACTATAATAAAATCACCAACTAAATGCCTTCTTTATTTTTTCACTCCTTTTTTTCACGTATTTTTCAAATTGTGCTATAATTGGCTTATTTTCTTCATTTAAATTAATGCTATCGCTAAAAATAATTTTCAAAAATTGTTGTTCCTAGGTTTCTCTTGGACAATTACATCTAATTGGGAGGAAAGGTCTGGATCAGGATTATTATGTAAGTCATTTCAAGATTCAGTCACATGGGGTGGGGAGGAGAGTGGAGGAGTGGAGCATGGAAAAGTTGCTGGGGAGAGCCCATTACTACTTCCTTGGTCAGATCAGTGTTGTAGCTTTTGAGGAAGAACAAAGTTCACCAGAGAAAGCACTTTTCCTAACTGCCTCTAAATACAAAGGAGTGGAGTCTTCCAACAAAACACTGGGGCTGGGGAGTTTCCATGCTCCCCTTGAACCTAGTCTCTTCCCACCCTAACTGGTTTGGGTGAGGAAGATACCCTCACTTGCCAGCCTTGGACACACCCATTGCCCAAAAACCAGCAGTGGAGAGTCCACATGGGAGTTTCTTGCAAGGGGTCTGAGAACCAGCCTCAGACTGCTTTCAATATAATTAGAAATATTATTAAACATCTTTATAAATTTGCAAAGCTCCTTTCAATCATTTTGCTTAACCTTACCTTATCCCCGTGAGGTTAGAAGATTAATTAACAACTCAAATTTATAGTGGAGGAAAAAAGCAAATAAACTTGACCTACACAAGATCTTCAGTAAGATACCAAAGCTGGGGGGATAAGGTCTCATCTAGATTCTAATTGTGGTTTCAAGGCCATGGATCCCCTCAGATCTGAGGAAGTAACTGAGATTCTTTTTAAAAGATGATTTTGCAGCCCTTGTCATTTTATAGAACCTATGTGCTCATTGTCTCAAAGGAACACATACCCTATTTCAACATAGTCCCAATGGCTAAGCAATAGAAATAACTACTTTATTAAGTGGTTACATAAAAGAGTGATTTGTTATTACTTTTCACTTCACTTTATGTTATTTTTATGAGTGTAATTTGAGTACACATTGGGTAAATTCATAAAACATGATAAAATAGGTAGCAATTGAAATAAGCATATGCATCTTAAGACAGCTCAATTGAAGGTCTTCAGATTTGATTAATCTTCATCATAACCAGGGTTCTACCTTCATAGATGAGAAGTTCTAGATTCACAATATTACTCCAGTGTCAGATTTCAGTCTGCAGTGAGGTTCTCATGTTAACTAACAGATACATAAACTGGTAAGAATTGCCCATTTTCCATAAACATGAAATTCCATTGAGTGTGAAGGCACCCAAACCTCAGCTGTAGGGAATACCCTCCAGTTTTTGCAGAATACGTGAAAAACCCTATAAAGCTAAGAACTGGGCAGCACCAGCCACTCTGAATACCAGATGGGAGCTGCCTCCAGATGAGGATGAAATGTAATCCCAACGCTGAGTCAAAGATTCTGGTGCTGTAGTAGCAACAGCCAGGCACTTGGGCAACACCAAGGAACTCAGTCAGGCTCTCCTATGCACTCATCCACAGAGGTTTTACTATCTCTATTTTACAGAGGAGGAGCTGAGGCTGGAGGAATGAAGTAAACTGTTTCAAGTATCACAGCTGGGTAGTAATGTTGAGAATCAGAATCTGAACTCTGGGCTTCAACATTCAAAGCCTGTGCTCTTTCCATTAAACTGTACTTCCTTTTGAGCTGGGTGGGGGTGGGAGACACACAACCTCTAAAATCTAGTTTCCTCATTTATAAAGCAAAAAGAAGGAATCATATAATTTATCAGGTTTCTGACCAGTATTTGAAAATTTTCAAATGGTAGTGTTGGGCCCCATACTTCCCATCCAGACATCACGAAAATGCTGGCTTATTTCCAGAACATCTGAGTGGTTCAGGCGCATTCTAGGTGTGAGCACAGGCTTGTCCTTCCAGCTTACCTCAGCCTAATAAACCCAAACCTGCATAGAGTGCTCCAGTCAAGGCTTCAAATCTCCAGACTGATTGGCTTATGTATCAATCAGTTTAGGCTGCATCATAAACCACTCCCCAATTTAGATGGCTTAAAACAACAACCATTTATTTAATTCATGATTTTGGCAGTTTAGCAGTTTTGGCTGGGCTCAGGTGAGTAATTCTTCTGGTCTCAGCCAGGCTCAACCAATCTTGACTAGGCTTGCTCATGCATCTGTAGAGTATTGGCCAGGGCAGGCTGGTTTATGATGGCCTCATCTGTGACACCTAAGATGACTAGGTGTCTCCACATGCTTTCTTCTCCCAGCCAACAATGCCCAAGCTTTTCACATAGCAGCCAAAGGTTCTAAGAACACAAGGGTAGAAGGCCTTGGGTTGGAACTCACAAATCACTTCCACCACATTCTTTTGGCCAAAGCAAATTACAAGGTCAGCCAGCATTGAAGGGGTAGTTAAAAGGACTCCTAATGAAGGCACAACGGCAAAGTACTGTGGTCAGTTTTGCAGCTTACCAGAATGCACCAGAATCAACTTGGAGGGTGATACAAAGTGGAGAGAGAAGGTAAAAGGATAGACCCAGTTTCTGAAAGGCTGTTACTATAACTCTTCCCATGGCTAGCCTCTCATCTTTCAAGTCTTACTTCTTTAGAAAGGATTTTCTTGATCAACTCTACTGTTCCACTACTCATCCTATTACAGTGTTTATTTTTCTCTAGCTCATATCACTCCCTGAATTATTTTGATCTTGTTTATTATCTGGATAATAATGGAATGTTATTCCATTCCATTATGGAATGTAAGTTCTTGTCTATCTTCCTCGTTCTATGTATCCTGTACTCTGATATTACCTGGTATATATTAAGTACTTAGTATTTATTGAACAAATGAATAAATGAATGAATGAATGAATGAGTGAGTGAGTTAGTGAGTGATAGCATCCTAAGCATTATATGTTGGTCCTCAGCCTGAGAGCCACCACTTGAGCAAGTATGCTAATGATTTGGTCCACCAAAGAAAATGATTAATGTAGTAAGCTTCTTTATAAATGTAAGTAATGCCCAGTTTACTTCCCAGAAAATTAAGTATCAAAAACCTGGAAATAACTCGTTTGCCTTTTTTTTCTCCTCATTGTTTGATTAAATTAATTTCTTTCATGGGTTGTCACTATAAGGCAACATTTTCACCTCTCCCTCCCCCACTACTAAATTCTTAATTATTGAAAAATATTGTATATGCAAGCCTTGATTACATTATCTTGAATTTCTACACATACATTTTAATGTAATTTGCATTCCTAAATATGTACAGGCTCAGCATGAATTGGCTTAGGAATGCTGGATATTTGGGTGCATGTTATTAAAGTGGATATGGCATAATTAAATTAAATCTAGCAGAAGCATAATAATCAGGTATGTAAGAGCAACTGCTTTGTCTATCCTGCCACCCATTAAAAAATCAAGAGCTAATATCATCCCTTTTCAGGATGATTTACAAATTTTGAGATAAAAGGAGTATTTATAAATATTTTCCGTTTATATTTATTTTCAGTGTTTATAAATATTTCTTGGCATTTCATTCTAGGGGAAATGTTATAAACTGATTAAACTAGGGATTTTCTTGAACCAATGAAAAATCATGCTCGTTGTTTTGTTGTTTTTTTTTAAAAAAGAGACGTGGGGGCACCTGGGTGTCTCAGTCAGTTAAGCATCCAACTTTGGCTCAGGTTATGATCTCCTGGTTTGTGAGTTTGAGCCTTGTGTGGGGCTCTGTGCTGACAGCTCAGAGCCCAGAGCCTGCTTCAGATTCTGTGTCTCCCTCTCTTTGCCCCTTCCCCAGTCACACTCTGTCTCTCTCTCTCAAAAATAAATAAAAACATTTAAAAAAAATTTTTAGTAAAAAAAATAGATGTGTGTTTAAATAATAAAATTTCTCTTAGCATAATGCCTGGGACATACTATATTTCAACCTATCTAAGACACCATCAATTATAAGATACTTTATTTTGTGTTCTACTGAGAAGGAAAATACACTGCCAATATAAATTATATGATGCCATTGATAGTAAGAAGTGTCTGATTAAAGTGGGGGCACATCTGAGAATCAGTAAAATATGACTGTAGGTGCTCAGTAAATATTTGAATAAAGGATAGATGGTGTCAGTCTGTTTTAGCCACTGTAACAAAAATACCATAGTCTGGGTGGCTTATAAACAATGGAAATATATTATTCACAGTTCTCGAAGCTTGAAGTCTGACATCAACGTGTCAGCATGGTTAGATAGGGCCCTCTATCCAGTTTATGGACTTCTTGTTGTATCCTCATGTAACAGGACTTGAGCTTGCTCTCTGGGGCCTCTTTTATAAAGACACTAATCCCATTCATGGAGGCTCTGCCAGTCACCTTCCAAAGGCCCCACCTCCTAATACCATCATCTTGGATATTAGGTTTCAACATATGAATTTTGAAGGGACACAAATATGCAGACTGCAGCAGATGATGGATGGGTGGATGGATGGATGGATGGATGGGTGGGTGGATGGGTGGGTGGGTGGATGGATGGATGGATGGGTGGATGGATGGATGGATATTTAACTCTTTGAGAGCAAGGACCCATCAAAGTAACTTGTGTGATACTTTCACACAGAGCTTAGTAAATGTTTAGTAAATGCAACAGCATTAAAGGTAGGTTAATTTAAAGACAAATAAAAGAGAACTGAAATGCTAAGTAAGTCATGAGAGTGGAGGGGTATAGAAGGGGAAATTAGAGAAAGCTTCAATTCCTTTAGTCCTTATGGGATCATTATATTGAAAGATGGGGAAAACTCCAGGATTCTTATCTTCTGATTCTTATTTGTTTATCTCCTTTAACAGTTCAAGTATAGTTCACCAAAATGACAGTTTTTTCCCCCAGAACTCTCTATTGCCAAATATATATTTGAAAGCCAGATTCTGAAACTAGACTTTGAGAATTATGTCACAGAATCATAGTACGAGAATTATAAGGGACTATAATGCTTAAAATCTAGTTCCCCTGTTTTAGAGATTTATAAACTTACTCTTTCATTCATTCACTCATGCATTCAGTCCAGAAATATTTCCTAAGTGACTGATATACAGTAGATACTGTGCTAAGTACAGAGGATTCAACACTGGGGGAGACAGAAAATTAAGCAAACAATTAAATGTATGGATGTATGCCATGATAGTTACCCACGGGTATTTTGGGTCTTGACTCATTTATAAGAAATACCTTCATTTTCTGTATTAATGGGATCAGATAAATGTGATTGGTAAATCATACCTTTGATTTATTTACTGATAGATGATTAATAAATCATACATTGCTACAATTTGCTCCTATCCAATTGACACTTAGGTTATTCTAGACATTTTGGACATCATTTGTTGTCTCAAGATTCCCTTATGATCATAAATTTCCAATGCCTTCTATTTTCTGCCAAATAAAAGAGGAACTTTGGCCTAGTATCCAGGACTGGTATAATATGGCCCCATCATATTCCTGAACATCTTAACTTTTGGATATTCTACTTCAGCCATACTGAAGTAATTACTGTTTCCTAAACACATCTTGAACATTTCTATCTCCGTTCCTTGCTCATGTTATTCCTCCAGCCTATGATGCCCTCTGTGCTGGTGAATCCTCTCCATCTTTTGTGAGACCTTTGTCATTTAAGTCCTCTTTCTTGACACCATGAAGGCAGAGTACAAAGTGCATGGGAATTGAATCGGGAGAACTCTGGTACCAGCTGCTTCACTTTGAGTGTCATTCCTTATACTGCTGTTGTGAAGATTAGGTAAGACAAAGCTTGTAAAACACTTATATACAATTTCTGTTATTCCATGCCTCTCTAATTCTTTTTGGTGTTGCTTTTATCCCACCTTTCACCTACTGTCATTGCTATTTACCTTTCTTCACAGCAGTATTGGTGGAAAGCTTAGGTAGGGATGGTGTTTTTTGTTCATCTATGAATCACCTATAATACTTAACACACTACTACTATATATAGCACTTTTCAATTAAGTTTTTGAAACAAAGAATAAATGAAGAATAGAAGAGATAAATGGATGAATGGGTATATGATTTAGTGAGGTTCAGCACTGGTGGCATTCGTATTTAGTTATGTCCACAAGGCAGACTAACTTACAACAAGGGTGTGATTCCCAAATAAGTTGGCAATATTTCTGGAGCAAATGTACATATAAAGGAACTACTCACATTTCTTCCTTAAATGTCCTCTCCTCTTTGGGAAGGAGCAGATTCTTGTATGTCAACCTAGTCAAGGTTTGTTTTTTTTGTTTGTTTTTTGTTTTGTTTTTTGTTTTTTTTAATGTTTATTTTTGAGAGAGACAGAGACAGAGTGTGAGCAGGGGAGGGGCAGAGAGAGAGAGAGAGGGAGACACAGTATCTGAAGTAGGCTCCAGGCTCTGAGCTATCAGCACAGAGCCTGACGCAGGGCTTGAACTCACAAACTGTGAGATCATGACCTGAGCCAAAGTCAGATGCTTAACCGGCTGAGCCATCCGGATGCCCGCCCCTAGGCTTTTTTTTTTTAAAGTCTATTTATTTTGCGAAAAAGAGAGAGAAAGAGAGGGAAGCAGAGAGCAAGAGAGAATCCCAAGCAGGCTCCACACTGTCAGCACAGAGCCTGACATGGGATTTGATCTCACAAACTGTGAGATCATGACCTCAGCTGAGATCAAGAGTCAGACGCTTAACCAACGGAGCCACCCAGGCACTCTTAGTTGAGGCTTTTTAAAGACAGAAGAGTTATGTCCTAAAAAGACACTTTGGAAAGTGTCTTCATTTCTCATTTGTGGGCCTAATTTCTTTTAATGTTCCATGTGGTTTCTGAGGAGAACTTCTGGGAGGTTAAGATGAAGCCTAAGGAATGGGGCAACAAGGGACAGGTCAGCCCTTAGATGTTCTAGACTGAGCGTTTCAATTAATGTTACAACCTAGAGAGAAGCAGAGGCTAGGCTGGCCTCCTTCATTTTGCTTTAGAAAGAATTAGCCTGAAGTTCACTTCTATAAAAAGACTTGCACTGTTGGTGGGAATGCAAACTGGTGCAGCCGCTCTGGAAAACAGTGTGGAGGTTCCTCAAAAAATTAAAAATAGAACTACCCTATGACCCAGCCATAGCACTGCTAGGAATTTACCCAAAGGATACAGTAGTGCTGATGCACAGGGGCACTTGTACCCCAATATTTATAGCAGCACTTTCAACAATAGCTAAATTATGGAAAGAGCCTAAATGTCCATCAACTGACGAATGGATGAAGAAGATGTGGTTTATATATACAATGGAATACTACTTGGCAATGAGAAAGAATGAAATATGGCCATTTGTAGCAACGTGCATAGAACTGGAGAGTATTATGCTAAGTGAAATAAGTCAGGCAGAGAAAGACAGTTACCATGTTTTCACTCATATGTGGATCCTGAGAAACTTAATAGAGACCATGGGGGAAGAGAGGAGGGAAAACGGTTACAAACAGAGAGGGAGGGAGGCAAACCATAAGAGACTCTTAAATACAGAGAACAAACTGAGGGTTAATGGCGGGGGGTGGGGGAGAGGGGAAAATGGGTGATGGGCATGAGGAGGGCACTGGTTGGGATGAGCACTGGGTGTTGTATGGAAACCAATTTGACAATAAATTATATATTTTAAAAAAAAGACTTAGTCTCAGCAGGAGCTAGAGGTGTCTTTTACTCACTCGGCCTTATAAACATTAGGAGGCTGCATGTCCAATTCTACCAAATTGTACAAAATGTCTTATAAAATAAGTACATACTGTTAACATTGAAGCATACTTTTTCAAAATAATGAACTATGTAGTTCTATAGGTGGGATTCATCTGTCCTCCACAAAGCCACATGCCCATGATGCCTTTCCACATGCAAGGAACAGTCCTCACATTTTAAAATTATATTTGTGAACTCTATATGGCACCCACTCTTCAGGTTTATGGTTGAAATAACATTTGAAATAGTGCCTTAAACAGTGTGGGCATTTCATAGATATTTTTTGAATGTATGTTAAATGAAATAAAGTTTGGTTTGAGAAACATTTTGTAGGATATGTTTGTGACTGTCAATAATACTGTTTGTTCCTTTTCTCTCCAGAAAGCATTATACTACTTCTTAAAGGCAGCAAAGGCTGGGAGTGCAAATGCCATGGCATTTATAGGAAAGGTACATGCTTCATCTTGATCAGTACTTTTCATTTCTTAAAAACCTAAGAAACTAATGGTACCAGCTAATTGAATCCAGTATAGCATGACAGATGTCTTTCATGGAAGCAGCTGGCCAGGGCATTCCACTACAGACTGAGGATAGTATTCTTGAGGTGACAGTTTGAGAAAAAGCCCCATACAACAGCAGCCTTTGTCTGAGGCACCAAAAACAGCCTTGAAAGTGCACCTGGCTCAGGGTTCCTGGGCAGAGACCCCTACCACCACCATGACCCCCTACTCTGACATGTAACAAGAGATCTGGGCGAACTGAACATCTAACTGGTATAGCCACCCCCCACCCCTCCCACCCCCCGCCTCCCGTGAGATGCCTCCTTCCTACACCCTGGAAATGAGAACCAGCTCTAAGCCGACCAAAGTCCATCCTGGGGCCAACTATCAAGGGAGGGCCCTCGGCTGCTGAGCAACTTTTGTGGACAGTTCCTCTAAAGAAGAACATTTTTTTCTCTCCTTCAAAGACCATTCATCCCCCCAAGTGCTGCCCTTGGCTCCCTGCGGCCAATTTGCATTAGTAACCATGGGGACAAATGCTCCTTTTCCAGAAGTGCTACATACTAATTTAGATGGAAGGAAACAGTGACAAAGACACAAAATAGGGTCCGTTTCTCTGCCCTTAGGCCAGGTCACTCCAGAATGTGTGTTGTAGGTTGCTTCCTCAGTTTTTTCTTTGATTAAAATTGAGGTGAAATCAACATAAAATCAACAATTTTAAACTGTATATTCAGTGACATTCACTGCATTTCACAATGTTGGCCAACTATCACTTCTATGTAGTTCTAAAACATTTTAATCACCCACAAATCCCTCAGTTTTTTTTTACATCCTCTTGTTTGTTTCTGTAGATGTATTTAGAGGGGAACGCTGCAGCCCCACAAAATAACGCAACTGCCTTCAAATACTTTTCCATGGCAGCCAGTAAGGTATGTACTCAGCCCATTTCTGTAAGCACTTTAAAACACTTGGCTTTTATTACATGCAGACTCATGCAGAAGAGTTGATTTCAAAGCCCCATGCCCAAGTAATGAGCCTGGGAGTTTCATGTCTTGGAGAAGAATATCATTGACAATAAAATGTGGAGTTGGGATAGGGGGAGACACATCTTGTTTTCTCAGTAAGCGAAAAATGGCAATGACATGCTTCTCCAGCATGAGGGCAAACAAAGCTCAGCTTTCTGTCCCCCAGTAGGTGAGGCCACCTAGCTCAGGAAACAGGAAATAAAAGAGGACAGAGGAAGGGAAAACTCAAACAATATCTGCAGTAAGTTCAGGACAAGGACAAATAAGAAATGCCTAGTTTTTTCCAGTTTAGTCTTACTCAAAGGCCAGAAATCTCCCTGGCCCAGGCAGATCATCAGATAGGTGACCAGGACAAGATGGTTGAGACACAACTCTGGAGGCAGAATCCATGGTGTAAATGCCAGCCCTGCAGCATACTGCCTGTGTGACCATGGGCAAGTTACTTAACTTCTCTGTGCCTCAATTTTCCCAAATGTAAAATGGGAATATAAGAAGATTTGCCTCATATTGTTGTTGCCAGGATCTAATGAGTTTATGTTTATATGCCTTTTATTGCAAAGTACTTAAAGCAGTGCCTGGCTTACAGTAGATGCAGTGGGTCAGCTTATCTTCTGCAGTCTGGGGCCAGTTAGGTAGAGTGAACTTCAAAGCATATCCAAAGCTGAATTAATTGGATCTATGAAGGAATATAGAAATGGAATAATATGGCTCCTGCCACTAAAATTTTTGTCTTGATTCCGGGGCTCAGTGATGCTAGCATCTGTCTGATAAAACTTAGTAGACTGCTCTGACTTCCTTTAGTGCATTAAGAACATCCTCATTGTAACACCCATGTGCCTAATGCTGGGAAATGGCCTTGATAAACTTTCTAACCCTGCACAGCAGGAAGGATTTCATTGTCTCACAATACCTTACTGCAACACTGGGAGTGAAGATGTGCTCAAACTGGGGAATACTTTCAACTGTACTCAGTTTTTAAAAGCCCACATGCTGCTTTAGGAGCCTATTTATAAGTGAGTAGCACCTTGGAGCTGCTGCTATTGTGTTGTAAATTACTGAGAAGGCTGGTACTCCTCTCCTCTCCTCTCCCTTGTAATTTATATGAAATTTTTGCTCAGCAAGAAAGTGATCTGGATGAAGTACCATTAGATTAGGATGACGGGAAAACTGGTTGAAAAAGAGGTGGGGTTAAGTAACAGAGGAAGATCTCTTGTAATCTGGCAAATAACACTGATTTGTCAGCCCAAAGGAATAACGCCAGGAAGTTGGGTGTGTAAATTAACCCGGCTTCCAAGCTATTCAGGGCAGGAATCTGAGCTACTTGTGTTCTAAATCTGAGCTGTCTTTCTTTACAGATAAATCTAAAATTATATTTAGGTAATTATTCTGAATGGCATCAGGTGGACATGACCATATATTCCTTTATCATCACCTGGTTGATGGTTTATTAGATTTCTCACTTGGGGTCACTACCAAAGTAAAAGGTTTTCTGTCTTTCTATCTTCCACTTTCTGCATACCCATACTCTTACTATATATAATATTAAGATAAGATATAACATTAAGATTTTATATATATATATATATATATATATATATATATATATATATATGTGTGTGTGTGTGTGTGTTTTAATTTGCTTTTAAGTCATCAGATCAGGATACAAAGCTACAGTCTTTATGACTTCTTTTATCTTATTTTCTCAGAAACATGAGCAGTTATCCTGTAGGGTCCATATTGGACCATATTCTTCTGGTTTTCTCTTTCACAGATCAGGCCCATCCCTATCACTTCTGTCATTCTGACTCCCTCCCTAAAATCCCCCATTTTGAATCCAACCCATTTCCCAGAGGAGAGCTCAATCCTCTCTCCTTCCACAAAACCACCTCTACCCACCTTGGCTTATATAATTTTTCTCTTTTCTGCACTTGCCCTGCATTCACTCTCTGTACTGCTGGAATTTTACTGCTTCTACCTTATGCCTTCTCTCCGATTATCTGAAGGCCATGTCTCCTCAACTAGAGGAGGATACTGGTCTTAGTACATAGAAGTTCATTACATATTTGACAATAAATGACCATCTGCTTTCTAAGTTCATGTCACTTAACCTAAGCAAGAGCAATGAGCCCTAAAGTGGAAGTTGTTCATGGGGGGATTGCCTACACATATGTTTTATTTGGCCCAAAAAGTGTTTCAAAAATTAGGAAGTTTTACATGGTGACGGTTGGTAACTACACCTGTGAGCACAGCGCAATGTATAAAGTTGTCGAATCACTATCCTGTACACCTGAAACTAATGTAACATCGTGTGAACTATATTGAAGTAAAAAAACAAACCAGGAAATTACATATTCAAATTTGGACATCCAGCTTTTCTTGGAAAATGGGAAGAGCTGACCATATGAGGCTGCCACTCCATGTGACAACAGTTGCCTGGGGCAGTTTCTTGAGTGGTGCTACTGCCTTTAAACAGGGCAGGAACTCTCTGATTTGCCTCAGTCTCTGTCAGTCTATCACCAGATTGATGTACTACTTACATTACCTGAATGGCTCCTGGAGGGATCTAAGTGGGCCACTCCTGACCTGAAAATTATAAACAAGTACTCTGGTCCATAAATAGTTGGTGAGCCAAAGGTTAGAAACCTTACCCTCTTCTCTCCCTTCCTCCTTCTCTATTCTCATTTCCCTTCTCTTCTATTTTTCTCAACACCTGAATGAAGACAGACTCACTGTTAGAAGACAGACTCACCAGACTTTACAACATCCATCACACAAGGCCTTACCACCCCCAGACCAGACTTTCCCAAGAGTTCTAGGACAAGTAGATACATAGTAAGGGGACAGGCAAGAAGAAGAGAGCAGTTGTATACCACTGGTTTTAAATACAGCTGGACCATCCTTAAGAATTCTTGGAATAGCTGGCCCTTTGATATGCATAGGCTCAAACTTTGGAGTTTCGAAATAATTTTTGAACTATGCCTTCTCTAGTTACGTGCTATTCCTGTAACAGTGAGAGGGACTCTGGCTGCATCCACAATAACTACATTTAGGTGGTAAAAAGAATCTGGAGAGTTTTCTATCAAAACTTGAGTCCTGAGGAAATACTATAAACCTGTAAAACAAACCTATATGTCTACTGAATGACAGTCGAGTGGCCAAATGTGCCTCTTTACTCAGTCACTAGCAGGTGAAATACATGATGGGAGACAAAAAGAAAAGTGGGCTTCCTGGTTGGGGAAGTCACTTTCAAGGTTCACACTTCATCCAGGATTGATATGCAAAGTACTGATGTATTTGAACATGTGCTAAATTCTAAACATGCTAAATAAATACTCCATTCCATAGGCTCTTTAGAATACTAATCAGAAAAAGAAATGGTAGTTAATTTAGCATCAGATGGAAAAGAAAACACTGATGATGTTATAAGCAATCAGATTTAAATAAAGAAACATATATTAACAACACCTTACCATCCAGAATTGCTAGATCGAAATTCAAAGAATCTCTAAAATGTTACTTGGCCATTTATGTCAACCTCCTTTGACCAAAGCAGGTAACAAGTGTCTGGATAGACTTCTCTCTTCTGGAAAATTCCTACACATCCTTCAAGACCAAACTCAAATGTCAACCACCTCTGACAACTCAATCCCCTCAGTCTCTACCCTCATCTAGGCAGTTGAGTCCCCCTTCTAGGTGTCCACAAGACTCCTGATCTGTTTCTAGTACAGGACTTACCACTTTTGACGTGACTATTTTAAGAGGCGCTACTTAGTGGATCAGAGCCCACTAGCCTGTGAACTCTCTAAGACAGGGATCATTGTTTTGTCACCTCTCAACTTTCACCTCCTACGTCTGTCCAATGCCTATTATGGAGTCACTCACAAGCTAGCGCTAAATAAATGCTGAATGAAAGAATGGAGAAAAGATTTGGCTTTTTTTCCCCTCTTTTCTCGTCAGAGGGGGTTATGAAGGCATGAAAGGAGAAACTAGAGAGAGACAGAATAATTTACCAACTGTCTCATTAACCTGCCTTGATTAAACCTCTACTGGGTGCATTTTAAATATTTAGAATGATTTTTCCATAATTTACCTTATCATGAATTCTTCTGGGACTTTACTTGGATTTTTAAAACTGTTCCAGGGCAATGCAATTGGTCTTCATGGGCTTGGTCTTCTTTACTTTTATGGGAAAGGAGTTCCTGTGGTAAGTTAAATAATTTCATTATCTTTTCAACATATTTCTAGCAATTTATGGGGTAAAATTCATGATTGTTGATTAATTTAAAAGAATTAGTGTCTAATACCTAGTTTGCCAAACTATCGTATTTGATGATAGAAATAAAATAATCCAGTGGAATATTTGCCAAAGAGACATAGAACAAATTTGTGACAAGAATAATGACCATATTTATATCTTAGAATTATAGATTCTAAGTAACCTTAGAAATTATATAATTCCTGAAGACTTTTTCTGACAGAGAAATTTATCTTTTTTGTTATCCTCTGCACTTTTGGGTGACCTTTCCCCAATATCTAAAAAAAAAAAAAAATACTGTCAGTGTAGGAAAAGACATAATTTCCAGTGAAAATGAGATAATTATTTCCTAATAGAGTATAATATAATTATTAAATAAAGTCTATAATGCTTCTGATACTATTTTAATTAGCCTAAATCACATAAGGCACTATCTATACTCTTTAAAAAAAAAGAAGGCAATTGTTACCATGGAGTTATACAATACACCTTTGAGTAATAAAGTGTAATTATCTTGCAGAATTATGCTGAAGCACTTAAATACTTTCAGAAAGCTGCAGAGAAAGGATGGCCCAACGCACAGTTTCAGTTAGGCTTCATGTACTACTGTAAGTCCTACAAATATAGCTACTGTGCCAAGACTGACAAGTGCATTATTTTTTTTTAATTTTATTTAAATCCAAGTTAGTTAACATATAGTGTAATAATGGTTTCAGGAGTAGAATTTAGTGATACATCACTTACATATAACACCTGGTGCTCACCACAAGTGCCCTCCTTAATGCCCATCACCCAGTAAGCCCATCCCCCTCCCCACACCTCTCCTCCAGGAAACCCTCAGTTTGTTCTCTGTATTTAAGAGTTTCTTATGGTTTGCCTCTTTCTTTTTATCTTATTTTTCCTTCCCTTCCCCTCTGTTCATCTATTGTGTTTCTTAAACTCCACATTAGTGAAATCGTATGATATTTATCTTTCTCTGACTGACTTATTTCAGTTAGCATAATACATTCTAGTTCCATCCACGCTGTTACAAATGGCAAGATTTCATTCTTTTCGATTGCTGAGTAATATTCCATTGTGGGTGTGTCTATATACCACATCTTTTTTATACATTCACCAATCAATGGACTTTTGAGCTCTTTCCATAATTTGGCTATTGTTGATAGCACTGCTCTAAACATTGGGGTGCATGTGCCCCTTCGAATCAGCTATTTGCATCCTTTGGATAAATACCTAGTAGTGCGATTGCTAGGTCCTAGGGAAGCTCTATTTTTAATTTTTTGAGGAACGTCCATACTATTTTCCCAGAATAGCTGCACTGTTCACATTCCCACCAGCAGTGCAAAAGTGTTTCCCTTTCTCCACATCCTCGCCAACATCTGTCATTTCCTGAGTTGTTAATTTTAGCCATTCTGATAAGTATGACGTAGTATCTCATTGTGGTTTTGATTTGTATTTCCCTGATAATAAGCAGTGTTGAACATCTTTTCATGTGTCTGTTAGCCATCTGGATGTCTTCTTTGGAAAAGTGTCTATTCATGTCTTCTGCCCATTTCTTCACTGGATTGTGTTTTGGGTGCTGAGTTTGGTAAGTCCTTTATAGATTTTGGATACTAACCCTTATCCAATATGTCATTGCAAATATTTTTTCCCATTATGTCGGTTGCCTTTTAGTTTTGCTGATTGTTTCCTTCACCGTGCAGAAGGTTTTTATCTTGATGAGGTCCCAATAGTTCATTTTTGCTCTTGTTTCCCTTGCCTCTGGAGACATGTCTAATAAGAAGTTGCTGTAGCCAAGATCAAAGAGGTTGTTTTCTGTTCTCTCCTCTAGGATTTTGGTGGTTTCCTGTCTTCCAGTTAGGTCTTTCATCCATTTTTGAGTCTATTTTTGTGTACGGTGTAAGAAAGTGGTCCAGATTCATTCTTCTGCATGTTGCTATCCAGTTTTCCCAACACCATTTGCTGAAGAAACTGTCTTTTTTCCATTGGATATTCTTTCCTGCTTTGTCGAAGATTAGTTGGCCATATATTTGTGGGTCCATTTCTGGGTTCTCTGTTCTGTTCCACTGATCTATGTAATTGTTTTTGTGCCAGTACCATACTATCTTGATGATTATAGCTTGCTAATACAGCTTGAAGTCCAGAATTGTGAGGCCTTTAGCTTTGGTTTTCTTTAGCTTTGGTTTTCTTTTTCAACATTACTTTGGCTCTTCGGGGTCCTTCCTGGATCCATATGATAAATGCATTGTTAAGTCTACTCCTTTTTTAACAAAAATCAAATTGCTGGAGTGATTGATTTAGATAGAATTTGAGGCAGCAATCTGAGGAGGAATTTGAAGACTGAAGGAAAAGATACCAGTTGAGGAAGGAGGCAAAAGGTATAGTCAGGAAGCTCACTTTTGAAAAGGTTGAGTTTGAAGTGCCTTGTGATGTCCAGTGGACACCCCAAAACAGGTATGAAACTCACAAGAAAGGTCAAACTTGAAGAGAAAGATTTGAGAGGCATCAACATATAGGAGTTAATTAAAAGTAGCTGAGACTGCAAAAGGAAACGAAAACATGAAAGGAGCAGTGGGCCATGGTCAGAAATCTGGTGGTCCTCACTGTTGTATTGAAAAGATTGGCAAAGAAAGAGTGAAGACTCTGTGGGGACTGTGAAGACACAAAAAGACTGAAAAAGCATGATCAGAGGAATGGGGGGAAAAAGTGATTTTAAGGAAGCCATGGGATAGAACTGTCAAGAAAGAATAAACGAATGAGCCCCTCTGTGAAATGTAATGAGAAACCTGCTTCTTCAAAACAAAACAAAACAAAACAAACAAAAAATAAAAAAGGTCTGAGAATCTATGGGCCTTGTCAATATAGAGAATGTTTATGTGGTCATTGGACTGGTTGGTATAGAAACCAGACACAATGTGTTGAGGTATGAATGGAAGGTGAGAAAGTAGATAAGTAAAAATATTCTTGGAAGTTGTGTGCCTTTAAATGGAGGAAGAAGGATGGAATGGTAGCATGAGAGAGACCAAGAACCAAGAGGGAATTCTTTTTAAGATGATGGGAGACCTGGGTATAATTTCTGACAAAAAAAAAGAGCCAGCCAATTATTGGAGATAATTAATGTGTCATGGAAGTTATGAGATAATTGATGAAGAGCTTCTGGAAAAAATAGGGTGGCATTAGGATCTGACTGCACCCAGGTAGGTGGAGGCCTCATTAGCCTTAATAAAGAGGAGGAACTTCTCACCCTCAAAGACTGGAGAGGTGGAGGAAAGGATATTGTAGATGTAAATCTGGAAGGAAGGAGAGAGAAGCAAGTGAGAAAAGACAATGCAAGAATTTCCTCAATGAGCTAGGAGGTACCAAGTTGTCTTCTGAGAGGGAAGGTAGAGTGATTGGGGTAGGAGGTCTTAGGAAGCCATGAAACTTTGTAATACTCTGTGGGGACTGAGAGAGGGAGTGCCCAAGACAAGTACCATGAGATCTGAACATACCTGAGTATCCCCATAAGTCCTTCCTTTCAGAGGTAGAGCTAGGGTAGCAGCAGACTGCAACATCCGCTGACATTTTCTTTAGTAGCCCAAGGAGATTGCCTGTTTTGTACTTGTCTTGGGTAGTTGCCTAAGATGGCCTTGTTCTTCTGGCTCATTACAAGTTGCAGGCCCAGGATCCATCAGATAACTCAAACTTCTAAAATAAGAGAAATAGTAATGGCTAATGTTTATTAAGTCTTTATGTGCATTTACTCATTTAGTCCTATCAGCACATCTAGGGGGTATCCTACAGTTTATAGATAAGCAAACTGAGCCATATTAAGGTCCAAGAGCTTGCCCAAGATCACGCAGTTAGTGGAACTGGTAATTCAAGCCCAAGTGATCTGCCTCCAGAGCCTTTGCTCTTAGTGGCACCGCTTCTAAAGGTTATGAAATGTTAACAGCTGGAAGACAATTTAGGGACCATCTAGCGAAAGCCTCTCCTTTTGAAAAGAAAGGGCCTAGAAGTACCCAACTCACAAAGGAATAATGAAAGAGCCAGGATATGAATCCCAGGTGCTGAGAGTATGCTGATTTTTCTATCCTAGTTCCAAATGCCTCTCCTTGCTCCAAGCATGAGTTGAATCTGAGTTGAGCCTCCTGGAGCTGGGATTTGCCTGCTCCAAAATCCATAGTTATGACAGGGAGGCACTACACTGGTCTTCTGGTGTGGAAGGACAAGGATGGTGAGCCACATCCTGGTTGTTGTCCCTGGTACTCAGAGCCCACACTTAGTTTACTTTTATTAATCTTAGGTATGTTGTATTGAAGAGATATCTTCATGAGACTAAAGAGTCCTTCTTCAGATTTCTGAATGGGTCAAGAACATAAATTTCCTTATTCTTACTTATAATCAAACTCAGCTTTTCCCCCCTACAAATAGTGGATCTGTAACAGCTTGACTTTTGGTTGGCTATGGATTGGTTGGTTCTTATTTAAAACAGAAGGCATCACTATGACCATTATATTCATAGATTATAATATAAAAAATAACACAAATGAGGGGTGGCTCAAAATAATTTTAATTTTCAGCTGGCTCTGGAGTATGGAAGGATTATAAACTTGCCTTCAAATATTTTTACTTGGCATCTCAGAGTGGGCAGCCCCTCGCCATTTATTATCTGGCCGAGATGTACGCAACAGGAACAGGAGTGTTAAGATCGTGCAGAACTGCTGTGGAGGTAAATAATGGGATGTTTTTAAAGTATTTTTCATTTATCACACAGAGGAGGTGAAACTGTCCTTAAGTTGTAGGTGTCTATGATTTTATAGATATTACCTCTCCCAGTTGACAGCGTGAACACTGACTTTTGCCAGGGAGGAAAAGCAGTGCTGAAACTCAGGCTGGGAAAGGGAAGAAGAGAAATGATCCCTCCTCTCTTGCCTTTGGCTTTTCATCAGGTTCAGAGCTCACCTCAGAATTCAGTTAAGGAGCTCTGTCTCAGCCTTCACTCAAATGGCCGGGGCAACTGGACACTTCAGTGGGATTGAGAGTTGTGGGTAATGAAAAGTCTTGATTTAGCCCAGAAAATGCAGCCCACTGCTTCCCAGAAAGCAGGGCCCTTAGGTTTTTGAGGATTTGGATGACAGCTGAGAAGGTGAATTCTTTCAGCCTGAGCCAGTGATGTACTTTTCAAAAGAAAGCTTTTAGGACTTTAATGTCCTTCATTGATTTATTAAACACTTCCACTGCACCAATATAAATACCTCCATGTTGCAATCTGGCCCCTCTGAAACTCATTTCAAAAGCTGCCAGCTAATAATCTATCTTTAGATTTGCTCCTTTGCCAACTTCCTAATGAATTATGTATGGCTAGCCTCTTTTGGTTACATAAGGGCTATTCAGCTAAGTTGACGTTTGTCCCCACAGAGCTCTGCACACCTCCCTCGTGGTTATGTCACCTACACCCTCAGGCACTGTCTTCCCTTCATTCTCTCCTTTCCACATCAGCTGTGGCCTTATCACTCACCCTTGCAGTGTAGCAGTGCCCAGAAAAGTCCTTTTTTTAAAAAAAGAAGTCGATGTATTCTTGTCCTGCCAAATAGCCTCTAAGTCAGGAAAGTTTATTACGCAAATTTAAAATAAGCCTCCGGAAGTTTCAGCTCAAGACCAAAAAATACACACTTGTAATCTCTGTGCCTATGAAAGGTATTATGTCTTCACCCTAAATAATTTTCAAAAAAGCCATGCTTTAAACCTGAAATCCTTGCCTGACCAGCCAGCAGGAGCTGAAGTTTGACTTCATTCATCATTTACCTGGGATGAAGTATATTGGCTAACTAGTCTGCTTGATTTCTTTTTCCATATACAGCTTTATAAAGGTGTCTGTGAACTAGGCCACTGGGCTGAGAAATTCCTGACAGCATACTTTGCCTATAAGGATGGTGATATAGATTCTTCTCTTGTTCAGTATGCACTGCTTGCAGAAATGGGGTATGAAGTAGCTCAAAGCAATTCAGCATTCATTTTGGAATCTAGTAAGATAAGTTAAAATTCTCTGCAATTCCCCAATCATACATATGCATAAATGACTTTACTACACGGGTATTTTAAGCCTTCCTAATGAAATTTCTCCTTTTTTTAGAAAAGGTTAAAATTCTTGAAAAAGAGAAGATGTATCCAATGGCACTTCTCCTATGGAATCGAGCTGCCATTCAAGGTATAGAACCTAGATAAAAATAAGCACGTACCTGGTCTCTGTCCACTATTAGTCATCGATTCGCTTCAGCCGAGTTCTCGGGTGTATAAGCAAGATATCAAGAAGGTGGTATTTCAAACTGTACCAATGTTAGGGTCAGTCTTTGGTTGACAGGTCATTTCCAGGAATTTCTTTGTTATTCTCAAGGTCCTGGTTTAGTAAACAATAGACATTTTTCTATGGCTCTGTCTCCATGGCACCAGAACAATTGTTTGAAATATGACAATTTTACTCAGGAAACCAGTTTTGTTGTTCTGGCTTCAGTCACACATTTGCTGAGTTTTTTTCTGAGTAGTGACCTATGTCTCAATGAATTTATAGGTAAAATTACTTATGGATTTAAGACTCATTTGATGTCTCTTTTGAAGTGCCACATTGATGATTACTACCAACTTCACACCTTTATTATAACTATTAACATGTTAGCGTCAGAAAACAAAACAGAACAAAACCCAGAGTCAAATATCATGATCCTCTCCCTATTCCCAGGGTTCCCATGCTCCGCTTACAGGATTCACATGTGATAAGGAAAGTGTAATAGCACTGGTGGGAAAGCATTGGCAGGTGGCATTATTAAAAGCAAACAGATGCTGCAAAGCTCTATCTGCATTTGGATATGTGAGGAAGTCTCATGCAATAAAAGAGCAATTTTACTTCCAATTAAGTTGCTTAAAATTGTCTCATGCTGAGGTCGAATCACCTCTTTTCTATAAGAAGTGAATGGTATGGAAAAATTCTCAACTGATATTAATATGAGGCAGAGGGGAAAAGTTATGGGGGGGTGCCTTCTCAGATCTAGCTGAGCAGGTGACCCAGCAGCAAGCCATCCATGCAACTTTAGTGAGAAATTCCCTAAAGAAGAAAAGTGTATGTTTTCTAAAATGCAATAAAGACCTTGTTTGGTGTAGGGAAACAACACCAGCAATCTCTCAGCTGTGGCAAATCAGCTCAATTGCAACAAATACAGGCCTGTTCCAAGCCAGGAAATGTGTGGAAATTGCACCAAGGAAAAGAGACGTTGAAAATGAGGGGACATTAATATTAAACAGAATTCTCCAATATAAAAAAAAAAGTCAGGCTGCTAAAATTAACCATGTGTCACAAGAGAGGTCAGGCATGAGTGTCTCTGGAGATGAGGCTGCTGTACCTCACTTTAGGTTAGGAAATCTAATAATGAACATTTCTGATCAGCACTGGTGGTGCAGTGTGTGCAGAGAACGCTGAACCATCAGGACCCAGTCACCACGCTGTGACTGTGAAATTCAAGGAGGAATCCTCCCCACTGTCAAGTGACCCCCTGAGAGCCTGTCAGGGTCACTATATTCCCCCAGTCAGCCCCCCAATTAGGGTGGAGCTGAATCCTCTGGAGAACCTGCCTGTTCACTGCCTTCCTTCTCAGAGATTTTAGAGGTCCTGCCTACCCCTTCTAAAGCTTGAAAACACATAGAAGTCCTGTCCATTTGTGGTTATAGCCCAGAAAGAATCTCAGGGTCAAAGGAGGGCAGCTTTGGGCAAAATTAGAAACGAAGTGGGTTTCTCATTCGGGCTTCAGGGGACTTTTGCCTCTCTGGGTCCCTCCAATCCCTTCTCTTGGGTAGCATTTCTATAAGGACTTGCCCCCAGATACCTGTACATTTTTTAAAGTTTATTTATTTATTTTGAAGGGGGCGTGGACAGAGGGTGGGGGAGAGAATCCAAAGCAGGCTCCGCACTGACAGTGGAGCTTAAACTCATGAGATCATGACCTGAGCCTCTTGAAATCAAGAGTCAGATGCTTAACCAACTGAGCCACCAAGGCACCCCTCATCCACCTGTATATTTTGAAGCACCTGGGAAGCAAAGCCTATTAACTAATGTCTTCGGCAGCTTAAGAATTTTATAATGATACCTCTACTCAGAGCTAAAGATGGGTCATGGTATTACATTAGAATCCAATAGAGGATTCTAGAAGATTAAGAGAACTTCAGTATCCAAAGGAATCAATTGCAAAGGATTTTAGGCATTGCAGTAGGCCAAATATGGAGAAAATTTGGGATGGAGGAGTCCTATAGCCCTTAAGTATACGCCTGAGAACATACTACACAGGGTGCTTTCTCCTTTTCCATGAAAGTCTAGACTGTGCTAGAGGGGTTAGCCACACCTGAGATGGATGTCCTAGTTAGCATTCCCTCATCTTTTCAATCAACATTTTCCTAGTGAATGGAAACATGGATCCCCAAAGGTCATCACTAAGTTGTCTTCAAAAGATTGAAGTCTCATATCTTAAAAGTCACGTGAATTTTTTTCTACTCCTGATTATATCCAAATTTGTTGCAAAGTAAGATTCTAAATTATATAACATTTGGAGAAAGCATTTTCTAAAAAGTTTCCTACCATGTTTGTCCATTCATTCCATAAATATTTGTCAAGTATCATTCTAGGTCTGGGACTATAATCAGTGATCAAGACCTTCAAAGTTCTTGTCCTCATAAGAGAGAGAGAGAAAATAAATTCATGAAGGAGAGAGAGACTAAACAAATAAAATAACAGTGATATATGCTGTGAAGAAAATAAACCATGGAGGTGAGATAGATAACTCCCAGAGTGGGGGGCTGAGTCAATGCTTTAGACACAGTAGTCAGAGAAGGCCTCTAGGAGGGAAATGACATTTTCAGTGAGGTCTGAATAATGAGAAACCAGACACATGAAGAGTCAGAGTTAGTCCAAACATGCCAGGCAGACAGGCATGAAGAATCTTAATGCGGAGGTCCTGAAGCAAGAATGAGCTTGATGTTTTGAAGGAGTATTAGGAAAATTAAGAAAGCTAGAGCATGTTGAGAAAGTAACATGAGGCTAGTCAGGGAGGCAGAAAAGGCAGATGAAGCACAACTTGTAGGTCAGCTAGGAAGTCTGGATATTATTCCAAGTGCAAAGTGAAGCACTTTGGGGGTTAACACAAGGGAATAATATGATTTGACTTTATATTAAAAAAAAATCATCCTGGCTGTTGTATGGAGAATATATTGGAAAGTGGAAATAAAAGAACAGTTTGGAAGATATTGTAGTATTCCAGGCTTCAACTAGGTGGTGGAGGAGACAGCAAGAAACAGGTGTGTTTGAGAGTAGAACCAACAGGACCTGCTAATGGATTCTATAATGGAAGGGAGGGGAAAACAATTAGGAATAACTAATTTAAATTTGTGCCTGAACAGTGATGCTAGCACTGTGGTTGGGAAGAAACTGATTATTTGGGTTGGTTTGGTTTGGTTTGAGGGAGGGAGGTAGCAGCGTGTTAGGAATCTCCACTGAATATTTTGGGATCCCAGCAGAGAAGTCAAAGAGGTGATTAGAAGAGTCGGGCGCTTGGGGGAAAGACAGGACTGTAGATAAAATTCAGGAAGAGTAAACATCAAGATAGGCATGGCACTAATTGAGATCACCCAGAAAAAGAGTTGAGATAGAGGAGGGTGGGAGAGAAAGAAGAGAAAAGAAGGAAGAGAAGAAAGGAGAAGAGGATTTAACTAATAAATCCTTGATATTCCAACATTTAGAAGCTGGGTGGAGGAGGAGTCAGGCAAGTGTCTAAAGAGGAGAGGCTGGGGGCGCCTGGATGGCTCAGTCGGTTGAGCATCTGACTTCGGCTCAGGTCATGATCTCACAGTTCGTGAGTTCGAGCCTCGCGTCGGGCTCTGTGCTGACAGCTCGGAGCCTGGAGCCTGCTTCAGATTCTGTGTCTCCGTCTCTCTCTGCCCCTCCCCAGCTTGTGCTCTGTCTGTCTCTCAAAAATGAATAAATGTTAAAAAAAATTTTTTTTTTTTTAAAGAGGAGAGGCTGATGAGGCAGGAGAGAAACCCAAAGAATGAGATGTCACTGGTGTCAAGAGAGGAAAGTTCTTGGGCAGATAGGTCCAATGAGATGAGGACAGGGAAGTGGCCAATGGGTTTGGCTGCATGGAGGTTACCAACCACTTTAAAAGTGGCAGTTCCATGAAGAGGGGCAGAAGCCAGATTGGAGTGGGTTAAGAGTATGTGGGAGGTGCAGCTTTGGAGACATTGAGTATAGAACACACTTTGGAAAGGCTGAGTGTGAAGGGAACAGAGAAATGGGGAGTAGTTAAAAGGACACACCATGGGATAAAGAAAGGATTTGTTTTCATTCATAAAAGATACCAAAGTGTGTTTAAATGACTGACAGGACTAATCTAGGAAAGAGGGAGACATGGGTGATGCAGGAGAACACAGCTTCAGGGGTGAAGTTTGAGAACTGGAGGGGTGGGATCTAGTTTTTCAAGAGTTGACCTACCTTCACAAAATGAACTTAAAAGGTAAAATTCATAATTTTTATTCTTTAGGAATGAACATTTGTACTATACCATGGGAGTTATCCTGCAAGGAAGACAGCTAACAATGAGCATTATAATTAATATCCATGTTATATCTAATCTTGATTCTAGGATATTGAGTCTTTTGCTTTTCTTTTTCTATGTATAGTATCAAGTTGAGTTACTAGGAACTGTATGTGAGTCATTGGAGTTCTTTTACTTCTCTTTCTAATATTTCTATCAGGCAATGCATTCGCTAGAGTAAAAATTGGAGATTACCATTACTATGGCTACGGGACTAAGAAGGACTATCAAACAGCAGCCACACATTACAGCATTGCAGCCGACAAATACCACAGCGCTCAAGCCATGTTTAATCTGGCCTATATGTATGAACATGGCTTAGGTATCGCAAAGGTAATTGTGTTGGTAATAATCCAAACCTAGTAATGGCAGCTGAATGGGAAGGGAACATTTGTAAATGTTTTTAAATTCATTGATGTCATCAGTGTAGAGGAAGCAAAGAAAAGACAACATTTGCTGAGTCCCTCCCCCCATACCAACACATAGTACTTATTTACCCTAATGTGAACCCTATGAGGAGGAAATTATGTTCTCCATTTATGCCCAAAGACATAACCAGCAAGTTGAAATAAATCTAGTCTCGGATAATTAGATTCATAACTTCACACTTTTCTCAGCTATACTAGTGGGTCCTGCCTCCGCTCCCTTACACCCCAGGCCTTTTTCCATTAAAATTTCCATTGACTCTCAAGCTTTCAGTAAACAAGGAAAGAGTGGGACTGAGGTCAGAGCTGGATACCAAGGTGACATTAATCCAGAAATGTCTTATAAATCACCCACTATGTACATGACACAGTGCTGAGCACTCTGGAGAATCCTAAAAAAAAATGGATCTCCATCCTTCAAAGGCTATACTTAACTTGAGGATATAAGGCATATTTATTAAGAAAGAGAACTAACACTGCAAGGAGATATTGGGTAAATCCCTTGGTAAGTGTAATTAAAGAAGATGGCATTGGGTTCTGACTCAGTGAGAAAGGTGTATTAAATATCAATAATGAAAGTAATAGCCAGGCATTGGTGTGTTATATATACTATGCCATTTAAATCACACAACCACTCAATAAATGAGAGAAGTCCTATCAGTGTCATCATTGTATGCATCAGGAAACCAAAGTGCAGAGAGGTTAAGTCACCGACCAAATTTGCAGAACTCATTGGTGGGGGAGTCAGAATTTGAACCCAGGCCTGTCTGACCCTATGTTTTTGAAAGAGTGGGCCCTGCACTGAGTCATTCTTACTATTCGAGTATATATTTTGTATCAGTATCTATACTTCTGGCTGCATTTTGAGAGCCAAATAATGAAGGGGTTATCTGCTTTTCTATGCTTTCTTCTTTCTTCCAATTGTGCTAGTAGTTGAGAATTATTGGTGGGGAATTTCCTATCTGACTGCTAATTGTGCACTGTGCAACAACCAACGGCTTCATATTCAAGCACCAACAATCCAGATCCCTGCCTTCCTGAGCTCTCCCTGTGACCTGCTTTTTGACTGATCACTTTCCATCAGCCCCAGAACCCTAAGCAGTAGAAAGACTGTCAAATCCAAATCCAGTCTGTTTTCCCCATCCTTAGCAGGTACAGGCTTCCTGTGTTTATAAAATGAGATCAAATAGCTAAATCAGAAGATTCTTCGGATGTCATTTAGCCACACCCCACTCCCTTTTAACCATCATCCACATCTGTAAAACAGAACAATGATACCTCCCCTCCCCAGGCTTTGAAATAAAAAATAAGCCTTTGTGAAGGGGCTTTGTAGTCAGCATATGGAATAACTGTTAGTTAGATCAGAAGAGAATTTGCGTGACTGCTAAGTAAAGTTTCAGTAAGATTAAAGCTTTTATTCATCATTCCTCATGCAAAATGTAACAGTAAAGGTGAAAGGAGCACTGTGTGTATCACGGATAAAAATGACCCCACTCTATGGGTTAAATTCAAATTAGCTCACCTGTCCTGTGTGATTTAAGGACTTGGTCCCCATGACAGCCTTATCCTCACCACAACGAGACCATTTTGCCTTAACAGCCTGGGGGCAAGGATGACACAGGGTCAACTGTGCACCAGAGAGGACATTGCCTACCAGAGCCCAGATGGCCCACTGTATCAGAAGGTCTGGTTTTCTTCCTTGGAGTCACCGCTAGCCTCTCTCCCAGTCACTTTCTTCACTATGTCAAGCAGCAGCTGTCAAGACATACATTTCATACATTTAGAAGAAACTTTGTAATTTGTCTCTGGACACATTTCTGTTCCTTCCTATTCAGGTCCTGTTAAATCACAGGTAGTGAGTTCATTTTGATCCTTTCTCACAGTCACAGGTGTATTTTTTCCTATAGAAAGTCTCTACACATAAAAAATTGTAAACAAAAAATAAGAAACAGAGCTGAACTTAGATCCGGACAGAGGAATTTTAGGTTTAGTTGGTGAGGAGCCATTTCTCTTTTGTCTTTATTAATTTCTTCTGTTTTGCAATTCGAAAAATAATAACCAAGTATCCAGGGGCAAACTTTATTAATCTTGCCATCTCATAGTCAAATTAACAAGGAGATACCTTTTCTAATCCTTAAAATGAATATTCTGATAATTAAAAAGCTGAAGCTTGTTCGAGCGATGGTTAATGAAAGCAAAGCAATTAGAACAGACTTTCACAGCATTTAAGTCATCAAGTAATTAAGCATTTCTTCAGCAGGGCACTTCACAATCCTCTTTATTAGTTAGTCCTCATGCAAACCAGCAGGAAAGATAAGTATAATATCATTACCAGGATTTCTCTGAGAACCGAAAAAGGGTTTGTAAACCAAAACTCTCTGGGAGAAGGAAGTGACGTATAAATCAACCTGTGGTAAATCAGTATAAAAATATGGGTCATTGTTGTCCTCATCTGTCTTTAGGAAAGGGCATCAGGACTGGGTGATGTAGGTGACTTAATCCTAATAGCTTCACTGAGAAGCATCTCATTACCCAATTTATGACTTCAAATTAAGTTCAGTGAGCTCCTCGACTTAAACTGTGGGCCAAGACTGGCTGCACCATTGTTGTGGGAATATAAAATAATGCCTGAGGAAGAACTGGGAGAGGACCTGAACTAATTTAGAAATATAAGCACTCAGCTCACAAGTTGTTATGCAACTATGTCTCAATTTACGCTTGATTCAGAAGTACTTCAGAAATTTAACCATGAACAAAATGATTTGCCCATCCCCTCCTGCCCATTCCTTCTGTCTGTATCCTGGTTCAGGCCCGCATTTCTGTTCATTCAGGCCTGTTGTAAAGGCTCCTCAGTCGTCTTCCATTCTACTGTTCTTCCTTTAAATCTGCTCAGAGAAAGCTGTGTCTGCCAAAGATATATAATCTCCAATTCACGGGGAGGACTTGTTGCTGACATGTGTCTTCTAGTCAGAGACTACATTTCCCAGCTCCCTTTCATCCTTGTGACTAGTTCTTACCAATGGGACAGAAATAAAAATGAAGGGTGTCATTTCTGGGCTAAGGCGGCTAAGAAGTAGATGGAGCTTCTCCTTAGTCTCTTTCCCCTTCCATTTGTTAAATGCAGAACTTATAGAGGCTCTAAGGGATGGCAGAATCACATAGTAGAAGGAGGGTGGGTCTCTCAGTTACCAACCAGGAATACCCCTGTTGAAATTTGGGGGTTGGGTGATGGGCATTGGGGAGGGCACCTATTGGAATGAGCACTGGGTGTTGTATGGAAAGCAATTTGACAATAGATTTCATATTTAAAAAAAAGAAATTTGGGGGTTTATTTGTTACAGGTGTTAGCATTACCTTAGTTAATACATAATCCATCTAACAGAGCAGTACCATGTTATTTTTTATAAAATACAACTCTAATACTGTTTCTCCTCCACCTCACTCCTCCAAAAACCATGCACACACAGAGAAAAAAAAATACAAGCAAACAAACAAAAATAAAATGATCTTATTGACTTTGTATCGCTTAATGAAGTCCAGACTTCTTAGTCTGGCATTCAAACCTACCTTGACATAACCTACCTACTCCCCTATGTATGTTCTAGGGTACTTTTCCTTCCCTCCCAACTAGAGACCTTGAACTTAACCCTCCTGACTTTCGATCATGTCACCCCATTTGCTAGAATGATCTTCTCCCACAGTTTTGACCATTAAAGACCCCTGAGTTTTTCAAAGAATAGTTCCATTATCATCTCCTCCATGAACCCTTCAATGAGCCCCCAGATTTGAAAGATATCTGCATCTGCTTCTAAAATTTTTTTTTCAACGTTTTTATTTATTTTTGGGACAGAGAGAGACAGAGCATGAACGGGGGAGGGGCAGAGAGAGAGGGAGACACAGAATCGGAAACAGGCTCCAGGCTCCGAGCCACCAGACCAGAGCCCGACGCGGGGCTCGAACTCACGAACCGCGAGATCGTGACCTGGCTGAAGTCGGACGCTTAACCGACTGCGCCACCCAGGCGCCCCTCTGCATCTGCTTCTAAACTACCATGGCACTGTGACTTGTTTTTCTTCACTTATTTATTCGCTCAAATATTTTCATGTGCTTATTTTGTGTCGGGAAGCAATGTGCTTCATTCTAGGGATATAAGAACAAGACAACCTTCAAAGAGCTCATAGCCTACTATGGAAGAGATATGTCCATAGCTATAGTGAAAGCCTAAAAAGGCACTAGTGGATGCTCACACAAATAAAGTAGTGTGAAAATGTTAAAGAGGGAACAGTGAATTCAGGTGGAAGGATCAGTACTGCCAGGTCTTGTTCTAAAATGATTTTATAACATGGACTATAAGAAACGCATGACAAATTTCTTTAATGGAAGAAAGCAGGTATGTTTTAAGATAAGGACTAAGAAATCTATCCTAAATTAAGACAAAAGGAGGGGAGGAAGTAGCCTTTGCAGATGAGTTTCCAGTATATATAGTTAGACCTACCAGATAACACATTTTTGGGATCCTACAAAGAAAACAATACCACATCTACTGAATAAATTATAAATAAACATATCAAAAATAAGAGTAATTATGACACGAGGTATTTTCACTTCTCATTTGTCTGGTCTGACCACTTATAGAGTGTTAGAGCTGAAGCTTTAAACACCAGAATAGAATTATTTTCTGGAAAGGACAAGTTCAAGTTAGATATTTAAAATGGCCTTCTCAGAAATATGACAGGACAAAACACACACCTCTTTAAAATGGCCATAACTCCTCTTGAAATAAATGGCTTATTACCTAATAAAATAATCAGAAATGTGCAAAATAGTTATGTGTGGATAACTTTATTTATTATAGGAAAAAAAATCCTATAAGCAAACAAACAAACTGCTTCAAAATAGAAGACATGCTCTGTAAACTATCACATGGTAGTACACCACTGTAGTATGTATTTTATGGCCCAGTGACTAAATGAGCAGGCTAGAAGTAGACCATCTGGATGTGAATGTCAGTTCTGCCACTTACAAGTGACATGAATTTAGGTAACTGACTTAAACTCTCTGTGCCTCAGTTTCTTCATCTTTATAGTAGAGTTAATATCATCTGCCCTATGTAATTGTCATGAGGTTAAAATAAATGATGGTGGTAACTGACACGCAATATGAGTATTTAATAAGTGTTAGCCATTATTATGAAATACTATGCAACAATTAAAAATAAAAATATTATAGACTAAAGCAATATCTTAGGACATAGTATGTTGTTTGAAATATATTGTTAGATTAAGAAAGCGGAAGACAAAATATTGTGCAAGTTGAAAAATTCCTAAAAGTATGTATATTTGAATATATATATATATGTATATATATATAGATAGATAGATATAGATATAGATATAGATATAGATATATAAATGCTGGAAGGATGTGTATAAAATATTACCAGTACTTATCTATGTACAGTGAAATTGTAGGTGGGTTTTTAATACTTTTTTCAGCTCTATGTTTTCAAAGTTTTCTCCCATTAGTATATGGTATATTTATAGTTAGAAAACAAGAATAAACTATTCAAAAAATCTACCTCTGTCCTGGTATAAGAAGTTTTTGATGTCACCCAAAGATTCAGGGCTAGCAAACTCCTGCATCGTGTATATGAACAATTTTCATAAACCAGATACTTTATTCCTGGAGAATTCTGTATTTTTGAATTATAAGAAGCTATTTTGAACATATGAACATTGGGCAATATTTTGGCAAACCTGATATTTTACTTGGAAACACATTATTTAACAAGAAACTGCAGATCGGTTTACATAATCTCCTCAATCATTGAATTTAAAGCAAAATAAGCTCAAATGTATCACAGGAAAGTTAAATGTAAGTGGATTGGGTGTGCAATGGACTTATTTAATGAACCCTGGCCATCGTCAAAACACTTTTGAAAGGGAATTTTTTGTATGAATGACTTGGATTTCTTCCTAATAAGGATCAAAGAACAAGGAGCCTTTTCTAGAATCAGCTAATAAAATCTCTTTTATATGGGTTGCCCTAATTAACCAGTGGGTTCAGGAATTTCTTTCTCTGGGAATTTTTAAGAAAGACTTTCATGTCCCACCCCACCCCCACTGAGAATTGTGAGGCCCCTGGGTAAGAAGGGCGTTTATCCCACCTTAATGGTACTTTTGCTATTTTTTATTTCAAACTAAGCAACTGAATTGTGATGTTTGTGCCTGAAGAAATAAATTAATAACTATTGCCTGCTTCAAATAAGAATGAATGCTTGAGATATTGACAAATGCTTTTGTTCCCTGAATGCCCTATTAAAGTCAATATGCCTTTCATGTGTGGGGGTGACACAGCCTTTATAATCTGCAGGGTGCTTTCAAAAGAACACCCACTGAATTTGTTGGAATTAGAGACACAAATTAGAGTTTTTACAACATCCATTTTCTCTGTTGCCAGGAAGATTTGTTCAGAACAGTCTCTTGCATTTTAAGTGTTTAGCAAGAACATTCCTCTTTCTCCAACCAATCAATTTACAAGACCACAAAGCTTTGGGAAACATTTAAGAAATAACAAGCAGAACACAGCTGAGAGAATACCACCCAAAACATGGGTTTAGCAGGGGCCGCAGGGATTCACAACTACTGTGCTCTGTGTAATGGAGGTTTGGAAGACAGGGAGGACAAAGAGATGCAAGATAAACACAGTTTGTGAAAATCTCTCTTCTTATCCTTTTGAAACGAATCCAGAGGCACCCAGTAAAGTACAATAATGGGACTGGCCCAAGGCACTTCAACCTTTAGAACAACACTACTTAGCTTTTTCACTACTCTGTTTGGGAAATCAAGCAAAAGTAAAGCAAACAAATAAAAACAAGCCACAAGTAGGTGAAAATTAAAGAAAAGAAATTTACCTGCCATGGCATAATTTAATGGCGGGGAAAGATCCCTAAAAATATAGTGTGTAATTTGAAGAATCAAAATTCCAGCCTGAGAAGTAAAAAGTTCATTCATTCATTCTATAAGTATTATCAGAGAGAAGCTATGTCCTTGGCATTCCATTAGGCACTGGCAATTGAGGGGTAGTCCAGGTCCTTGAGGACAAGGACAGATGACCAAGCAAATTCTGTAACTTCAGGTATGAAAAGTACTATAAAGAAAACTAGGAATTTTAAATGTTTGTTAGTATCTGTATTGTTATTTGTTTGGGGGAGCTGGACTGTTGGCATCTCGTGTTCTACTTCTTTAACTGGAATCGTATCTAAGGTCTGGCCCTGCAGTATCCAAGAAAGCTTTTTGTGTTAGTTTTCTATGTGTTAGTTTCTATGTTTTAGCCATAATAAACTACCACAAATTTAGAGGCTTAAAACAACTCACATTAATTAATTATTTAATTTAACTTTTATTTATGAGAGAGAGAGAGTGCACAAGTAGGGGAGAGGGGCAGGAAGAGAGAGAGAATCTCAAGCAGCCTCCATGCTGAGCACAGAGCCCAATGCAGGGCTTCATCTCACGAACCATGAGATCATGACCTGAGCCGAAAGCAAGTCGGTCACTTAACCGACTGAGCCACACAGGCACCCCACAACCACATTTATTATCTCATGATTTCTGGTTCAAAAGTCTGGGTGAGCTTGACCCATCCTGTGTAGTTTCACAGGCTAAAGTCAGTCTGTGTTCCTTACTGGGAGCTTTGGGGAAGAATCACTTCCAGGCTCACTCAGGTTGTTGGGCATATTCAGTTTCTTGTGCTGTAGGACTGAGGGTCCCATTTCCTCGCTGACTGCCCACATTCCTTCTCATTCTTTCCACGTGGCCCTCAGCAAGTAAGTTGAGCCCTTCCCAAATCTAGAAGCTACAACTTGTACTTCTGCCATATCTGACTTTCTCTCCTGACCTCAGCCCTGAGAAAACTGTGTTTATGTGATAATATGTAGTACACCCAGATGTGATAATATGTAGTATGTGATAGTATGTAGTACACCCAGATAATCTAGGATAATCTATTTTAAGATCTCTAGGTTTAATGACATTTTCAAAGTCCCCTTTGCCATGTAACATAACATATTCATAGGTTCCAAGGATTAGGACATGACTGCCTTGCCAGGGATGGGGGAGGTGGTGGGCTACCAAAGATAAATAACAATATTTCAAGTGATGGCTTCCATTTAATTACCCCTAAGGAATCTGGACTTAATGAGTCAGGGCTATTCTTCTATTTCTAGGACATTCACTTGGCCAGGAGATTGTATGATATGGCTGCTCAAACAAGTCCAGATGCTCACATACCTGTTTTCTTTGCCCTCATGAAACTGGAAACTGTGCATTTGCTCCAAGATATCCTGTTTTTTAAAGTAAGTTTGTCTCAGATAGGCCCCAAATCTCTGAAAACTCCAATGAGCAGTTTTTGAATGGTGGGATGGAAGGAGATGACGGTTGTGTATGGAGGGGGAGGCTTGGATTTGTTTTGACAGAATGTCTCTTCCAGCAGTTTACGATGTGTTGGAAATGGATGAAATTGGACAACACCCTTGGACCATCCTGGGATTTATTTGTGATTGGCCTAATTGTTGCTGTGCTGATCTTCTTGCTTAGAAATCGCTATGGGTAGAATCTGGACCACAGCAAAACCTGCTCATGGGAACAGTTCACTTCAAACTATCCTTGCTAAATAAAGAATCTCCTCATGAAACTCAAGAGTCTGCTGCAGATTTCTCACACAGGCCTGTGGTGGAAAATGGACAAAGCTTGAGACCTGTCTTCAGAAACCATTTCAGACTTCCTTAGTGTGGGTGACCACTTGTGGGGGAGTGAGCTGCTGAAGACTGGTCACCTGAGGTTTCCTTACAAACTTGTTGTTTTGGTAATCTAGTCCCTAGTTAGGGATAATGGCCGCCCATTTTCACATTGTTATAACAGCCTCTTCCCTCTCAAGAGGACAAATGTGTTTCTTGGCTCCTACAGACATACAGAGATACAGAGGAGGAGGAGTTTGGGGAGGGCAGGAACACAGATCCCTCAGAAAATGAGAAAGATATAAATTTACAAATAGACCCTTCATCTCGGGGGAATGATCCCGTGAACCACATCATGAGCATGTGGCATGCCATGTAGGGGGACTGGATCACACTTCTCCCCAAGGGGCCTTCTATCCAAGCTCCCTTAGCAGCTTGCAGTGAACAATGCCACCTGGGTCTGTCCAGTGTTGTACCCCTCTCTGCCATCCCTCACTAGAACCCTGCTCTCCCTTGGTCCCTGAAGACACCAGCCTCTGAGGACAGAGCTAAAAAGTCCAGTTCCCTGTTTCCCATGGCAGGAAGAGCAGGGACCTGGGGCTGGGAGCAGCATGGGCAAGAAGGGAACAGGAGGCCCAGGACTTATGTCAAGGGCCAGGCTTGAATCTCAGCTCCACAACTTGTTAGCCTCTCTGAGCCTCAGTCTCCTGATCTGCAAAATGGGGAGATCTTAGCTGGTATGAAGATTAAAGGGATAACCTGTATAAAGGGCCTCTAGAATGAACTCCACAAATGGTAACTTCTAATACTCTGTAAAACCTCATGGAAAATTGGTTGGAAGATGGGGACAGTGGAGTTGATAATAATCTGTGTGGGCTCAGTGCCCTGCAGTTAGTTCTTCAGCCAAAATCCTGGGTGTTTTGGTGGGAAAAGATCATGCTTGCCTACTTGGAAATCCACCCCCAGGACAGGAAAAGAGTTAGTTAATAATGTCAATCATAATCAGAAAGAAGAATGAAAAGGTGAGAGAACACTGAATGTGGGACCAAACAACATGGATTTAAGATCCAGCTCTGTCCCTTGGTAGCTCTATGTATGACTTTGGGCATAATTTCTCCAAATCTCAGTTTTTCCTCCATTAAATGGGATTACGTCCTGCCTCACTGGAGAATTGTGAGGTTTACATAAGCCTGACTTCAAAAATGCTTTATAAACACTACACATACAAATACTAGCTACATCAGTTATTTGGCCATGAACTAATCCTGGCCTGAGATCCAAGTGTTTAGAATTTCCTGGACAGAATCCCTGACTAACTAGAGAGTTCAACTTCTGAAGGAACTTTTGTTTACAAACATGCAAAGAAGGAGCAGGCATCTAAACCTCCAGTTAGGGCCTAATGGACAAGACAGCAGTGAATTATATCCCACAGGTGTCTGCAATGCAAAGATGTCAGAGACGGGTATAAGGGCAAAGAGGGGGAGTGTGGAAAACAAAATAAGGAAGTCCTGGCTCAAAGTCTAGAAATGAGTTTCTTAAAGGAAACGCTTATGAAAATAACTGCAGGCAGGGAAGAAAGGGAGATTCTTTGTGGCTTGCTGTGTACAGTATTACACTGTTAGAATTATAGAAGCAAGGACGGTATGAGCTCATAAATTTCCCATTTCAGCTAACCGTTCCAACTAAATGTGACAAAGGCTTTGAAAGTATGAGCAGCTTAGGGTGTTTGAATCATTCAAGTTCCATTTCTAAGCCTCCTCTCTGGAGCCTCTGCAGAGGCGCCCAGGTACACGGATGGGCACCTGCTGTACCTGCTGTACCTGGGTGCTGTAGCTGGGTGAGGACTGGCCAAGGGAGAAAGAGCCCCCGCCTGTCAGCCACTTCTACTTCCTGGTTACAACAATCCCACCCCCACCACGGGCATACAGAGCCCCTATTCCTTCTGCTTCTGATAGCTTTAGACAAAAACTGATGATAGACTACAAGGAAACTTTTTTTTAAACTCAGTTTTCTTTGTAACTCCCTTTTCCCTCTACATTTCCTTCCCTGATTCTTTATTAAAGCAGAGTAAGTATTCAAGTCAGCAACTTTTTGTAGAGAGAGTAAGGGGCAGGAGAGAGAGAGAGAGAGAGAGAGAGAGAGAGAGAACGAGTGGGAGAGGGGCAGAGAGAGGTAGGGACAAGGGATCTGAAGCAAGTGGGCTCCTTGCTGACAGGACAGCCCCATGTGGGGCTGGAACGCATGAACCGTGAGATCATGACCTGAGCCAAAATCAGATGCTTAACCAACTGAGTCACCCAGGTGCCCCAAGTCAATAAATTCTTTAAAGGTCAAGTAAATTATATATATATATATATATATATATATATATATATATATATATTTATTTTAGAGCAAGGGTCCACAGTCATTTTATGAGGAGTATGCTTTTAGAATTCTACACTTTTCCCCACATCCTGAGTGGTGGGTTTTATCAACTGTGGCCATGAGTGGCTGGGAAAAAGAAGAGAAGAAAGTCCTGAGGGAAGCAGAGGCAGGTGGTACTGGCTTGCCACATTCCCTTCTCTGGGCATCCCAGGAAGCACAGAGAACAGGCTGTGGTGAGGCTGAAAAGAGGAAAAAGGAACTCTTACGGAACACCCGCATGTGCCACACTCTTGTGTTTTTCTCTTTCCTTTCCACTTTTCCTTTCTCTTTCTCTTTCCTTCATGATGAGGCTGGAGGTAGATTTAAGTAACTCTGTCTTGCACAGGAGGAAAACGAGGCTAGGAGAAGCTACGTAACTTGTTAAGATCATGTTACAACGTGGTCACATAATAATAAATAATGAAGCTAGAATTTGAGTCCAGATCTGACTCCAAAATACATTATTTCCCCTGTATTACTGTTGCAGTTATTTCTTGCTGCTTAACAAACTACTCAAAGCTTAGTGACTTAACCACCATTATATCTCAGGCATTTAAGCAGGGCATGGCTGTGTGATTGTTCTGTTCCACATGGACTTGACGGAGCCACTTGTCAGTGTTCAAAGAACAGGCTGTTCTAGAGAGTCCGAGACAGTTTCACACACGTGGCACCTTGGTAAGGTGGCTGGAAGACCAGCCTTAACTATGAGGGGTGATCACAGTGCCTATATGTCATGATCTCTTCAACATGATGGACAGAGTCATGGGACTTTTTACATAGCAGCTCAGGACTCCCAGAAAGTATTCTCAGAGTCCCAGGCAGAAGCTGCAGGTTTCAACCCTCAGAAAGTCCTAGGATATCACTTCTGCCACATTCTATCGGTCAAACATTAGACTTCATCTCTCATTGGGAGCAGCAACAAAGAATTTGTAGCCATATTTAACCTACTACAAATATACTGTTGAAAAACCTACCAATGGGGACAAAAACCTATCAAGGATTATATAAATTCACTGAGACAGTGAGCTACTTATCTTGGAGGACAGGATTGTCGGTGAAGTGGAAATTCTTCTTCCATTTTGTAGATATGCCTGTGTCTGATTACTGCTTCAGAACGATGTATCAACCATTAGCAGAAAATGTTTAAAGGCAAACCCTTATATTTTAATACTAGCTGATGAATAATTTCTGTCTCAAAAAAGAAATGCAGGTGTAACCGAAGTGAATGGATTGGCAAATGCCAGGAGTATGTTGAAAACAATGAATGCAGTAGGTACACTGTGGCTTGCCTGCTTCATTCAGCCTGGAATCCCTTGGTGAGGAGGGAATGTGGGAAATGGTCAGTTTCTGCTGGGCCCTCCCTTATGCCCAGTCTACCTGCTTCTGGCTCCTCCATGGTAAAGGGAGCACAGGTGGCAAGAGGTGTGGCTTAAGGACTAGGAAAAATTATACTAAACCTGCCCAGAAGCCATCCTGCAAAGGCGCCTGCTGAGCATAGCAGTTCACCATGTCAGCTCCCATAGAGCACTTTTGTGGTTTTCTTGGGGACTCCCCTGCTGGGAATTTTCTTTGTTTGGGGTCACCTGAAAGCAAAACCTGAGACAAGGATTGGCGTCTAGATAGTTCATTTGGATGGTGATCCCAGGACTCAGAGTGAGGGAGTGAAAAGGATGAAAAGCCATAAAAAAGTGAATTATTGAAGTCACCGCTGTGGGAAGTAGGGATTCTGTCCTACCAAGATCTGAAAAGTGTACAAAATACCTCCTGGAACTGTCTGTCTAAAAGACAAGAGGCTGGGCACTTGCTCACCAGCACCTCCTCTATCATTTGAGGGTTGCTCCAGAGGCTGAAATAACTACCCCTCACCCCTTCAGCTATTTCTCAGAGGCTTTGGGGAAATCTCTGAGATAGAACAAACACCTGTGCCTTCCCTTAGTGCTGGACACAAGTTATCAGGAGTCTGAGGTTGCAGAGAAAGGCCCTCCATAGCTGCAGTTGAAATCAGAGCTGAGCAGTAAAAGCCTCACAAGTGGGGCCTCCTGAACCCCAGACCTCTGCTCATCCATCAGCCCATCCAAAAGACTCTCCGGTGGGACTCTCTACCTGTGGTAGGCTGAATAATGGTCCCCCAATGTTACCCATGTCCTAATCTCTGGAACCTGTAAACATTACCTTCTATGTCAAAAACAGCACAAAACTTTGCAGAAGTGGTCACATTATAGATTGTTGAGATGGGGAGACTATCTTTGATTATCCAGGTGGACCTCAAAATGCAATCACAAGTATCCTTATAAGAGAGAGGCAGAGGGAGATTTGACACAGAAGAGGAGGAGGCAATGTGACCGCAGAGGCAGATATTGGAGTTATATGGCCACAAGCCAAGAAATGCAACAGCCACCAGAAGCTGGAAGAGGCAAGGCATGGATTCTCCCCTAGAGCATATAGAGAGATGTGGTCTGGCCAACACCCTACTCTAACTTCAGACTTCAAACCTCCAGAACTGTGAGGGAATAAATACCTGTCATTTTAAGCCATCAATCTTGTGGTGATTTTTAAAAAAAATACTTTTTAACATTTATTTATTTTTGAGAGAGCACAGGAGGGCAGAGGAGGGGAAGAGAGAGAGACAGAGACAGGCTCCAGGATCCAGGCTCCAAGCTGTCAGCACAGGGCCCAATGCAGGGCTTGAACTCACAAACCATGAGATCATGACCTGAGCGGAAGTCAGATGCTTAACCACCTGAGCCACCCAGGTGCCCCTCTTGCGGTGATTTTTTTTTTTTTTTTTTTTTTTACAGTGGTCCTAGGAGATGAATGCAGTACCCTCTCTCCAGGTGGCTCTAAGCTGGCTCCTTTCCTTGTGTGCTTCATTTGGTCCCTGAGGAGTACACATTCTTGCTTCTGCTCGCAGTGGAAATGCAGACAGCTCTGAGGACAGCCCATTATCAGAGGATACTTAAAAGCAGTCTCATGGTATTTCATACTAGCTTATGAATAGTTTCTGTCTCAAAAAGAAATGCAGGTGCCAGGGAAGTAAATAGATTGACCAATGTAAGGAGTATGTTGAAAGAACTGAATGCACTAAGTAGGCTGTGATCTACTTAGCAAGTGAGGAGTAAGGAGGAAAGGAATTCTCCTCTTGCTCTGTTGGTCTCATTCTCTCTCTCCCCTCAGACAGGTAGCCATGGCCTCTCCTCAGTAGGCATGTGTTACCCTTCAATCCACCATATCCCCTACACTCCAGGGGCCACAGATCAAGTTCTCCAAGTAGCTTCCCTAGAGCCCCTCTCTTTTTGTTAAAGAGGAGATTGGGAAATACAACAGCAATCATAAAACTCCTTGCAAGAAAAACTCCTTGCCTCCACTGTCCTCCTTCAGGCCTCAAATACCCCAGCCCTCACTCTCCACCACGGTGCAAATCCATCTAGGACAGGCAGCCCCTCGGTTTAGAAAATTAACTCCTTTCAACAACTCTCAGCCTGTGGGCCTCAGCACAAATATAGGCACCTATCTTATCACCTAGAAATCCCTATGTGACAATTTCATTACTGGGAAGTATGCTCAGAGCTGGGACAAGTGAACAGCTTGCTCCAGCCAGGAACTAATGTCATGACCCCCATTAAGTCATGTCTAACTGTGCCAGGAACTAATGCTGTGACTGCCATCAAGTCACATCCCCACTCAGGCTTTGCTAGTTTCTCTCTCAGGAAATTAAAAGGTTAGAGGAGTCTACAATTCCAAAGCCACAGCACTGTCAGTGATGTGCACACGTGCAACTTCAGAGCTAAGATGGACCCCCTACCTATGACAGATTAGACAGAAAAGACTCCTTCAGTTTGTAATAGGTTCATAAAAATAGTCTTTGCCAACTCTATACCTCAGCCACAAAAAAAACAAAAACAAAAAACCTGAGGCATCAGAAAGGGAATTTAACTTTTTAAAATAAAAGTTATCATTACAAAAGAAAGGAAGGAAGGAAGGAAGGAAGGAAGGAAGGAAGGAAGGAAGGAAGGAAGGAAGGGAAAGAAAATGTAGGATGAGTGGAGACATCAATCTTGGATTTCACATGAAATTTTGCTCCATATGGGGCTATAGGTTTTCCCACCATTTCTGTCTTCCCTTCATTCCTTACTCTGCCAGAATGAATTCTTTCCCCATGGAGTATTTTGCCTGAATATGATTAATAGTAAAAAACACTCTTCACCTCATGAAAAACTGTATCCTTTTCATAAGAAAAGGTACCAACCCATAGCAACAATAAATGTGTCATAATAACAATAGCTTGTTATTAACAAGAAAAAAGTAAAAACTAAAAATAGTGATTCCACTAGAACTAACTTGAGGAAAAAGTCATGTGCTAAATACGCCATTCCCAGAAGCACAATATACCTGAAGTGTTTATAGTTCCCCAAATTCCTGTGCTCCAAAAGCATCTCTTCAGGGCCTTCTTCAGGAAAAACCCAAGCTAAATAATCTGTTGAAGAAGGAATTGTCACATCATCCAGATAAGAATATTCTGGCTCGGAGAACAGATCAGCAGCTTGCCCAGGGTCACACTGCTGGTTAGGGGTAAACTCACAGCCAACCCCAAAGCCAGTGTTCTTTCTTCCATTTTATTCCTCCCATCATCCTACTCTATTATCTTATTGTCAAATATAGCTTTTAATATGACATCTATTATTTTTCACTTTTCCTATTAAAAATATTAAAGTAGACTTAAGTTAAAATTTACATAAGCTTCTTTTAAAAAATCCTTTAATCATGTTTTAAAAGCATCACAGTGCAAACCTTGCCAACATACACAAATCCAAAAGGCTATCATTAATCTCGCCATGTGATTCATGGACAACTCAAAATGGAATGTGAAATACTGATTGTGATCAATCAATTCTATTGACCAATTCTATTGACTATTCTCTGAACTACACTGACTTTCCACACTATCTGATTTTCTCTCCCATCCCCCCCCCCCCAATATGTAAGGTTTCTCCCTTTTCCAGATGGACAGTATCTGTCGCAGATACCATCAGTGCCCCATCCGGGTCCCCTCAGCCCAGTTCTGAGATCACCCACATCTTTCATGTACAGTCCCCGCCATCTATGGCTTCCTATCTCCAGCACCTGCATTCCTCTGTCTGAGTAGGCTCCCTGACTGCAGGAGGATTCTTGACCACACACAAGACAGGCCAGAAGTGCCAGGGAGCTATACCTCCCAGGAGCATCCCTCAACCGAAGAACAGGAATTCCCCAGTTTCTTTGCCGCTAGTAAGCTGATTTAGAGTCTCTCACAAGGTGTCCAGCAGGCTTGAACCCCAGCTGTCCACTGTAGTAACCTACTCATTTTTTATTGGCTTTCTCCCTTCCATTTTTCTACTCCCTCACCTTCCCACTCCCTTTCCAAATAAACTACTTGCCCTCAAATATTTGTCTCTGAGTGTGTTTTTTTGGGGAACTTAAACAAAGAAAGAATCTAAGGAAAGATCATGTTAAAAATACCAGAAGACAGAAAAAATAACCAAGTTGGGAATAAAATCAGCATCTATTTATATACCCACTAGATTATACACTGTGGGAGCAGGGACTGTTTATGATTTGTTCACCATTGTATCTTCAGCACCTAGCACCAGACCTGTACATAATTGGTCTCAAATACTTTTTAAATGAGTGAACGAATGAATTCATTAATGAACAAATGGGTGAGAATTCTTAGCTCTCTCCTAAGGTTCTTCAGACTTTAAGATAGTTTATCTAATTAGTGCCAAAGAAAGGACTGAGATTATAAAAGAGGAATCTAAACTAATGTAATAATTGAACAATCATCTGTAAGATTTTAATGAATGGAAACATACATCTTGCACTTCAATAAGATGTCAAAATATAGAGAGGTTAATTTTCCCTTAATAATCCTTAAATTATATAAATACCATCAGAATGCTTTTAACCTATATAAGTTACTTCTAAAGTTTTTAAGGAAAAATAAACATAGATGCATAGTAAGGACAGTTACAGAAAAGGGGAGAGAATGAGGGAGAAATAGCTACATTAGCCAATAAAATATAAAGGTATGACAATTAAGCCATTTGAATAAGATAGAACAGAATACAGCATCCACAAATGACTCAAATACATAAAGTGACAATTCAAATCAGTGAAATCAATTCAAATGATAGGTTATTAAGAATTGCATGCAATGTAAAGTAGCCTGTAGAGTGCGAGGGACTCAAATCTCTACCTCACAATTTACATGAAAATGAATTCTAAACATGCAGCTGTTTAAATGTAATAAATGTGCAAAAGTATTAAAAGAAAACATGTGTGTTTGCTTACTGTCACCATCTAGGATGCAAAGCTATTTTTTGACATGGTTGGATAAGTACTCACAAACAGCTCCTCTATGCTATGCTGAGACTCTTGATTTTGGCTCAGGTCATGATCTCACGGTTCGTGGGATTGAGCTCCTCGTCAGGCTCTGCACTGACAGTGTGTAACCTGCTTGGGATTTTCTCTCTCTCTCTTTTTCTCTCTCCCCTTCTGCCCCTCCTCCACTCACTCACTGTCTTTCTCTCTCTCTCAAAATTAAATATTTTAAAAAATGTGGTATATCCATACAATGGAATATTATGCAATAATAAAAGAAATGAAGTACAGATACTTACAACAACATGGATGGATGAACATTAAAAGCTGTATGGTGAGTGAAAGAAGCCAGTCACAAATGGTCACATGTTGTGTGATTCCATTTACATGAAATATCCAGAACAGGCAAATACACAGAGACAGAAAGTAGATTAGTTATTACAGGGCCTGGGGGAGATTAGAGAGTGACTAGTAATGGGTGCAGTGCTTCTTTTGGAGGTGACAAAAATGTTCTAACATTAGATACTGATAATGGTTGCACAAGTCTGTGAAAATACTAAAAACCATTGAATCATTCACTTTAAAAGTTTGTGGCAAATAAGGCTGTTATAAAAAAGTAAATAAAGGGACATAGATATAATAAAATCTTTTTTAATATATCTTTTTTTAAGTTTATTTATTTTGAGAGAGAGAGAGCACAAGAGGGGCAGACAGAGGGGGAGAGAGAGAATTCCAAGCAAGCTCCACTCTGTCAGTGTAGAGCCTGATGAGGGGCTTAAACTCATGCACCGTGAGATCATGACCTGAGCCGAGGTCAAGAGTTGGACACTCAACTGACTGAGCCACTCAGGCATATGATGAAATATTAACAGTTATTAAGGTAGGATTTGGAGAATATAAATGTTATTTTATTCTTCAAATTTTAACTTATAAATATTTCTAAGTTAAAAGAAATTGGGACAATTGTCTGGGACAATTGACTGTTTAGGGAAAAAATCAGGTTATTCCCTCACTCCCTCCAGCATAGACAGTTGGTGCTCATCAATAAATGTTCCACATGCTCTCCTCCTACATTTCCCAGCTGTCATTGTGGCTATGCTGGGCCCATGTGACTAGTTCTAGCCAATGAATTGTGAGTGGGTGTAATATTTGTCACTTCTAGGCTGAGGCAATCAAAAGTGAGTGTGCTTCTTCCATCCCTCCTTTCCCTGCCAAGAATACCTTAGAAACCACAGGATAAGAATGTCATAGCACAAGATGGAGGGAACACGAATCTGAGTCACCAGATAGAAACCTCTCTCCCCATCCTATAGACTTCTCCTGTAGGAGAAATTAATTTTTGTTGTGGGAGCTACTGGTACTTCAGAGTTTATCTGTAACTGCTTCCTAGTCTAGACTAAGTCTAACTAAAATAAATAACAGATAGATTAAACCAGTTTGTACAGAACCATTAAGAAATAGCCAAGAAAAAATAAAAACAAACTCAAAAAAATGTGTAACATCCCAGCATGAAGAAATACTTTTTTTTTATGAAGAACTAATTTTTAAACACCAAAGCAATGAAAGTTATCACAAAGGAAAATTTGTAAAGATAGAAATAAAACAAAATTTTGGCACATTAAGAAAGCCACCACATACAAAATGACAGAAGTGTGGGAAAATGTCTGGGATAAATGTGCCAGAGAGTTAAGGTCCTTAATATTTAAAATAAACTATGAAATAGAAGAAGAAAAGGACATGAAAATACAAATAATTTAAAACATAATCAACATTGACATGTGCTATATTTGCAGGCACTATGCATTATATTATTCTTCCTCACAGTAATTCTATAAAGGGGGTATTCATATCATTTCCATTTTAAAAAGACATAACAGGTTTGGTGAAACATTTTGCAAGACTTAAAACTCACATAGCTAGTAGGTGTATCTGAACTTGAATCTTAATGAATGCCAGAACTAGCCGCTACCCTTTCACAGGAAAACACATGTACTCATACTTAATAATCAAATTAACATCATGGAAAACAATGATATATTATGATGCAATTATCAAATTGGCAAAGATCTATTAAGTAATTATAACTGAAATAGTGAGCGTGTGGTAAGACATTCATTCACTCACTCCTCATTCATCTACAATTTTTAAACATTCGATAATTGTTGAACATCCACTAGGAGCCAGGTACTTTCTAGGTGCTTAGAATATAATGAGGAGCAAAGTGGACCAAAATCTTTGCCTTGCTGGAGCTGCCCTCTATTCAGCTAAAAGAAGATATATATTGTACAACTTTTCTAGGGTACAGCTTAACAGTAATTACCAAGAACTCTTGGGGCCCCTGCGTGGCTCAGTTGGTTAAGTGGTTGACTTCGACTCAGGTCATGATCTCGCAGTTCGTGGGTTAGAGCCCCGAGTCGGGCTCTGTGCTGGCAGCTCACAGCCTGGAGCCTGCTTCGGATTCTGTGTCTCCCTCTCTCTCTTTCCCTCCCCTGCTCATGCTCTCTCTCTCTCAAAAATAAATAAACATTAAGAAAAGAAAAAGAACTCTAAATATGTTCATGCATGTTAATCTAGTAATTCCACTTAGTAATTTGTGCTATTCATCATGTATATATAGTTCTCTATAATAGAAAAAAGGTTGGAAAAGGTATAATACTACAAATCAGAAATCTTTTACTAATGTGTGATACACTCACATGATTAAATGTTACATTGTCTTTAAAAAGGTTTTTTTTAAGTGTATTTATTTCGAGAGAGACAGAGACAAAGAGTAAGTGTGCCTACGGGGGAGGGGGGCAGAGAGAGAGGGAAAGAGACAATCTCAAGCAGGTGCCACGCTAAACACGAAGCCCAATATGAGGCTCATTCTCACGACTGTGAGATCACGACCAGATTACAACCTAAGCCGATATCAAGAGTTAGATGTTCAACCAACTGAGCCACCCAGGTGTCCCCCCAAATTATGTTTTTTAAAGAACAACAGGAAAATGCCCATTATATGTGAAAAGGGCAGAATGGCAAATGATATACTATATGATTTGATTTTTATTATCTAGGTAGCTAGCAGTTAGTAAAATACTGGACAGATATGAACTAAAATTTTAATGGTGATTAATAGGATTTCAAGGCTTTAAGAATTATCATTTCCCCAAATTTCCACAATAAACATGTATAACATTTATAATGATGGTATGGGGTAATTAGGAAAAATGTTTTCTAAAAAGTCTTGGTCATCTTTGAAGGGCCAGGTCAAATGGGAAGGAAGAACCCTGCGAGTGCAGTATTTATTTCTTACTGGGTACATTCTTCCTGGACAATTGCATCCAGCATTCTCCATCCTCTCTGCAGCCTCCAAGCCAATCAGTCAGTCATGGATTCCTATTGACTACCACCTCTTAGATTTCTCATCCTTCTATTTCAGTCTATACTCACCCTCATCACTGTCCATCAATCTGTCCGGGATGCCTCCCACATCTCATCTGGACTCTCAGATCTCAGGATCTAAATATTCTATCTCCCCTATGGCATTCCTCACACTGTATCCAGAGTGATCTTTAACAAAAAGAAATTATGTATCACTCCCTCAATTAAAACTCTTCAATGACTCTACATTGCCTTCAGGATGAAGGTCAAACTCCCTATTATTAGTTTGGGTTCCCCTGAAGCAAACCTGGAGACAAGAACTTGGTATGTATAATCACTTTGAGCCATAGAAAGCATTCTGAGTTATTTATTACTACCTCATTAATTCTAAAATCATATTTTTCCAAAATTTAACACCTCCAAAACTAGGATACAACTCACAATGAACAGTATTTAGAATTGAAGAAAAAAAAAAAAAAACCCTCCTGTATTGTTTGTTTTTGTTCTGCTCTACTTGACTGAGGCCCCTAAATAACCGCGGCCCTTTCATTACACCCCAGTACCTGGCATAATGTCTGGGACCTAGAAGTCACAAATGAATTGGTGGAATAAATGAGATAACAAAGTCTTCCCTGGTACCATTCCTACTGCCCACCCCATAAGACTGCACATCATCTCTCTCCTCTGAATTCCCAAGGCACCTTGGTCGGACCTCTTTTCTGAGTCTATCTCAAACAATAGTGGAGTGTCTGTGTTACCCTATACCACCAAAATGATGGGGCGCCTGGGTGGCGCAGTCGGTTAAGCGTCCGACTTCAACCAGGTCACGATCTCGCGGTCCGGGAGTTCGAGCCCCGCGTCAGGCTCTGGGCTGATGGCTGATGGCTCAGAGCCTGGAGCCTGTTTCTGATTCTGTGTCTCCCTCTCTCTCTCTGCCCCTCCCCCGTTCATGCTCTGTCTCTGTCCCAAAAATAAATAAACGTTGAAAAAAAAAAATTTAACAAAATGAAGGCAAGGCCCCCGTCTTACTTATCTGGGAATCGCTACACACTGTTATGTACAGTGCTTTCACATAAGCATCTCAATCAAAGTACTTTTGTTTGGAAAAAAAAAAAAAGTACAATATCAGCTTCACTGTGGTCTCCAGTCAGCCCAGCTGTTGAACTCGGTGAGGGCAGAGATTAGGTTTCTTCTCATCTCAATAATACTAAATGATGAACTTGTCCACACCAACCTTTCTTCCTCTCCAACCCAGTCTGACACACCCTCCCTCTCCAACACAAGTTCATCACGAAGCACACACACTCATATGTTTTTATAACCAATATAGCAGCAGAAGCCCTTCAAGTTTCCCAGCTATAACAGAAGGGAGGTTAAAATAGGGTCTGTGATTCACATAGGAGTTTTCTCTCTGCAGGAAAGCTGTTGCTCTAGAGCAGGTTATAAAGCTTTAAAACACACACACCACCACCACCACCACCACCACCACCACCACCAAATTAAACCAGAATCTTGGGGAGAGGGAGCCAGGCACCAGTACTTTTCAATTCTTAATGTGCACTCCCCTGTAATCTGCAACACAGAATCCTGCTTTATACAAATTCAGCGTAAGGGGTGACTCCCAAGTTTTGCAAAGAACTCAATAATGGAAAACCCTGAAATGGAGCACTGTGTGAGACCTTGAGAATGTTCATTTGCCATACTTCACAACTCTACCTCTAGCACAGGGGAGGTGTGGCAGCTGGGCTTCAGTGCTGCTGGGGTTGCATGAGTGACATCAAGCCTGCCACAGGTCCGTAGACAAGACTCTGGGACACCTACCTTCTAGACCAGACTCTCCAGGACCAGCTAGTGACCTCAGGCAAATCTGTCCCTCTGTGGAAGTCAATTTCCTCAACTGCAAAACAAGACTTCTCTGATGTTTTATAGCTCAAAAATTTTATAATTCTAATCTAGCCTCTCAGACAAGAAAAGTCTATAATAGAAAAATGTTTAAAAATCCTTTCATGTGTGGCAAGAATAGAATTATTTCTTGGACTGTGAGGTTTAATTTAATTCTTAGTTTTTGTTTTAAATTTTTTGACACCCAGTTAACTTCATCCAGCATTGGTGCCTGTTTTGATAAACATTTTTTTTTTTTTTGTATTGTGTGCTTGTGTGTGTGAAATGAGTTATCCTAACTTGTATTTCATTAATCAGAAAATAATGTCTAGGTAAAGTGCCTCTAAAAAAGAAACATTCAATCTTCATCTAGTAGGGCATTAGAACAAATCTCATTTAACTCAGATCTATTTGAATTTTGCCACAGAGGCTAAACAGCTATCTGAGGTTCTGCAATTTATTCTCTTTTAAAAAGGGATAGTGACTTTAAGCAGTATCTGTTTATTAATCAATCTTCTTGTGTGAGCAAGAGGGAATTTTATGTAGGATAAATGGTAAGCTAGCATCACTAAAGAAGTCAATAATTTATTCTTGAAAGCATCTCTAAAACTCATTCTGCCTAGAATAATAATAGCTAACATATGCTTATTATGGGCCAAGCACTGTTCTAACTGAATATATTATTAACTCATTTGATCTTCAGAGCTATCTTCCTGGGAGGATAGTGTATCATCTTCCTTCTTTTACAGAAGAGGAAACTGGGTCAGGTAACTTGTCCAAGGCCACACATTCCGGACAACCAGGTCAGAGTCCATGCTCTTAACCAATGCACTGGACTGCCTTGATTAAGTTCATAAACAATTTTTCAGGTGAGTAGAATCTGACAATTGTATGTAGGCTTTACCACAACTATTCAATTTAAGAAGCCTATACAATGCCTAGCATTATCTAGCCTAATGTTCCCTCAAACAGGTTCAAGTTTTTGTAAGGTATTCCTTGATAAAAAGGGTTATTGGGTTATTAAGTCTGGAACTGACATCACTTCATTAGGCCATGCTGGTATCTAATGACAGCTGGACATCTTGCCTGGACTTGAGACCTCCCATTCCAGTGTGATGCCCAGTCAGCACTGCTGCAGGCCCTGCTTTTACCTCCCAACATGGTTCTAGTGTTATTCTCTAGGATCAAGCCCTTCTGTTTACCAGTCCCAGCAATTGTGTCCCTGTCCTGTTATCCATATCTAAGCGCTTTGTCTGATACCCAAATTCCATCAGAATAAGAATCTATCCTTGAAGTTCAATCAAGTGGCTGATGCTTGGGATTTGCTGCTGAATGGGCCCAATGCAACTGCTCATCTTTCCAGTCTCCTACTGTTTGCTGTGCTCACAGAATCCACACTCCCTCCCCCATTATTTGCCTGGTGGTGACTCCATCTGGGAATTCCCTGAGATTGATGAAACCCTGGTTACAGCAGTGCCAGTGCTTCAAAGAGCTGAATATTTAGCTGAAGAGGCAGAACTCATGGACAGGAAATAACATACAAAGTGCTAAAGGAGAGAGAACGAACAAAAGTTCAAGGTAATCTGGGATAAGGAGGCAAGGTGAACTTGAGCTGGATTTAAAGGATGGCTGAGCTTAGAGCAGAAGGGGCCCAGAAGAGGTTGGAAGCAGGCAGCTGTGCAGGGACAGATTCAAGCACAGGGCTAGCATGTGTTGAAGACAGTGACAGAATTGCCTGCCTGGTTCTACACTAGTTGGGGTGGGAGAGGAGACATGGAGGGAAAGAGTGGTAGTTCTTGCAAGGCTTTGACGCCCCCAGAGAAGGCAGAATAACATTGTTAATTGCACTAGGTTTGCCACATACAAGACTAAAGTCACATATTGGCTCTGCCACTTATGTGACCTTGAAGAAGTCACAACCTCCCTAAGACTGTTTCCTCATCTGAAAAATAGGGACAATAGTACTAGTATCTACCTCATAAGGAGCTGAGTATGAAATAATTGAGAATGCACATCAAAGCCTTAGCACACTGCCTGGTAAGAATGCAATACAACTGAACTTTTTAAAAAAGGGCTTTATCAACCTATGACACTGTGGTACAGGTTAAACAAAGCTGCCTGTGTTGAGAAGTTTGGCTGGCTTCTCAAGAAATGATGCAGACATTCTGACTTAGGGATTGCAAAGTACTTTCATATCTATTTCTTCACTTGGTCCTCCAGAGTGCTGCCACTTGAAGCCTGGGCTTTTTTTTTTTTTTTCTTTTTTTCTAATTTATTTATTTTTTTTATTTTATTTTATTTTAATTTTTTTTTCAACGTTTATTTATTTTTGGGACAGAGAGAGACAGAGCATGCACGGGGGGAGGGGCAGAGAGAGAGGAAGACACAGAATCGGAAACAGGCTCCAGGCTCTGAGCCATCAGCCCAGAGCCCGACGCGGGGCTCGAACTCACGGACCGCGAGATCGTGACCTGGCTGAAGTCGGACGCTTAACCGACTGCGCCACCCAGGCGCCCCTATTTTTTTTTTTTTTATTTTAGAGAGAGTGAGTGTGCACAAGCAGGGAAGAGGGGTAAAAGGAGAGAGGGAATCTCAAGCAGACTCCATGGCTCAGCACGGAGCCCAACGCAGGGCTCAATCCCACAACCCTGGGATCCTGACCTGAGCTGAAATCAAGAGTGGGACGTCCAACTGACTGAGCCACTCAGGCGGTCCCTGGGCATTTCCTCTTCTTCTTTTTTTTTTTAAATTTTTTAAAATGTTTATTTACTGTTGAGAGACAGAGACAGAGACAGGGAGTGAGTGGGGGAGACACAGAATCCGAATCAGGGTTCAGGCTCCGAGCTGTCAGCATAGAGCCTGACATGGGGCTCCAACTCACAAACCGCGAAATCAGGACCTGAGTCGAAGTAAGACACTTAGCTGACTAAGCCACCAAAGCACCCAGGGCATTTCCTCTTCTAATGCAACTTGTCACCAGGATAAGTAACTAGGAACTTTCTACAAGATTCAGGAACACTTCCTAAATGGTAAATGGTTGGTGACTGTAAAAAAAAATGGCATGTTCCATGGAAAATATAGAGGGCAGTCCATGCTGAATACGTAAGAGTCTGGAGCCCTCCATTTTGGCCCAGAGAGTTACAGCAATGATGCATTCTGGACCACTTGTAAGACTAGGAGCCCCAAGGCAAATCACACTATGCCCACCTTCCCAAACCTCACTCTCAAATGAAATCCAAGATAACTTTGAAGGGAAAAGAAGCCCCCAAACATCAACATGGTGTCTAACAAATAGCAAAAGGAAAAAAAGAAAGAGGCAAACCAAGAAACAGACTCTGAACTATAGAGAACAAACTGATGGTTACCAGAAGGGAGATGGGTGGGGGATGGAGGAAATAGGTGATGGGGATTAGGAAGTGCACTTGTGATGAGCACTGGGTGTTGTGTGGAATTGTTGAATCACTGTATTGTACACCTGAAACAAATACTTCACTGTATGTTAACTAACTAGAATAAAAACATTAAAAAACAGATAAATCAATATTATAAAGGATTAAAAAAAAGAAACTGTGAAGATGAGAGGGCAATCCTGTCCACTTATCTTGGGACACAGCTCTTACACTGGGCTGAATGCTCCTGAGATCATCCTCTGCCCAATGGCTTACTGCCATCTTCCCACCATGACATGAAGGGGTGTCCCTTGGTCCCCTTGGTGACAGAAGCTGCCTATGGCCATTGTTTCCAACAACGGGAAGAGGGAAATGTTTTGTTTGAAAAAGCCCTGCAGGAACTTGGAAGGCAGGTCTGTGCCTCCTTTGGGACTCACTCAGTACCAAACCTGTAATTTCACAGACGAAAACCCCAAGGTCAGAGAGACAGAGTTTGCCCAAGTATTAGGAACCAGCTGGGCCAGGACTAGACCCAGACCACTGGACTCTCAGTCCCTGCCCTTCCCATCTTTTTTGGCAAGGGCTGGCGAGTCCTCCTTTGGAGTTCTCCTCCCCGTCTCCCATTCCCAATGGAAGCATGGACTCCTAACATGCAGAGACGTGGAGCTGCCGCCAGCTGTTCTGGCAGCAGGGCTGCCTCTGACAGAGCTAGCAGTGGCATGCTGAGCACATGCAGGAGATTCTTCTACAAGGAGTCTGGACAGTGTCTGGACTGCACGTGCCACTTTGAAAGTGCAATTTACCTTCGCCTGGTTTTAGCAATGGCTAGCAAGACAAGTTCAATTCTGGCTTTAACAAGGGCTTTTTTAACTACTTCCACAGCATTGTGATCATCTGACAGCCTGGTAATGAGTGTTCAATGTTAACACTCCACGCTGGTAACAAGTTGTCAGCAACTCAACAGTTAAGGCAGAAGGGAAGGCAGTGAGGAAGCCACATGGACTTGGTTGGCTCACTGAATCCTCAAGGTCAAAATCTCAAATTCTCTGGTTTCATTTTGGATTAGCCCCAGTTGGGCTTCTAGAAAATTGATCCTAGTATTCCTAGGAAATGAAATTTGAGGCCTGCTAAATGTACCCTAGTTCTATTTCGAGATACCATGGGCTCAAACCTCATGGTAAAAATATCCCAGATCCAGGTTTCCCTGAGAATAAAGGTACTATTGGTAGCTTATGCTGACTTTACATAATGTGAAATAAGCAGGCTTTGTTAAACACCTTGCCATACCCTGGGCACCCAACTTTTCTCAGACAGTATTATTAGTTATCTATTGCTGTATTAAAAACTTACTCCAGGAGTGCCTGGGTGGCTCAGTCAGTTAAGTGTCTGACTCTTGATATCGGCTCAGGTCATGATCTCACAGTTTCGTGGGTTCAAGCCCCAGGGCAGGCTCTGTGCACTAACCTTGCAGAGACTGCTTGGGATTCTGTCTCCCTCTCTTTCTGCCCCTCTCCTGCTCACACTTTCTCTCTCTCAAAATAAATAAAAACATTTTTTGGGGAAAAAAATTACTCCAAAGACACTAGCTTAAACAACAAACATTTATTATCTCGGTTTCTGTGAGTTGGGAATTTGGGAGTGACTTAGCTGGGTGGTTCTGGCTCTCTCCTGAGGTTACATCAAGGGGTCAGTCAGAACTACAGGCATCTGAGTTAGACGGGTTGGGGGATCTGCTTCCAATATGGCTCCTTCACAGGGCGGCTGGCAGTTTCTCATCTCTATGTCCCCTCTACAGTGCTGCCTGAATGCCCTCACACTATGGCAGCTGGCTTTCCAAGAGTGGGTGATCCCAGAAAGAGTAAGGTGAAAGCAATGCTTTTCATTACCTTCTATTAGAAGTGACACACCATCTCTTCCATATTCCACTGGAAGGGAAGCACTAAATTCAGCCCATGCTCAAAGGAAGGGGAATGACGCTCCTCCACGTAGATAGGAACATGTCACAGAGTTTGTGGATAGATTTTAAAACCACCACAAGTACCAAAGAATTATTAACCTGTTAACAACTTACCAGTGCCCGCTGTACTTTCCATTATTTGCAAGTTAATATTTTTAAAACCAGCAAGATAAGTTATCTGTCAAGTATTCAGGCAGAGAATTAAAGTATACGAATTTCTGGAACGGCAGGTCCACTTATGGGAAGTTTCCCAAAGATAAACTTCACATTATTAATGACAATAATAGTAAGAAAACACCACCCCAACCCCACCACTACAAAAAGCTCAAAACATTTCTTCTTAGGCAACAGAGGCTAAAATAATAACTTGTAAGTTATTATTATCCCGTCCTTACTTAAGGGGTATATACGGAGTATAAAAATTGTACATGTCTTCAGCATAGGCCATGGCATCATTGTTTCCACCTAGTAAATAAAATGGTACTGAAAGGGTTTGAAAGACAAAACTTGCTTCATAGATACTTCATGAGTTGTACAACACGTGTAACTTTTTACGGTCATATCACATACTTGATGTCCAGGAGTAGCTTCCATCTCAATAAATCCTGCAGAAGTTTTCTATAAAGCAACAATCTTTATTCTTAAAATATAAATATTCATATATACTGCCACTTCTGGAATTCTTTATTCCAACAATGTGGAATACTGCTAAGAACCAGGAATAATCCAAAAAGTCTCCTGACAGCCAACAGATGTCCCAGTGCCCATACATGGAAGTCCTGTTAGGCCACCAACTAAAAGCAGAGCATTGGAAGCCTAGCACAAGAACCTCAGTGAAGATGTGTTAATGGAACCAATAAAGCTCATGCGTTTTACTGCAAGGAAAGTCCTTCTCCCAGAACCTCGCTCCTCTTTCCTACCTTACACACTAGCCTTAGAAACCTTCTAATCTGAATTCTAATCTTACAGATCAGAAAGTAGACTGACTGAAGAAAGTTCACTTTTGGTGAGCTAATGAAATTCACAAGTGGCAGTAAATAAAAAAAGTATTGGATAAGAGACAAACCACATCATTCTTGAGGCCAGTGTAGGAGCAAGTGATGCAGTACAACTTGAGTTTATGATAATGACTGTGGAGTTATAAAGAAATGCTTATGTTCTACAGATATTTTTCCAAAGAAGACATACGGATGGCAAATAGATACATAACAAAATGCTCAACGTATCTCATCATCAAGGAAATGCAAATCAAAAGCAAAATTAAATATCACCTGCACCAGTCAGAATGGCTAATATCAAAAAGGTAAAAATAACAATTGTTGGCAAGGATATGAAGAAAAGGGGACCCTCCTGCACTATTGGTGGGAATGCAAACTGGTGCAGCCACTGTGGAAAACAGTATGGAGTCTCCTCAGAAAAATTAAAATTAAAAATACCATATGATCCAGTAATTCCACTACTGGGCATTTACCCAAAGAAAACAAAAACACTAATTCAAAAAAATATATGCATCCCTGTTTATTTCAGTGTTATTTATAGTAGCCAAGATACATAAGCAACCCAAGTGTCCACCAATAGATGAATGGATACAGATGTGGTGTATATATACATATATATAATGGAATATTACTCGGTCATAAAAAAAGAATGAGTTCTTGCCATTTGCAACAACATGGATGGACCTAGAGGGTATTATGCTAAGTGAAATAAATCAGGTAAAGACAAATAATCTTATGATTTCGCATAAGTGGAATCTAAACAAAGGAACAAACAAACAAAAGCAGAAACGGACCCATAAATACAGAGAACTAATGGTTGCCAGAGGAGGGGCGGGGGTAGATAAAATGGGGGTAGGTAAAAGGGGAATAGGAGATACAGGCTTCCTGTTATGGATGAATAAGTCATGGGGATGAAAGGTACAGCATAAGGAATATAATCAATGGTATCGTGATAGCCTTGTATGGTGGCAGATGGCTGCTGCACTTGTGGTGAGCATAGCGTAACTTGTTGAATCACTATGCTATACACCTGAAACTAATGTAACATTGTGTCAGCCACACAATTTTAAAAAGTTGTTTTTAAAAAATAAATTAAAATAAAGTTTAAATTAAAAAAATAATAAAGTATCGTTGCTTAAAAGGATGAGTTCTTAATTTGGAAAACACAGCTATTCAGAAAAATGACTTGCCTGAGGGTTTCAAACAATTAAAGTTTGACAGATACTTCAAGCAGATATTATTTTTTTTCAATATATGAAATTTATTGTCAAATTGGTTTCCATACAACACTCAGTGCTCATCCCAAAAGGTGCCCTCCGCAATACCCATCACCCACCCTCCCCCACCCTCCCCCCCTCCCCTCCCTCCCACCCCCATCAACCCTCAGTTTGTTCTCAGTTGTTAAGAGTCTCTTATGCTTTGGCTCTCTTCCACTCTAACCTCTTTTTATTTTCTTTCCTTCCCCTCCCCCATGGGTTTCTGTTAAGTTTCTCAGGATCCACATAAGAGTGAAAACATAGGGTATTTGTCTTTCTCTGTGTGGCTTATTTCACTTAGCACAACACTCTCCAGTTCCATCCACGTTGCTACAAAGGGCCATATTTCATTCTTTCTCATTGCCACGTAGTACTCCATCGTGTATATAAACCACAATTTCTTTATCCATTCATCGGTTGATGGACATTTAGGCTCTTTCCATAATTCGGCTATTGTTGAGAGTGCTGCTATAAACATTGGGGTACAAGTGCCCCTATGCATCAGTACTCCTGTATCCCTTGGGTAAATTCCTAGCAGTGCTATTGCTGGGTCACAGGGTAGGTTTATTTTTAATTTTTTGAGGAACCTCCACTCAAGCAGATATTAAAATTAACTTTACTACTGTCACTCATGCTAAACAGTTAAGTGTCCTCAATTAGATGTTAATTTTTCTTTTATTTTTTTAAAAAGCGGTCTCATCTTTGAGATAGCCCAGCATAGACTCCTCCCCAGCCCCACCTCACAATCCATGTATCTGCAATTGGCATGAAAGAAACAGGTAATGTGCTTGGTAAGAAACTTCAAATTTTACAGAAAAATATAAAAATGCAAAGTACAAGTCTCCTTCCTAACTTCTGCTCACTTCCTGCACCCGACAGACATCCAAACATGACAGATACAGACACACCTAGTTTCTCAGCAATAACCACAATTTTGTATGCATTCTTCAAAAACAAATATTAAGGCATATAAACACATGTTCTTTAGGAAACACAGTCACCACAATCAGCATGGAATTTATCTGTTCCTCGGTCATCAGTCTATACTTTTAACACATAGGGGTTTTTATTTTTGTTCTTTTCTCCCTTCAAATTCTGAAAATTAAGCTTAAAAAAACTTCCCCCAATTCTACTTCCCACATATTCTTTTCCTTTGTGTTAAAAATAAAACAGAAAGCTGAAAAGAGTATCCCAATTTCTAATACTGATAGATTTCCTACCTGAAGGTAGCAAGAATTGGAATTTCTTTTTCTCTTACAAAACTTCGGTTTGTAACTGTAACTTAAGTTTTTCAAAGGATACATTTTCCATATAATTCAATTCAAAATATAACTGAATATCTATGTGCAAAGTACCAAGCTGTGGACAAGGCAGACACAGCCCATACCCAGAAGAGCTTGGTGCCAGTGTGGTAGAGGGAGAGAAGACCCAGGAGGCAAACACCGTAATAACTTACCTAACGCTGAAGAGGAGGCGGCTGGGGTGGTGCCTGGTTAAACGAAAAGGACAGCAAATGGCTCTCAACTGATGGTGATGCAGACTCAGCACTTTTTTCTCTTTCTTTCTTTTTTTTTTTTAGTATGGTGAGTTTTGTGCCTCATCCATGTGAACTGACACAGACCTGTTTCTGCTGGGTTTATTTCAACATAAATGATAAATAAACAACCAAGTGCCACCACCTGGCATTTCACAGTGAGGATGAAGTTTTAACACACCTGCTCAGCTGTTCCACAGCACTACATCCTATCTCAAGTTGGAGGAATGGAAGTCGGTACTATTTTATTTTTATTTTATATTATTTATTCTTATTTTATTTTTAAAAAATTTATTGGAAGTAGGCTCCATGCCCAGCAGACACTTAACTGACTCAGCTATCCAGGCGCCCCGGCACACTCTTGTTTGCTTCCCAGCCTCCTCCCTGATTCCTCATCACCACCTTCTTCACCCTATTTTAAGCCATCTGACCTTGACTACTTCCAAATGATTTTGATCACTTCTAGATGACAATGGGACAGTGGACCTGGATTAGAATAATAGTGCCAAAGGCCTTAAATGACAAAGGAAAGGCAAACAACAAACAGCACTTTTCATCACTGTGCAGCTCCTTTCACGTGGGATCTTACCTCTGTAATTGTTTAAAACATTCTCTTCCTACCTAAGGTAGGATGGGGGTGTAAAACCCTGGGGGTCCTACCAAGACCATAAAGGTGAAAAAGAAATGATTAGAATTCAGATGCTAAAAAAAAAAAAAAAAAAAAAAAAAAAAATGAGGAAAGATTCAATAAAGAGCCACACTTTTCTAAAGTACAATACTACATAATAGCTCTGGAGAGAGATATAATTCCATGCTGTCTGCACAACAAAGATGACAGCGTGACAAATAATTTTGGCTTAAGTCTCTTAGAACAGTCATTTATAAGAACTGTTTTCATTCCAAATAAGCCAGGACTCTAGCAAATCTACCAACCTGTCCTTCCTCTCATCTCCATGGCTATGGCCCTCTCATGGAAAAAAACAAAAGGTCAGAAGGAGAAAAAGGTACAAAATGTCAGCATGGGCAATATTTTTCCATCAAGTCAGGCATTTCTATATGTGAACAGATTTGTGGACTTTTCAGAGAAATACCTTCTTGCTTTTGGGCTGAATCTGCAAATAAGGCACTCAAATCACTAGGTAACAGTATCCGTATGAAAACAGAAACCAGGTAAAACTGAAATGGTTACTACATGTAGATGTAGCATGAGGTTATTCTAATTACTAGAAGTCTGACAGTACATCACTTATAGACTGCTTTCCCCTGTACCCCCCAGAGAGAGCATGAGCGGGGAGAGGGGCAGAGGGAGAGAGAAACAGAATCTTAAGTAGGCTCCAACACCCAGTGTGGAACCTACGTGGGGCTCAATCTCATGCCTGTGAGATCATGACCTGAGCCAAAATCGAGAGGCAGACAATTCACTGACTGAGCCACCCAGGCACCCCACTTATAGACTTCCTGCTGCAAAACGTAGTAATTTTAGACGTGAAAATTATCCATCTCTGATGAAAATTGTGGACTACATTAACACTGGATAAAATATTTATTGTGATTTTTTCTCCTGTGACATAAGATTATTTATTTTTCCCAGCTCTCCAAATGACACAGTTGCTGAACCTCTTTCAGCTGGTTGGGCCTGAAAATAATGAAAGATTAAAGACATTAGAAATAGATAAATACAGAGCTCTAAATTAAATCCCTTAATGCCATCATGTATTTTTTTAAATCCCCCACCCTCTGTAAATAAAAAATTGAAACTAAATAGAAACATGAACCCACTAAGAAAAGTGATTTATCTTAATAACATTACCTGCGAATCATGGTATTTCCATCCTATCATGTAATAGATTTGATACGTGGCAGGTACTGAACCATCCTCATTTCCGTACATTTCTATAAAGACAAATAATATTAAAATCTGAAAAAATGGAAGTAGGAAAAGAAAATCTGCTCAATGAAAGGTCGTGTCCTTCAAAGAGAAATGGATACTGGGATACTGGGAAGATGCTGAAAATGCTTCATGTGAAAAATCCTCAACACTGAGAAGCTGACAGTTATGAACACAGTAAGGGCTGTTTGGAAAAAGGATATGGAACTACAGGATCTGTGTTCTGAAAGGAAGGACGAGAAATCTGATGAGGCCTTTACAGGAAAGGAAAAAGCCCTGGCAACTCGAAGGGGCAAACATGGCAGGGCATGGGTTCCCCAGTGAGGCACGGGGGGAAAGGACGCTCAGCTCCCTTACCTCCATACACCGCTGCAGCCGCCAGCATCGTGTCTCGGTGCAGCAGGGCTTTTCTATTCCAAGCACAGTTACTCTCACCCATACCTAAAAATACACTACAGACAGTTTTAGATAATACCGCCAAAAGCATGAGCCACTCACAACACACATTTAACCTCTTCTCACCCAACACCATACCCATCCCCATTCTCTAAAACAGACTATAGCTAGGCTTCTTAGTGACTCTAAGGCCAAACAAAGTACTTGAAGCTTATGGATAGTAAAACCAGTGAAGAAGTCAACTTTCAGGAGGAAGGCCCCATAAGCATGCTTTACTTGCCAGCAGTGGTCTAAAAGCGGGCCAGCTGGGCAAGAGTAAGGCAACTGGCCCTCCATGTGAGTCACCAGGAATTGGCAAGTACGTATTCAAAGATGCCACATTTTATGCCCCTTTTAGCTGCTCTTCAGAGGAGGACAGGGCACTGACTGCTACAATGGCTCACTCCTTCTAAGCCACAGATGTCTGCCTGACCATGAAACTTGGGAGAGGGCTTTGAGACTCATTAGATAGTACTAGAACTACGAGGTGTAGGAAAAACTTATGTGCATTCTTTTCAGGGTCACTTTTCTTAATGTTTCAAAATTTAGATTTCTTTCCTTCAAGTTGATAGCTAAAAGCTAGGATTAATATTCTTGCACTGTTCATTAACAATTAATGCTGTATATTTGATTTTTTTATGCACATATTTAAACAAAATTAATTTGAAAGGCCACATTTTAAACTAGTCCACAAAATCAACACAAATTTCAAAAGTAAAAATCCTTCATGTTTATTTTCTATATACTATGCAATCACAAATCAGTTCTTACTTTTGTTTTTCTACTTTCACAAAAATAAAACAATAAAATTCCCAATATCAGTTATTTTTAAAGGTTAAAAATAATAATAATCTTCCAAGTTTTCAATGGCCTTATTAAAAACAATCAACATATCAGCTGTAATAAATGAACCTTTTTCTTCTCTCCAATCCCAAAAGGTTCCTACTATTTCTTAAAGTAATGAATCTCTGATACTAAAAGCAATGTCCAGTGTCCTGTCAGTACAACAGCCCCAATTCGTGAAGAAGAACATACAAACTAACAGATTAATCATCATGAAGCAAAAAGTGGATGTTACTCCGTCACAAAGCAGCTAGAAGATCTTAGACCAATTGCTTTGGGTCTTCAAGGTGGCCATTGTAGATGATCTCTTTTTTTTTTTTTTTTTTTTTCCCCCAACGTTTATTTATTTTTGGGACAGAGAGAGACAGAGCACGAACGGGGGAAGGGCAGAGAGAGAGGGAGACACAGAATCGAAACAGGCTCCAGGCTCTGAGCCATCAGCCCAGAGCCTGACGCGGGGCTCGAACTCACGGACTGCAAGATCGTGACCTGGCTGAAGTCGGACGCTTAACCGACTGCGCCACCCAGGCGCCCCTTTTGTAGATGATCTCTAAAGGCTTCTAGGGCTAACATCATAGACCCATTACATAATCTAATTTAAAAACATTCTCACATTGTATCAGCCAGATCAAGTGACCAGAGGTAAACTGTGAGATGGACTGGGAGGGTCTATTGCTGCTGATGGCTGTGCTGCTTTCACTTCTGTTCACCTTCCCAGTGCTGTGACTTACACATTATATGTAGGCAATGCCAGTGGAAATCAGGTTTATTCAATGCAAATACTTAATATACTACAACGGAGGGGCCAAGGAAGGAGAAAAATACTTAATATGCTAGAAATCCTAAAATGCCTTCTAAATAATTGGTATTACAGACACTAACATTATTATGCACAATGTTCTGATATGGAAATTCAAGAGTACTACTGCATAACATAGCAACTCTGCTTCCAGGGCAGCGCCCCCTGCCTCACGAGACAAGTAAACCACCATACCCACCTTCCTTTCTCCTAGAGGAAGCAGTTCAGTGATGCAGGCAGAAAGTCTAGACTGTAAGATCATCATCCCAGTTTTGAGCCTTAAGGGATCTCGGGCAAAGTTACTTAACTCTAATTAAACTCAGTTTTATCATCTTGAAAATGGAATGCTAGCACTTCAATGTGTCATGGTAGACCACCTGGGAAACACTTTTAGGGACTTCTGACCAGCTCTGTGCTTTGGGACAACAGAAAATCCAGGAAGCAGGTGTTTAAGACTCTCACAGTGTTTTTAAGGTTAAGTTCAACTGCTTGCATAAAAATCGAATTTTTTATGCTTTAGGAGTATTGTCTTAAAAAACACAACAAAAACTGAACTTACCTTAAAACTACTGTGAAAGCCTCCAAAACTTTTCATGCATTCATCAGCTGATACACAACTTGTTTTGTAAAATTGGGTCAACATTCTGGACTTTTTTCTGTGAATTAATAATAACAGCAGCTTAAATGAGAAATACTACAACCATCAAAAAAATGCAACAATATAAAATACTGAAAACAAATTTGAAGGTAACACCATCTTCCAGTAGGCAAAGCGGCACACCTGGAAGCAGTCACCCAAGCTCCCCACCTCCTCCCTTCATTCCTGGACCACTCTCCTTCCCATCTCAGCTGCCTCTGACCTTTTAAAGGCAGAGTGGTTGAGATTTTGGGATCTGAGGCTGCTACACTGGACTTAAACCCTGGCTCTAGCATTTACAATGTATCACCTGGGGCAAGTTATTTAATTTCTCATGTGTAACAAGAGAGATGAACCATGCTAGCTCTAGTCTTACCTTCCTCATAGAGTATGCCTTATACACAAGGCTGGAGGGTGAGCTTTTTAAATTTTTTAATGTTTATTTATTTTTGAGAGAGAGAAAGAGAGAGAGAGAGAGAGAGAGAGAGAGTGAGTGGGCGAGGGGCAGAGAGAGAGGGGGACAGAGAATCCGAAGCAGTCCCCAGGCGCTGAGCTGTCAGCACAGAGCCCGACATGGGGCTCGAACTCGTGAACTGTGAGATCACAACCTGAGCCGAAGTTGGACGTTTAACCGACTGAGCCACCCAGGCGTCCCTGGAAGATGAGCTTTTTAACACACTGATCTGATGGTCTCTCCTCTGCATGAAATTCTCCCCACACACTACCAGGCTCACCTGATAAAATCTAGAAGCCTCTGGTGGACTATTCTTCATCATTTCCCATCATCTCTCCATTCTACATATTCAAGCAAAACAGAATTACTGTGGAGTTTCTTAATTAGGAAAGTGAAAGAAGTATGTTTTCCTCTTGCATCTCCATTTTACACAGACCATTTCCGTGGCCTGGAAGGCAATGCCCCAAATGCCCAAACCTGCACCCACCCATCCATTCTCCTGGCAAACTCATTTTAGCTTAGTTCCTGTCTCTTCTACAAAAGTACCCCTGACTCCCTAAGCAGATTTAGGGATTCCATTTTTCCATACTTTAAAACACAATGATCTCATTTTATAGTTAAATGCCTAGGTCTGTCTCTCTATCTGTGTGTCTACCAGAGCACAGGCTCCCCGAGATAAGGAACTATGTATTTTCATCACTGACTCAATAGCTGGCACATGGTAGATGTTCAGTAAATGGTAAGTGAATGAATATAATATCAACCAGCTAACGTTCATATCTACTTTGTTAAATATCACTTTTACAAGTTATCTTTGGATAATACTTCTTAATCCTCCTAAGGATAAGAGACTCAAAGATTAAAATATACGATTTATGTACAAGACTGTACAGCAAAAATTAAAGCAGCACTGGCAAAAGCCTCTTAAGGTAAATATTAGGCAAGAGGTCCTCAAAATATATGACCTATTTAAAACTCTGGGGGGAAGCAGTGACTATCAACTGGGTAGCAGCATCGGGCAACCTTCTGAGAGGGCTGGAAATGTTCTAGTCCTTGTCTGGATAGTGAATAAAAATATGAGTAACTATACAGTTGAGATGAGAGCATTTTACTATGCTAGATTTAATGGAAAAAAAATGCACGCAGATCAAGTAGGCAGTATTGGACTTTGGATTCCAGATCCCGTGTGACCACAGACAAGATACTTAACTTCACAATGTCTCCATTTGCCAATCTGTAAAATTAGGATATCAGAAAACCTCACAGAACCGCACCCAGCACAGAGTAACTTCTGTATTTTTAAATCAGTGGGCAGTAACCTTTTCCAACTGATACATCTAATTTCTAGTCTCTCTTGCTTCTCTCTTAAAATGAATCGTGAGCACAGTATTTATTATACAGCAGAATAAAAGTAAATGCTGCATTTGAGAAATATTTTTATCATTAGAGTCTGAATGATACATCATCAGCCCACCACCAACACTCAAGCCTTTGAGATGAAGGAGCCCCATGATTACATCATGGGGAGCCAAGTGCTTGGGGCAGTGCTTGGGAGGGGATGTGTGATTTATACTGGTCCCCTGTCATCTTAGGCATGCATGCTATAGGCTACCAATCCCTGTATTAAATTATAATGAATGAAGAGTGACTCTAATAGTAAGTTTTCGGCTACATATCTTTCCCTTTGTAAAGCCATCAGAAGTCCCATTCCCAGAGGAGGCTGGATGATGGGTAAAATGAACTGTGTTACAAATGGGTAGACAAAAGCAGTAGTAGAGTCAGGTAAGAGAGTGCCAGAGCAAGAGTCTGGCATCTAATTCTGCCACTAACAGACAAGTGTCCCCTTGGGACTAATATTCCTCACTTATAATCTAGGGATACACTAGTTAGCAGAGGACTACTGAGAGAACTGCAACAACATGTCAGAACAACTATAAATCTGTAAACAATTGCAAGCTACTTATCCTTACAATTCTCCTGCTTAAATCATCTTCTCATTTTTCAGGACTGGATTAAAGTGCCCGTAGGTAAGCAGAGTTCTGGTTTCAAAGATTAAAAGTTTTTAATTGCTTTAGCTTCTCTCATTCATCAAAACTGCCTATGCCAATTGTGTAATAAAAAGCCAAAGCTCACAATTTCTTAGGCAAGTTGAAGCTTTCCTTGGAGAAAAGCAGTTTTCCAGAAGCACCCTCAGTGGCAGATATGTATGTCTACCTACCTTATCTATTTCGGGATGCAGAGATAGGGTTTGTATCCTTGTTGCTCCTCAAAGCCTCCTCCAGGCCATTACCCCTCTAACTTGTTAAAAACCGTTGCCCTGCTGAGACCCGCACTATTTAGCCATCCCTCTTTCCCACTTTTGCTTGCTGTCAGATGTCAGACTCCCAGTCCTTCTCCTCAATAATCTGAGGGTTTGGCACCTGGTTCAGCTCCTGTCTGTACCCCAAATCCTGCCATGACCCTGGGTGACTTCATTGCTAATAATCACCAGTACCATGGTCTTTAAGGTATTTTAGTCCACTCCCCCACTAATGGTTCTCCATTACTCTGCCTCTGCCATCACATCTGTAACATGTCCAGACATGTCCCTTTTCTGTAGTCACTGCACATTAGGTTCCTGAGGGATCAGCATCTGGCTGTGTTCTCTTCTCACTTCATGGCCTCATCCCAGGCAAGTGCTTCAAATACCACCAATTCACAAATGACTCATATTTTAACTAGGCAATTGCCTCCTCTAAACCACATATCCACACACCAACCACCTACTTGACATCTCCTCTTAGATATTTCACAAGCACTTCAAACCCAAAATAGTCACGTGTGAACTTAAGAGGTGTCCCTGCCCATACTTGGTCTTCTACTGTTTCCTCTATCAAGGAAGGGGCACCATCTCTCTGGTTATGTGAGCCAGAAACTCAGCAGTTGTGTTTGAAATAGCTCTCTCCACTCACCCACATGTAATCCATCAGCAAGGACTGTCAAATTTACCTCCTAATTATCTCTAGAATCCATTTACTTCTCTCAATCTCCACTGCTACCACCTTAGTCCAAATCACTATCATTTCTATTTTTTTTAATATTTATTTTGAGGGGGGGAGAGAGAGAGAGAGCACATGTGAGCAGGGGGAGGGGCAGAGAGGAGAGAGACAATCCCAAGCAGACTCCATGCTGTCATCTCACAAACCGTGAGATCATAAACTGAGCCAAAATCAAGAGTCAGACGCATAACTCACTGGGCCACCCAGGCACGTCCACCATCATTTCTTAATAATCTTTATAGCAATGAGTCTCTCTCAACCAGTTTATCTGCCAGTCCATTTTCTTTCAAAATGCAAATCTGGTATCATGACTTCCCTTTACCTCCCTTCCATTAAAATGCCTCACGGGGTGCCTGGGTGGCTTAGTCGGTTAAGCATCCGACTCTTGATCTTGGCTCAGGTCATGATCTCAGGGTTCGTGAGTTCAAGCCCCACGTCAGATTCTGTGCTGACAGCACAGAGTCTGCTTGGGATTCCGTCTCTCCTTGTCTCTGCCCCTCCCCTGCTGTGCTGTCTCTCTCAAAATAAACAAAAAAAAAATTTTTTTTAAATGCCTCAAGGGGCATTTTAAGATAAAGACAAATCATCTCAACAGGGACTGTAAGGCCCCCATTTACTCACCAATTTCATTATTTAATTCTCTTTTCATTCCCTGTACTCTAGCCAAATACCCTTTTAGTACTTGCCATGCTCTTTCTTGCCCCAGAGTCTTTGTACATGCTGTTCTCCCAGCCTGTGACCCACTGCCGTGCCCCTCTCCACCTAGTTAACTCATCTTCATTTTCTTTTTTTTTTTTTTTTAATTTTTTTAATGTTTACTTATTTTTAACAGAGAGAGAGAGAGAGAGACAGAGAGACAGAGCATGAACAGGGGAGGGGCAGAGAGAGAGGGAGACACAGAATCGGAAACAGGCTCCAGGCTCTGAGCTGTCAGCACAGAGCCCGACACGGGGCTCGAACTCACAGACCGCGAGATCATGACCCGAGCCGAAGTCGGACGCTCAACTGACTGAGCCACCCGGGCGCCCCAACTCATCTTCATTTTCTAGAGCACAATCACCACTTCCTCAGACAAGACTTCATTGACTCTCTCAGACAAGCACTTACCCTTTTGACAAATCCCACTGTACACTAACCCAACTACCCGCTTTCTTGTGCCTGGATCCAGGCTGCCAACTGTTGCTGGAGAAAATCACCGATATGCTCTACCAGCCTCAGGTGTATGCTTCAAGAAAGTCCCACCATCATTTTATAGGCAATCATAGCACTCTGCACCCCAATTTGTGGCTCTTACCAGGATTCTAATTTAACATTTATCTTCATGGCAGTTGTGTGATGTCTGCCTCACCCATTTTATTTTATAAGCTCCATGAAGATAGTCTCCTTTCTCCTCACCAATCTATCCCTAGTGGTTAGCCCCTGTGCCCGTCAAGAGTCTCTTCTCGAAATATGACTCTCAAATGGAATCTAAACATTCTTTAAAGTGCCTTACCTTGTAAATCTTCCATCAATTCAAACATCCCAGGATAGTTAACTTGAATTTCATCAGTATCCTATTTAAAAAGAAAAAGGAATATTCATTTGACATATATCACTAAACCCAGATTTAAAAACAGGTCATAGAAATTACCCAGAACAATGTTTCATGGTAAACAGAAACTTTTTTTTACAATATTCTTCACAGATGTCATCTGGTTTATGCTTGTTTTATCAAACGGTCAAATTACAGAATAATCCGTCACTATTCTAAGAGAAATTTTCCTAACACTCCATCAACTGGTTCCAGGTCTCTCCCTGGGAACACAAAAAAAGTCTGTTTTGTATCTGCAAACCATCGCCTTCTTCAAGTTTCTGAAAACTCTTCCAGGACATTGTAATTTTTTAGGGGGAGGGGTTAGTCCTCTGGACAAAATTTATAGATTTATAGATCTTTACACATCCTTACTGCATTGCTCTATACGTAGTCAATATCAATCTCCTAAAATGTGGCACCAGAATCAAGCCAAATAGGGTCATCTCTCAAGATGTCTTGAATCTATCTACCTCTAGCAATGCAGTCATACTGCAATGGCTCACTTGAATGTCAGGCACACCACTGACACCAAGTTTATTTCTCAAATGGACTTCTGGGACATTACGTCCCATTCTTTCTGAAGCTTGATACACAAGTTTACTACTGACTGGTACAGTGGCAGAGAGTACTGATGTTCCCCAAATGTCCGGTGCTCCTTGATACTTCCCAGACCCTGAAAGACATTTTTTTCTGGTCAAAGAAGAGAGCAAGGTAGTAGAGAACTAATGATCCTTTTCCAAGCCATCCCTTTTGCTGTGGTAACCTCAGAAGATGCAAGAGCCAGATGGCACAACCATGGGATAGAGATGGGCTGCCCAATCAGCACAGGGCTGTACTGTGTTAAAAATCTGTGTAAGCATGAAGGTATAGGAGTTTGTCTGTATTGGGAATTAGCCCCCAAATACAGGACTCATACTTTTTTTTTTTCCCCAAGTTTAGTATCATAACTCAGCATATATCTCAAACTTCAACTTATTTGCACTAATCACTTTGGAGTGTCATTTTTTGTGTTTTGTCATTCTATTTAATGTGTTAATTATTCCTGCCAATTTTGGACTTTCACATTACACAGAATTAAGTACACAGCCCAAAAGAACACTTATCAAAAACATCCACTCTAATTCCCAGAGAAATGCAAAACAAAAGAACATTTTTTTTTAACCTCAGAAATAGAAAACAAAGTACAAGCAAGGGTTCACATATACTGTTGATGGGGCATATAAATTGATGTTACTTTTAGAGAATCATTTGACCCTATCTGTCAAAATTTCAATGTACAGATCTCTGACCCAGCAATTCCATTGCCAGAAAATAACCTGGAGATATGCCAAGATTATGTGAAAGGATATTCACTGCAGCATTGTTTGAAATAGCAACAAAACAAAAAACTAACTGGAAACAATCTAAATGTCTATCAATAGAGAACTAGCTATATAAATTGTATCTATTTGATGAAATACTATACAGCTGGTAAAAAAAAGCGGTAGATACGGTGGATACGTGTAGGGGGAGAGCTCGTAAGATACACTATTGACTAAAAAACCTCAAAGAGTGCTTATACGAAAAAAAGCAACAGAGTGTATATTTTATTTTTTTTTAATGTTTATTTATTTTTGAGAAAGAAAGGGCGAGTAGGGGAGAGGCAGAGAGAGAGGGGGAGACACAGAATCTGAAGTACACTCCAGGCTCTGAGCTGTTAGCACAGAGCCCGACGCAGGGCTTGAACTCAAAAAACTGTGAGATCATGACCTGACCTAAAGCCGGACGCTTAACCAAATGAGCCACCCAGGTGCCCCAACAGGGTGTACATATGGTTGTATATGTAGGTTTAAATGACATAATTGTATTGTGGCCTATGATGAAAAATTGTTCTGAAAGTGTATACAAGACAACAAAAATCATCTTTGGGGTGAGTGACCAAGTATCTGAAGTCAGGAAAAGGAGACTTCTCTCCACGTTAGACCTGCTGTGTTTATCTCATTCTCTTTATCTATACATTTTTTTACTTCCTTTTTCTTGCTAACATATGCATGATCATGTTGTATGTGCACTTTTTAATAACACCATCTCTGGGTAGTCAATTTCTTCTCTATCTTTTTCTACATTTAGAAACTATTTTATGAGATCATAAGATTAAAAAAAAAATTCCTTCCAGCGTGATACCTAGCCATTAAGCAATATCCTTTGAAAACAATCTTTCAATGAAACTAAAAGCATTATCTCCATCTCCATCAAAAGAATACAATAGCTTTGTCAAAGTCCTTATTCAAATTAAGATGGACCATATCTGTAGTTTTCTCCTAATATATTATTATAATATATTAAACTGGCAACTCTAAAAGGAAATGAGCCTCATTCAGAATGTCAACTAACTCTGAAAATAATTCACTAAGAAAGTCATATAAAGGTAAACAGGCAATACTGATTTAACTTGAAAATAAAAATCCATCACAGTGTAAAAATAATATGCCTAATGTTGTATGCAATATAAAACTGTGTAGCTGATTATATATAAAAGCTTTGGGGATGGGATTTTTAGAAAATGAATTATGATATAATGTTAATACAGCACATTAGAGACGGTGTATGTTTCTCAAGGAACAAATTTGGATAGATTTATTATTAAATCAGCAACTCTCTTAATTTTATAAACCATAAAGAAGATTCCACACCAGTATTTTGTATTATCTTAGTGTTTGAATTATTCAGCTCATTTTTCAGAGAAGAATATAGAGGGTATTTCCATAATAGATTTCACAATTAACAGAAGTGTAGGATTTTAAATGCTTTAATGTTAGGTTAAACATTTCTGGTAGAAATCTTTCTAAAATACACAATCTACTTTACAACCATACAAAACCACAAGGCAGCACACTTTTGGGGGCCCACAAAGTCAGAATTATTCTTAAAATAATACTAAGATGCTATTTGGCTTTTTCACCTCTCAGCCTCTCACGAGTACAACAGATTCTTCATAGGTTACATGATATGTGATATTCTAATAGACAGTCTCATGACTGCAGAAGGAGACATGAGAATCTAGTGCTCTTTCATCATGCCATACGTTAAAGAAATTTGTAAAAATGAAAAGCAATGATATTCTTCTAATTTATTTTCTTTGGGAAAATAGTTTCTTTCTCCCCCAACAAAACACAAGTTATTTATGATAACATATAATAGGCAGACTATTGTTAGTTTTAAACATATTATTAAATACCAAAATTCAGTTTCCATTTCTAATATGGTTAATATTGATAGATATAACCCACATAACAAAAACTCTCTAAGGTCCTCAATAATTTTAAGTGTGTAGCGAGGTCCTAGGCCCAAAATTTTGAAAACTGTTACTCTCAGGAGAGAGCTAAGATTTGGGAGATTAAGGGCAAATGACAGACTATCACTTTATCTGTACAGTTTAATGTTTAAAATGTATGTATTACTACTTATATAATTAAAAAATATACAGTGATCCCTCTATGTACAATTGCCAGTGTTTGCTTTAATTACAAAGCAGAACCCTCACATGAGGCAGAGCTATCCCATTTCCAGCTGCCAACATCTCAGAATGCAGTATCTTCTGACTCAGGCCATTAACATTTTACATAAGACACAGCTGTACAGCTGTGAAATCCTGAAAGTTGCTGTCATTTCCTAATGTACTGTCTCTTCCCTTCCCTTGAAGAGCCTTTCCAACTTCAGAGACCCTACTGGTCTAATGCCCCATGCTTTCTACCAAAACAAGGAAGGACAGGGCAATCTATTTCTCGTTGGTTGATTTTATGAAAAATATTCACATTAAATCTCCTTAAACAGTTATTTCAATCTTAAATCTATCATCAATGAGAAATCTTTGTCAAGAAATTCCTATTTCCTCCAGGAAAGAGATGTGTCTAGACCTGAGCAGTTAGGAAAATCATAACAAGTGTACTCAACCGATATCTGGAGGCAGCAATGACATCCTTTAGAATGACTCTGCTAATGAAAGGATCTGGAAGGGGGCAACCACTGTCTTTCCACATGACTCCTAGTTGGAAGCCTAGGATGGCAAAGTGCAAGGAGTATGGGTGGGGAGACAGGAAGGCAGGAGCAAATATTTACTTAGCATCTACTATGGTCAAGGCACTTCACACCCTTTATCTTAATACTAACATCCAACCTCAGGTGAGAAACATTTGAATTTTTAAAAAAATAATGAATGTTCAGAGACGTGAAGTAACCCCCCACCCCGATTCCCCTACCTAGTAACAGGGCAAAGTAAGGAACCAAATTATAACTGTCAGACACCAATGCCCTGTAGCATCACTGTACTGTGCTGACTCCATATTTCTTCTAACAGCCTACAGGTCCTCTTTCCAGATCTCTCCAGCCCTAATGGAGTGCAGCCCCCTTTCCTACATTCTCTACCCTGGATCATGAATAAAGATACCTTCATTTCTGCCTTGTGTGGCACTATTTCAGTTGAGGGCTAGTGGGAGATGCAACACTGTAAGTGCTCCTGTACCTCCCCTTTTCCCAATCACCTAAAATGTTCCCTCATATTACACGTTACTCTAGATCTGAAGATTCTAATGCACTGGAATAACAGGTCTTAGAAAATAACCTCCTTGTTAACTGAGGTTCGGGTTTTTTTGAGCTATTTTATTTATTCAGGTAACAAGTACTAAAAATTTTATGTTTGTACCTGTGTCAGTCAAGATATGTTTATATAAACTAAATTTAAAAAGAGAAAAAAATGCCAAAACCTTTCCATAATACCATCAATACCTATAATTTTCTATCTTTAAGATGAGAAGTTCTTTCTGAACTGTGTGATTAATGGGTTAATGAGAATTAATCAACTCTCTTGATAGTTACCACAGTCAGTGTATTAAAGCCAGCTCTCCCAAGCAGATGTCCTAGGTCATTGACAGCAGTGAAAGGAGAAACATGTGGAGAAAATCCTCCTTCCCTTTCTGTTTCTGCTAACTGTAACGAACACCGAAGTTCATAGAGTGTGTCGCCTCCAAACATTGCACCAATAAACACTCCATCTGGTTTTAAAACATAATGAATCTGTAATAAACACAAGACAACAAAACTACTCAAAATTTTATACAAAAAATTATTAAAAGGATAAAAATACGTTAAAAGAATAAATACGTGGTGTCTGAATCAATATTTTTACGATTACCATTCTTATTTTGTCAAATAATCAGAAAAGTTAATAAATAATATCTAAGGCATCCAGGTCAGAGAAGCACTGTAGTATAATATTACTGTAAAGATAGACAATAATTTATTGGTAGTATTAATACCTATTGATATTAATAATTAGTTGATAGCATTAATACCTACAAAATATGTTCTATGTTTTCAACTTTTCTAATAGACATATATTACTTTTGTAACTATTTTAAGTTTATTTACTTATTTTCAGAGAGAGAGCACGTGAGTGAGCACACATGTGGGAGAGGAACAGAAAGAGAAGGGGAGAATCCTAAGCAGGCTCAGTGCTGTCAGTACAGAGCCTGACTCAGGGTCGGTTCCACAAACTGTAAGATCATGACCTGAGACGAAATCAAGAGTTGGATACTTAACCGACTGAACCACTCAGGCACCCCACAGTTACTTTTATAATCAGAAAAATACTGAAAGAAAAAAAGTTTAAAGTGCAATAGATTGCAAAAATCACAAACCTCTATCTGTGCCCTTTAAATGTCACTTTGTAACAACTCCCATCAAAAGACAAAGTCTATTTCCCCTCTCCCTGAATCTGGGACAGCCTCATGACTTGCTGTGGCCAAAAGAATGTAGTGCAACTGACAGTGTGCCAGTGTCACACCAAGGTCTGAGATGGCCTTACAGGATTCCCTGTGCTGCCACCATGTCATAAACAAGCCTGAATGAGCTAGCCTGGTAAGGGATAAGAGATAGGAGGAGCAGATCTCAGTCAGGCATTCCAGCTATGGCCATTCTTGACCAGCCAGCTTCAGGACAATCTAGCAGCTGATCACAGACACATGCGTAAGCCTGGCCAGACCCAGAAGTATTTCCTAACTAAGGCCAATCCAAATTCCCAGCCCACCAGAACATGAACTAAGTAAACTGTTGTTTTAAACCACTAAGTTGGAATAGCCTATTATGCAAAAAAGCTAATTTAAACAGAAAGTTTTATGATTCACAACATTAACCTAGTCAAATATTAGTTTCCTGTAATGAGAAGTAACTAACTCATTTTCCAGCTTTGAAACAAAAACAACTTTTAATTGATAACTTAAGCAAAACAGTGGTTGGAATGGATTCCAGAACCACAAATGTTTACTCACTGACTCTTAGAATTACCATCCATAAATAGATTTGACTCTATTCTCAACAATGAGGAACATTACAGGAAAGGGTTGATTCTGAAGTAAACCCAAAAATCACAGTAGGCTCTGCTAATCAAAGTACCCATCTTAAATTTATATTTAATATATCATGAAACAATTACAAAACAGTATACAAGTAAACCAACTGTAAAATCTTTGCTTTCTTACCCTCTGCCCCTTTGGTGTTGCTTCCTTCTCTTGTCGCCTAGCAAGTATCAAAGATTCCCTCCTCAGCTCCCTGCAGCTTCTCTCTACTTCAGAGGGCTTATCAATTCCCATGGATTTCACAAGGATGACTTCCCAATCACTATCTTTAGACTGGACATCTTCCCAGAAATGTGCTAAACTCATTTTCATCTGCCTGTGCCATGGACATGTGTCTCTTGGCACTCACCCTCCCAACACAACCAACAAATACATAACACTTATTCTCAAACCCACTCCCCTCTCCAACTGCCTATTTCTGTCAATTACTATTTTCTATTCTCTTTATCTGATCATTACCAATCCTTCCCCTACTTTTACTAATCATTTTCCCAGGCATCCAGATTCAAAATTTTAAGGTTGGATCTTCAGATACAACCAGCCAGATAGTTGACTCCTCCTTTACAGGAGTCCCAAATAGTCTCTATTCCTGTTAATTCCTGCTACTGCCACCTAGCTTTAGTTTCTCTCATGCCTGGATGACAGAAGAAGCCTCTTTAATTGAACCAACTTCTGGCATCAGTTTTCCAACTAGCAAAATGAAAACATCTTACAGAGTTATTTATTTAACACATATAAAACAAGGTACAGTGACTGGCAAACAGTATGTGCTTACGATATGGAAGTTATCCTGCCCATCAGCCTTTTAATTATGTTACTTTCCTCTTCAAAATTCTCCAGTGGCTCTGAACTGCATAAGGAATGAACTCTAAATTCCTTAATCTGTTACCCAAGTCTTCCTAAATTTGGTCCCAACATACCTCATTTCCCAGTACTAAACTAATCTCCAAAAAGGCTCCCTCTCTGTCCTTTCATCCTCATGAGGCTGTTCTACCTCCCCCCATCCTGTGATTCTGCCTTCCCACCCCAAATCTGACCTATGCTCCAAGGCCCTGCTCAAGTAAGTCCCTCTTCCTGAAACTTTCCTCGGCTACTCCATGGCCCAGTGATTTCCCTCCTCTGAACACAATGCTCTTTACTCACCAGTTCACTGATAAATGCCAAGCAACAAATGTACCTCACACTATCTAAGTGTAAGGTGTAGGGAAGATATAAATAAAAACAAATAGGTTCCTACCCACAGAAAAAACTTACAGACAATTAAAAGGAACCCACACAGAAAATGTCTTATATCAATGTGATGTCAATACTATTCAGTTATTTTGGACAATATATAAGCTTTTGTAAATATTTAAAACATTTCATAATTAGATTCATTGAATTCCTAGGCAGGGGGGAGTCACCCAATGTACTTCTTCATTTCATCTCATCTCATCTCATCTCATCTCATCTCATCTCATCTCATTTCATTCTATTCTGAGAGACAGCATGAGCAGGGGAGAGGGGAGAGAGAGAGAGAGACAGAGAGACAGAGAGAGAGAGACAGAGAGAATCCCAAGCAGGCTCTGCGCTGTCAGCCCAGAGCCCGACATGGGGCTTGATTTCACGAACGGCAAGATCACAACCTAAGCAGAAATCAAAAGTCAGATGCTGAACCGACTGAGACACCCAGGTGCTCACGCAATGTACTTCTCAATATGCCAAAGGGCATCAGGTGTATTTGGCCCATAGAAGATAATAAATACTTGATTTACTTTCATTTCCAATCATCAGAAGTATAAAATGGAAAACATCTGGAAGTTTCTAGTAAAAACAGAAATATTTAGAAGTTTCTAATAATAACACAGCCTATTGGAGTCAACATTAAGTTTCTTACCTGTTCGGGGCGCCTGGGTGGCGCAGTCGGTTAAGCGTCTGACTTCAGCCAGGTCACGATCTCGCGGTCCGTGAGTTCGAGCCCCGCATCGGGCTCTGGGCTGATGGCTCAGAGCCTGGAGCCTGTTTCCGATTCTGTGTCTCCCTCTCTCTCTGCCCCTCCCCCGTTCATGCTCTGTCTCTCTCTGTCCCAAAAATAAATAAACGTTGAAAAAAAAAAAAAAGTTTCTTACCTGTTCAAGTGCTCTAGGAAGGTCATTCACCCAGTGTAAACTAAATATGAAAACATATTTGCTTTAGCTTAATTCATATAATTAGTGTAATTATCACTCATATAAAGAAAAGCCACAACAAAAGGTGTTAATTTTGAAGTCTGAAACTGCATATCAAAATTCACTGATTATTTTCATATAAGTTTTAAAGCAAAGAATATTCCCAGGGGAAAACCTTCCTTCTGTCACACTAGAAAATGTGACAGTACTATAATACTATAAAGTATTTAAAACTTAATTTAGGAAATCTCTTCCATTTTCTTTTGCCTCTATTCACCATCTCCCAGTGTGTGGTGATATGTGGCGGCAAGAATCAGTCTCTGTAGAGTATGGCCACACTGTCTTGACTAAGGTGGTATCCTCTTATGCTGACTTCCAGGATAGCACTGAATGCCCATTTCAAACCATACTGTGTTAAGCTCACATTTATCTTTCATAATGTTGTCTAACAATTATTAGATACTTTAAAAATTAAGAAGGTCATACCATATCATAAGGTCTATCATACTTATGGGGAAACTGAAAGCAATGGAATTAGGCACTTGCAAACAGCAAGCAGAGGAGCTAAAACTCACATTCAGACTCCCTGCCCAGGGCTGTTTTCCTTAGACCAACATTCTCTGTAATATTTTTCATTTCATGATAGAATGCAAATACTTTTCTAAATTTGTTTAGCATATCTTAAGAAGCAGGGAAGAGATTATAAACTCACTGAAGAAAACAGTAAGAGTGCATGCAACTCTCCCAATTTGTTTCGGGCTGAGAGATTCCTGGGACATAAGCCTTTCCAGTGTTAACACTGGCAAAGTCTTGGGTGACTGGTCACCCTAAAAACAGCTATCAAAAGGGCTGTGCTGACATGAAGAGCATGTTGAATCTTTGAAAGAAAATATGACTATAAAACAAGACAGGGGAAGTAAGAATATTTTATTTTGGGGGCACCCGGCTGGCTCAGTTGGTGGAGCATCTGTGAGTTCAAGCCCCCCAGTAGGTACAGAGATTACTGAAAAAAAAAAAAAAAAAAAAAAAAAAAAAAAAAAAAAAA
>NW_024412427.1:25862117-25950834 GCF_014898765.1 Herpailurus yagouaroundi | reverse complement strand
AAAAAAAAAAAAAAAAAAAAAAAAAAAAAAAAAAAAAAAAAAAAGTCTTAAATAAAAGGAATATTTAATTTCTCTATTAGACTCTGAGTTCTTTGAGGGCAGGATCTCTGTCTGGGTTCATTTTTGTATTCCCCAAAAGAATGTAGCCAGAGCCTAGTATATTATAATCTATTCAATAAGTATTTATATATTTATGTAATAAATGTGGAGGGCCACAGTAGGAAGCACAAATGGAAAAAAAAAACCTTCGGGACTATATTTCTGTGTGGAAGAAAAACTGATGTTGAAGGAAATACTAGCTTTTCCCTATTTGCCAGAATGAGTTTGTAAGGGCTCTAACGTTTGAATATTGGAGCCAGTATATTCTTTACAACTCCTGCCTCCATTAATATTGATACTAAGTAACGTGTATTAGGAAGGAAAATCCTTCTATCATAGATTAGCTTTAGCAAGCTGAAAAAAGTTGGGGAGAAAAAAGTTAAGATACTATATCATATTATCTCCACTAGAGAGTATATAATTTATAATTCTTTACCAAAGAAATCTTATTGTTTATAAACCAAGAAAACTGGTTTGTGACTTTAAAAAAGGTTATTAAGAATTTACTCTGGGGTGCCTGGATGGCTCAGTAGGTTGGACAGCCAACTTTTGATTTCCACTCAGGTCATGACCTCACTGTGGGACTGAGCCCTGTGTTGGCTTCACGCTAACAGCACAGAGCCTACTTGGGATTCTCTCTCCCTCTCTCTCCGTCTCTTCCCCACCTCAAAATAAATAAACATTACAAAAAAAAAAAAAAACTTGCTCTATTAGCTATTTTATTTATCTCATAACAATTAAAATTTTATAGCACGAATTGCCTATTTAAAACATACATTTTGAAGAAGTACAAACAGATTACCAACCTTAAGCTGCTAACTACCAGGTCAAATGTATTTTCTCTGAAGGGAAGGAACTCTTCATCAGCTAAAACACTGACAGTAGGGATTTCCATTTCTAAGGTATTTTTCTAGTGATTAAAAAATAAACACATTCATATAGAATGTCAATTACTAATACAATCATTAATTAAGTCAACGTTATATTTATTTGGCAGTTTCTATCCCTTTTAAAACCAGAGTCACAGAGAAGCTCAAGAAGTGTTTCTTAAATGACACAAACTGGCTAGTTGGAAAAACATAAAGAGGATCCTCTCTCACACTAAAACAAATCTCAGAAGGCTGAAAGTTTCAGTGGCCTAACTTAAGCCATAAAAGTAATAGACAAAAATAGGGGTGAACATTTTCATACTCTTAGGTGGAAACATTTTAAGCAAGCATAACTCAAAAGCCAGAAACTATAAAGGAAAAGACTAATCTACACGATGATAAACCAATCAAAAACTTCTAAAAACCCATAAACAATGTAAACAACACACTTTGGGAAATATTTACAACACAGATGATGAAATTAATATCCCCCCAAAACAAACTCTTACAAACTCCCCCCAATAAGAACATGCTAAGGCAACAATGCAGGTACAGGCACATCACAAAATTACTTACAAATTCACAAATTAAGAAATACCAATAGCCAAAAGACATCAACAGCCGGTTGGCTGCATTCATAATCAAAGTGCAAATAAAAATATCAGTAAGATTCTACTTTCTGCCTATTAAACTGACAAAGACAGAATCCACTGGCTCAGTGCTGCCAAACAGGAGAAAAAAGTGCTTTCATACAATATTATATCTTTCTAACGGCAGTCTGGAGATGTATATAAAAAATTTAAAGATGAACATCGATGAGTCATAAATTCCACTACTAGGAATTTATTCCCAGAGAGAAAAATAAATCAAATGTACAAAGTTTCTTTGTATAAGGATGTTCTTCCCAGTGTTGGTTATTAAGAAACTAGAAATATAACTGTCCTTCAATAGAAATTTAGCCAAATAAACCATGGAATATTCTTATATTAGAATACTATCTAGTCATTTTAAAAGGTGGAATTTGTATGTATGTATATCATTCGTTGATATAAAAGAATGATATCCTGTGAAAAGCACGGCATGTTATCATTATATCATTTGTATAAAATTGTAGAGATAGCTATACATCTGCAAAGGTGGAGACCCAAATGTCAACAGTGGTTGTCCCTGAATGGTGGGGACCAGGGGTGATATTTTCTTCTCCTTTCTATTTCCTCCATTGTCTAATTTTTTTATGTGTTATATTTATAATCAGAAAAAAAAAAACAATAAAGCTATTTTCATTTTGAAGGAAATAAAAATAAAGAACTAAAAATAAAACCAAGAGATCAAAAATCAATAGTGTTAAAAAGCTACCTACCAACGCATTTTCTGCAATGTCTACTTGGAAGAACTTTCCAACAGTTTCCTGCAATGGAATAAAATTAATTAGATAATACAAAACAAAAGCCTACTAACAAAACAAAATAACTACTGAAATTGCTCAAGGAGAAAGTGATAATTCGTAGGTAAATTTTTAGCTTTGTAAGGGTATTTTCCTGCAGTAAAACCAGTATAGTACACAACTAGCTTTAATAACACATAGTAAGTTACACAGATTTAAATTTAAACAACCATGCCTATATTTAATACATTTAACTATACTTAATAAAATACACAATCCAGGTGTGAGTAATCAACATCCTGAGTTTACTCCAGAGGATTAAGACTTATGTGTGCTGAGAACTGGTCCCCGCTCCTGGGCCACAGAAGTCCTGGATAGTTTTCCTCCCTCTTTTAGCTGTTCATTCAAAGAGTTACACAGAGTAAAGAAAAGACTTAATAAACACAGATACTTGGGAGCAGGGCGGGGGGGGGGATAGGGGTTCGCTGGTTTTATTTTCCCTGTTTCATGTCTCCCCTCTTCTTTCCAAAAGGAAAAAGCACTGCACCACTTCTTTCCTAAGACTGACACTTTCCACTATGCTCTTTTCTACAGGATCCTGCTCCCTCCATCACCATCTCTATCAAATCTTTCATCTATCTCTTCTGTGTCTCTTTCCCTCACCTCGAAACAGTCATGAGCCTCCCAATCTGGAAAGATCTCCTCACCTCTAACTACCTTCTGGTTGTTCTGTCTGCAATCTGCAACTCTAATTCTCACCAATGTCTTTCTCCTTAATTCTTGATATCTATTCCTACTCTCCCTGCTCATGCTATTTATAAAGATTACTAACAACCTAATCAACTACAACAGTGTGTCTCCTCTCAAGTCCTATTTCACTTGACCTGTCTGAAGTCCAGCTCTGTTGTAGTCCTCCCCTCCTCTGTTAAAGAAGCCAATCCTTTCCACTTCATGCACACCCCCTTCTTAAAGAACCTCCTGGCCACAACTTGAAAGGATACCCTATCATTACCTGGCCACTGCTGACTACCCAAGTGCAACTGCCAAGTGGCAGAGCTAAATTTGAAATCCCTATCTGCCCAAGTTCAAGGCAATGCTCTTAACCTCAACACCCCAATTCCAAGTACACATTTCCAACTACCTGTCAGACATTAACACTAATATAGTCCACTGTTACCTCAAACTCAGCAAATCTAAAACAGGAATAGCCTGTGCTCCTTGCCCCACCACATCCCCTGACTTTTTCCAGTCAGTGAGGGAATAACTTCAAAGTTACTTTGCATTTATTCATGTAATGTTCATTTAATAAATCTTCATTGTGTATTCTAGGTACTGGGAATTTAGCAGTGACCAAAAATGAGCAAGTATATGGAGTTTACATTCCCTAAGACAGACACCAAATAAACAAACACATCAGGTGCTAAAAAGTGCTGTGGAAACAAATAAGGCAAATACCCAGCGGAGAATGGGGACCTTATTTTATAGAATGGTCGGGGAAGGAATTTTTGATGAGGGGTCATTTAAGCAAAGACCTGAAAGAGGCGAGGAAGTAAGCCGCACAGATATCTTAGGGAAGAACGCAAGAACAACTATAATGCAAAGCCCTGGCCAGTTTGAGAGTCACTGAGAAGGTCAGGATTGCTGAAAAGTAAGGAATGAGGAGAAGGAAATGAGGTCAGGGACATGTTAGGGAGTCAGATCACTGAGGGCCTTATGGATTAAGACTGGCTTATTACTGAGTTAGATAAGAAGCCAAAAGTTCTGAGCAGAGGACTGGCAATGAACTGACCTGTGCTTTAAAAGGATTACTTTGCTGTGAGAATGGGGGCAAAGGTAGAAGCAGGGAGGTCATTAAGGGGCTACTGCAGTGTAGACCAATACGATAACAGTGAAAGTGGTAAGAAGTAGTAGTTAGGGATATATTTTGAAATCCAAATAAAATTTGCTGATGGATTCAATGTGGGAGGGGAGGACACAAGAAGAATCAATGAATAAGTTTTCTGGCCTGAGCATTGTTTGTGTTTGTGGAGCCTCTCACAACCCCCTCCCACCACCCTGGCCCAAGTGTATGCTTTTTCGAAGTAGATTTTACACAGAAAGCCCACTTTAATTGGTGTCCAACACAGTATCATATATACAGGGGTTAAAACAATAAATGTCTTTATGTTCTGAATTAGAAAATGCAAAATAAAATGGTATAAGCCTTAATAATGGCTACTTATAAATACACAAAGATTTCTAATCAAATGATAAAATATTTTTCCCAGCTAAAAAATTAGTTCAATCACATTTTCCAAATGAATGTCGATCTGATTTTAATATGAAGTATCAAAAACATCTGCACAGAATGGGAATGAAGAGCAACATATCTTACATAGACTTAAACTATAGGTAGGAATCACTGTATAAAATGGATTGAAAAAAAAAAAAAGAAAAGCCACTTTAAGAAAAAAATACTTGAGACACAAAACAACTATTGGTTTCCCATTAAAAAAAAAAAAAAAACTTGGGAATTTTGATATAATCAAAACCTAAATATGATACAAGCTGAATTAAGGAAGACTTTAAGATTAGCCAATTTTATTTTTTAAAGTAAATTAAGTCATTGAATAGATATACCTTATTCAAATGCTGTGCTATGTAACCTCTTCCACAACCAACATCCAAAGCAAGGGAAAATTTTCTAAAAAGTAGACACAGAAGTTATGATTTGTCTGTAATAACAGTCCATAAAACAGTTATTAAGAAGTAATTTTTCTTAAATAAAAACATATTAATGAATACAACTTTCAAAAAGTTATATTATCTGCCTTTTCTGCCTCACCTCACAAGCTATTTCTACCAGAGAACATATTGAAAGAGCAAGTCTGTCTGGTACAGACATTCACAGGACCCCACAGTTAACCAGCTTTCCATGAGGCTGCTCCAAGATATGAATTCAAAGAACAAATTTGGTAGGAGTATTTCAATTTGATAATATATCCAAATAAAGAATGAAGAGAAGCTAATGTAAATTAACATGAATATCTGCATACTTATTTAGAACTTACTAATTATCTTTTTCTCAAATTTGTTGAGGCAACAGGTGACTTAAAATCATCATGTAAAATATCATGAACTATTAACATGTTAAGCTAAACACAAAACAAAACACCAACTAAATAGTAGCTAACTTTTACTAAAATCTTACCAGATTCAAAGCAATGTGCTATGTGCTCAAAGTAACTCAACCCAAGGTCACTCAACTAATAAGCAGCAGTCAGAACTTGAATTCAGTTAGTTTGAATCCTGGAACCAAAACTACTATCCCTAGGCTATGTTGTCTTCTCTAAATAAATGTCATACTAAACCACACCAGTTAACACATCTAAGTGTAGGCCATCCACAGGTTTAACAAAAATTTGTGACAAGAAAACTTAAAATTGCATCCATTAATAACATATTTTCTATTGGAACCAAAAGAGTCCTTTTCCAATTTCTGTCAAAAACCTATGTCAAAAATATAGAACACCAGTACACAATTGGAGAACTGGTGTGAGAAAGAACTGTTTATTTACAAAATGCTCACTATCTTGACTGTGAACACAGGTAGTGTGACATGTTGAAGTGCACAGCTTTGGGATGAGAAAGATGTGACTTAGAATTCTGGGCCAGCAATGTACTGGTTCTGTGACCATAGACAAGTGACTTAATCTTACTGAATCTGTTTCCCCATCCATAAAATGGAAAAGTTACTACTTCACTCGAGAGAATTTTATGAAATGGTGCATGGAAAGTATCTAGCACAGTACAAATGCTCAACAAATGTTGGTTATGAGTTGCTATTATTATCATAAGTTGTAACAGTATTAAGTGGACCTCAGATACCACAAATAAGACATTTAATAATCTGCGGGGCTAGTTTTTAAAAATCAACAAAAGATCAGGGTGGACAATACAAACTATACTTTGTAACAATAGAACATTACTTCAAGAACATTTACACTGGTACTTTTTTTTAGACTGGTATTTTTAATGATTTAATTCTAAAGAGTTAATGTTAGTTTAAGACATGCCATAATCACAAGTCTCTCTGTAAACGATGTTTTGCTCAGTACTAAGGCATACTAAGACATACAAAGACTGTACAATCCATACTGACTTAGAAAATTCAATGTTTCATTTTTAATAAATGGCCTAAAATCCAAGCAAATGTAGAGAACTATTTGTTTCATTTCCTAATAAAACAGATGAAATGGGGGTAACTATTTGTAACAATGAAGCATTTTTTCTTACCTTATGAAGTTAATTCATACCAAGATTCTAAGTAGCAAGAATATCTCTAAAAAATTACTGTTTTTGATTTTATAAAATTCCTTTTATAGACAAATGTAATAAATTCATCCCATGTTGGTGTAATTTAACCAACAATTTAACCGCAATGTTTTCATTAGTGGCTTTTGGCCAGATGAAATTGGATCAGTCATTCAGGCTCAGAGAGAAGCTAGGAGTTGTGCTTTTTTTTTTTTTTTCCCCAGAATGAAATAAAAAGAACACTTGTTCTCCTATATATTATATATATATATATATATATATATATATATATGTACATATATAAAGGAAAGACTTAGAGTGTGATTAACATTGAGAATCCTGGTAATAAATTCCTCTAGATTCTGCCATACATTATGCTCTCAGCATTCAATCTCTTGAATTTCCAGTCAAAAAATTGTATTTTATTATGATAATCATCACTTACCTAGCTATGTCATATACGCGGTCTGCAATCCGGCTTCCAACCTGAAGGATTACAAGCGGCAATGATGTATATAAATCGAGTATGCGTAACAGAGAAGCGACACTCTTTTTACAGCATTCAACAATCCATAGGTTACTTATGTTTCAACATGCTGATAAGTACTTCTCCCTATCCCATTTTCAATCTGACCACAAATTATAAATAGGAACATAATTATTAAATTACCCTAGGAAACAGATTGAGGCAAATTACTTCAGAATATCAAAACTATAATTTCAACACGTAATCAAGATAAAAAAATTAATGAAATATTTTGCATCCTTTTTTCAGTTACTGAAATCCAGTGTATTTTACACTTAACAGCACATCTCAGTTGGACTAGCCACATTTCAAGTGCTCAATAGCCACATGGGGCCAGGGATCACCATACTGAATGGGCAGCTCAGTTAGACAAGTAAATCCGAAGTCCTCATCTCTTACCGCCCTAATAACACGAGTCCTCTCGGCCTGACCTCCTCTTCCACTCTCCTCTTCACGGAAGCTTCACTGGAGGCCTCAACGAGGTCCTCAACAAGGTCCTTCCCGCCTCACGGACACTTGTCCTTCTCTATGATTACAAGGCTACTCTCTCCAGATCTCAGCTTGTCTCATCATGTCCTCTGCCTGAGCGGCCTTCTCTGACCATCGGAGTCCTCACCCCACTTCACTTTAGTACCTCACCTTACTTTGGCTGAAATTACATTTCTTGTTCATCTACTCCCATAAGAATGAAACCTCATGAGGGTAGCGGTCTTACTCTGCCCATAACATACATGTACAAAATTCAAGCGATATTTGCTGAGTGAGTGAGTGAGTGAGTGAATGAACAGCTTACAAATATCCCGGTCCAACCCTTCAGGGATTACAGTAGAGGCTCAGGCAGAACGGCTACTCAAGGTCACACGTGATGTGGGGTCTGCTGGGGCCTGGCCGGAGCCCCCGGACTCGGAGCCAGAGCTCGGCGTCGCCCTTCCCCTGCTGCCGCGCGGACTCACCTCCTCCTTCAGATAGTCAAACTTCATGGGTTCGGGCTGCCGGGCCGCCCAGTTCTTCTGTTTTCTCTTCAAATCCCGGTCGAAGATATTTAGGGCTCTGGGCGAGGTGCTGCCCGGGGGAGAGACGCCGGAAGCAACCTTTCTAAGGCCGAGGTTCTTTGCTGGGACCCCAAACACCAGAGGTCTCCGCCGCCACAGACAGAGTACGCCTAACCGCAACATCTCCCTCCGGTAAAGCAGGCGCATTTACGTTGCGCCTGCGCCACCGCGGCTCCGGCGCCTACGCTACGGGTCGCCGCAGAGGTAAAGGGAACGTAGTTTGGACCAGTTCTGTTGCCGTCCCGGAGGAGCGTCCCGCGGAGGACTCTGGGTCTGCGTCGCATGTGAGACGCGACGAGGAGGTGAGTACGGTTGGATGTCTGAAAGGGCTGCCGGGGATCCCGAACTAATCTCTGACAGGGTCTCCTTCGGATTCACGGGGGGGTTACCCCCTTTTCCCTTGCCATTCCGGTCTCGTTTTTCAGACTTCCTTGATCCTCCCCAGGGTCCTTTTGAGGGACCTCAGTCCGTAGCTGTGCCCTGAGGTTTAAGGTTGGGTAGGAGATCGTCGTTCTGGGACCACCCTGGTGTTCTCCGCGTTAGAGCGTGGGTACAGGAGAGAGTGCGCTAAGGAAATGAAGGTGGGGGTCAGAAGGTGACGTCAGGTCGCCCTTCTCTGCCTGAATATCTGACGTTTATCGAATGCTTTCAGCGTAAACATTAATACTTACACCTAATAACTAGATGAAACAGCTATTCCGTTCCCACCTGCTCAGAGGGTTAAATGATTAAGTGTGTAAATGCATCATTGAAACCTGTGATTTTTTTTCTTTCTGGTTATAAAAAGTTGTTTTCAAATTTAAGGAAAAAAATAAGCCTTTCAAAACAAAGCACTACCCTGTTTGATTAGTTCTTTTTTGTTCTTAATAATCAATGACTCTTAGCTCTGCAAAAGCAAATTGAGATGTTAAACCATTAGGAACTATTTTCAAGGGAACAATACTAATCTCTCCCACACCTACAGAGTCTAGTATGTTTCAAGAAGAATCAGCCTGTTTGGGCCGTAGTTCTTATAAAATAAGAAAAAATAGAAAGAAGTGAAATTTATTAACTACGATGAAACTTTACCTGATTTTTGAAGGATGCTCGGATTCATAGAGGGAACTTTGTGAGCTAAACCTAATTGATTTGGGTCTGTTAGGACACTAGTCATGTAGAATTAAGGGCTGTCCAGAGTAGCATGAGGTGAAGACTAACAGAGAATGGGACCAGAATGTGAAGAAACAAATGAGACCAACTGAGGCTTGGTAAACTTGATTACATTAGCTTTTAACTTGTAACAAGTACAGGTATATAAAAAGAAATGTACAAACTCTGAGTAGTTGGCTAGTAAGCATTGGCTTGCTTACTAAGCCAATTGGCTAGTAAGCATTTTGCCTCCCTCTGTAAAGCGCTGGAGTTCTGTTTGCTTTTGCCTTAAATTTGTTTCTCCAAATGCTCTGTAATCAAAAGAGGATGTTCTGATTGTTTTTGCTTTTCTGCATGTGACTAAGAATAAGTTTGGGAAATGAAATTGGATGTGTTAACTTTGTGTACGTTTAACTTAGAATATATTGTGAATTAGTATTTTTTCCCAAAGCATCTTGTATTACTAATCCTTCATTATTATAACATTTGTTTTGCTTTTTAGTGTTTGATTTCTTCAAAGCATTTGTCCAGTCAGACATTTAAAAATGGCATCCAAAGAAGAAATAATGAGTGACCAGCGGTTTAGGAGGGTTACAAAGGACCCAAGATTTTGGGAAATGCCAGAAAAGGATCGAAAAGTCAAAATTGACAAGAGATTTCGAGCAATGTTTCATGACAAAAGGTTCAAGTTGAATTATGCTGTGGATAAAAGAGGACGCCCCATCAACCACAGCACTACAGAGGACTTGAAGCGTTTTTATGATCTTTCAGATTCTGATTCAGATCTATCTTGTGAAGATGATAAAGCATTGAACCAAAAGAAAAGGAAGAAGAAAAAACCCCAGACTAACAACAAAATAGAATCAAAAAATCTAGTTGAAGAGAAAAAGAGAGAAAGCAAAAAAATTAATCAAAAGGATTCTGGAGATAAAAATGATTTGGATAACTCTGACAGAATTCAGGAAATGGAAGAGTCATGCAAATCTAAGAAGGTAGATTCAAAAATAAGTTCTAAGAAAAACAGAGACGAATTTACACAGAAAAGTACAACAGGGAAAAAAAACGTTGTTCAACATAGTACAGAATCATGTCCCAAAGGAAAAGTAGACTTGGGCGTTTCTGAAATTGTGAAATCTCCCAAGCTCAAGTACTCTAAGACAAGAAGAGAAATGCTATCAGGTTTGTTGGAAAGAATTACAGATACTTTGATATTACATTACTAATTTTTATACTGATTTTTTTAAAAAGGAGACATGTAGTAAGAATTTCTATAGTATAATGAGAATGATCAAATGCTTATTTGGGAGATAAAGCTATGAAAGAAAGAATACCATGTAATGATTATTAATTTTTTATTTTGTGTTATTAATTGCTAGGAGAGAAAAACTTGAGGCTACACAATGATTGTGATTTGTGGTGGGGACTAGTGAGAGCTGTGTTCTGTAACCAAGTAAAACGTTATATGTTGTCATCACACAGTAAGAAGAGGTGTCTGAAGAGGGTTAGTAGAGTTGGGTACTCATTCATCCTTCATTCAGCTACTTGTAGTAACTTGTAATGTGGCAGATAAACATGAGTAAGATATGGGCCCCCATCTTAGGCCTACTACTAGCTTATATGATGTCTGTACACATTAGAAAAAGTTACGCCCTTTTAGACATGCAGAGCTCCCAGAGCTCACAGTTTGGTAAGGGCCAGCAGCTTTGAGTGAAGCAGTTAGGTTTATTTCCCCTGAGCAGACACAACACGCCTGCAGAGCGTGTTAGTGGAGTTTGGCCTTGATTTCAGCCCTTCCTGGCCTTTTGCAGATCCTCTTTTGTAAATAACGTCCCTGCTAAACTCTGCAGTGCCATCAGCTAAAGCGGCACTGTCTAATAAAAAATGTATAATTTTGAATTTTCTAGTTGACACATTAAGAAGTAAAAAAAACAGGTGAAATTCATTTTTAATAACATAATATTTAACCTAATACATCAAAAAGTTCATTCAAGATGTAATCAACTTAAAAAAAGTTTAATGATATAGTTTACATTCTATTTTCTTACTAATCTCAAGTATAAAATTTGAATGAGCCACATTACAAGTACTCAATTGCTACATGTGGCTGCTTGTACATACTGGACACCACAGATCTAAAGTAGAAGAAATTAGGTCCATAATATATGATAGAATAATGGTAAGTGGTATAAAAGATATTTAGCAGAGGGCTATGAGAATTCAGAGGAAGACGTCGCTCAAGATATGGCAACCAGAAAAATTGATAGGAGAAGTACAATCAGATTTGGAAAAAGTAAATTGAGGGACCAGAGCATTCTATATAGAAAGGACTTTTTGAGCAAAGATATGGTTGGATATGTTCAGAAGAGATAAGTATTCCCATTTGATTAGATAATAAGGTCTCTAAAGGGGTGAGTGGATAACACAGCTAAAAGTGGTTGTTTGGAACTAAGAAATGTCTGATTCTAGTTCATGCCTACTTGTTTACTTATTAAAATTTTGTGTCCCATCCAGCAGCAAGGAATTTTGAGTGTTGGTGTTGCCAGTTGTTGATGTTGTTAATTGAAAATTGGTATTCAGATGAGCCCAAAGCTGGCTGTGATTATGAGACCCAAGGAGGATAGGCATCCAGGAAGAGCCTGAGAGGTCTTGACAGGCTGAGATTATATTGGAAAGGTAGGAGGTATCAGGTATCTAGATAGAATTCTAGATAGGGAGTAGGAGGTCAGGATGGGGTGTCATTTCGTTTGTAGTGGAACCAGGCAGCAAACTGAGGTGTAAGGAGAAGGGATAGGAGTTTGGTTATTGAAATTGGAGAATAAGATCAGAATAGGAACAGCAGCAAGATTTGTTTGATGCTGAGTTTGTGAGATAAGTTAGTCTAGCCTCTTTTAAATTTCACTTGATTTGGGGCATTGGATTAATAAAACATACCCATATAATCCTTTGGATTGATTTTATAGAATCTTTTTATATATCTCCATTAAATTTTCTCAGTAAGCTTGAGAAATTAGGATAGATTAATTGGGAAACAAGACTAAAGTGATTTATGTTAGGATACACAGAGCTGGGCCTGCGACTCAAGTCTTTGAATCTTTCTTTCTACCCCATCATGTTTCTTCCAGTAATTTACATCAGTTCTATAGTCTAGAAAGGCATTAGGTGTAAGTAAGGAATAGTGACTTTGTATATAACCATCTTTTGTTCATTATTCATTTGTCAGTTATTCCAGCAACTACTGTGTGCAGGGGTCTTTTTAAGTGCTGCAAGGTACAGGTGATGTGGGAAGGTATGGTTTGGTATTATGTGTCATTATGATATGTTGATGCCCAGCACTTGTACTCCTAAGAACTTATTTTAATTGGGCATAAGTGCAAATAATATGCATTATAGCATTGTTTTTAAAATGTAAAATTAGCATAAAATTAGCATAAAAAATTGATTAAATAAATTGTGATATATCCAAATGTTTATGATATATGAAGCTTTAAAAATAAGTTGCAAAATAGTAATAATGGTGTGACAAGCTACTTAAAAAAATTAATGGATACATCATAGAAAACAGATTTAGGGAATTATGTACCAAAATAGCCATCCAGGTATCTCTGCATGAAAAATTACTAGTCTTTTTATTTTCTTTATTAACCTGTATTATCTTAATATTTTTCCAATGAGCATTCATTACTTTTATAATGGGGGGGGTAACAAAGCATTTTTTTAAGTAGCAAGGTAAGTACTGTTTACAGTTACTGTAGAGCAGTACCATCCAGGAATAGAGAGATAATCCTACATTATCTAGTATTGTATACATGGTGGGCTCTGAGCAAATATTTACTGAATAAATCAGTACTCTGAATGTACTCGATATCAAAAATACTAAAATACTAGATCTTTTGTAAGTCTTTTGTATTGATTTATTATATAACCCAAATCACACACAAAGTGTGATGTATGTACCATTGTCATACGGGAAAACATGGCATATGTAACAAGATACTCAAAGTTTTTTATGTTAATAGATATGTATTTAGGAATAAATATTTATTTAAGAGAAAGTAGAGTCACTACATCACATCTGTGACATCAAAGATACTTAGAACAAAGCTAATTTTTTTTCATTAAAAAAGATTTCAATTTAGTGAAAAACAGTGATATGCAAAAATCATGAAAATGGCATAATAATGACTGATGCTTGAGAAATAATTGCAGTATTAGATAAAGGTAGATCTCTGAGGTGTTATTTCTGAGCACGTTGCTTAAAAGTGAATTCTGGTGCTTGCCTCATAGTAACTCTCCTTCACTGTTGTGGTGTTTTTTGATCTCATATGCAGAACTTATGATAATTCCTTTTTTTGGCTTTTTCACATCTCCTGGCTAGTTATTTTTTATGGTCCCCCACTCTCTTGTGGTACTAAAACAGAAGCCCATTTCTTTTCCTCCTAGCAGAACTCTTTCATTTAGTCTCAGATCAAATGGCATCTTTGTGAAGCCTGTCTTAAATACCTCTCTGCAGGCAAATTTAGATGTCTCTTTTGTGTTACCTTAGAATAAAACTTCATTATTCAATAAAAAATTTCTTTTGGCTTATGAACAATCAGGAGCATAGGATCATGTTACAAGCCATCTCCCTTTTTCTTTTCCTGAGTTCAATGCCTTTTATTTACATAGTAAAGTAAGTAGTAAATAGTAGGTCAATGAATAACTATTATAAGATTATAGGACCAAGGGAAAAACTAACTTTGAATTTCATTCTAAGCATTAAGCTTTTAATATTTTTTTCATTTCTCCAAATAGAGCTTTAAGCAGAAACATAAGCTCCAACTTAAGGATGAATAAAATGTGTGAGATACTGTATATCAACATACACATACCCATAGTAGAAAGAATCATATAAATTGCTTTAGAACTAGAAAATGAGGTTTTTCAGAGTTATGAGGGTTAAAAAAAAATCCAATATAAGTAAAAACAATCTTTCACTCTTCATGGTATTGCTATTAGTTACAAAGTTCAAGATTTAGCAGAAAACCTGTGTTTTGCCCTGCATAGATGATCTTATCCACATCTCAAGCTTCTGTTATCACTACACATGAGTGAGTGAAAAGTTTTATCTCCAGCACGCAACTTTTCTGAGCTGTAAACTCATACAGCCAGCAGCCTTCTTGATATCTCCTCGTGTATGATTCCAAGGCACTTCAGATTCAACATAGTGAAAACTGAACTCATGATCTACCTCTACCAAGCAAGCAAACTGTTTCTTTTCCAATATTGCATGTTTATCTATGTATCTACGTATCTATGTATCTATCTATCTATCCATCCATCCATCCATCCATCCATCCTCAAGCCAAGAAGCTGGGACTCATCTTTGACAATTCTAAAACTTCTGTGCCTCATACCAAGCCCCTGTCACTAATTACTGTTGATTTTAACTCCTGACTCCGAAACTCTGAAGTGAATCCATTAACCTCTTTGTATCTGTTTCTAATAATTTAGTGCTATCTTCATCTCTTGACAGGAGTATTGTACTACACTTCTAATTTTCTAATCATATCCTCTTGACTCTATCTGGTCAAGTTTCTACAGCATAGTCAAGGTGATCTATCTCACTGTGCAAATCTGATGATGTCCCTCTTTCTGAAAGCATAGCAGTAGCTTATCACTGCTTTTATGACAAAATCCAAACCTTCTACATGGTTTTTGGAAAGCGTGGCCTGTACCTCGCTATTCAGTTTAATTTTTTACTTGACTCTTGGCCACCTGCACTCCATATATTCTTGCCAGCTTTTTCCTATTCTTGGATCTTTGCATTTATTTTTCTTGGTGTTTGGAGCATTTCCCTCATTAATCTTGAATACTTCCTCTTTATCCTTCAAGTAGCAACTCAGTTGCACTTATATAGAGACTCCTATTGTAGCTCTTTATGTGTATGGATGTGATTGATTTTATTTGATCCAGACCCTTCCATCTATTCGCTTAACTAATAACTTCTCTTACCAATGATTTTATATTGAGCACCTAGCACACAGCAGGCACTGCATAATTCTGAACAAATATGTGAATCTACTTGTATGATCTGGGTACATATCAAAATTTCTATCAAGTAATTTAGGCATGAACTTTTGTTGAATTTAGGGTTTGTTTTTTAAGTCTCTTTCATAGAAATTACTTTTACTGGATTTGAGGTCAGAATAACGTGATTTGAATTTAATTGTGTTTACATTTTCTTAATTTCTCCCTCTAATGTTTTTTGCAGTGGTTTCACTAATGGCAAGAGACAGTGATGGTTTTGAAAACTCGACAGGTGGTAAGTGGTTTGACAAAGATGCTCTGGAGGAAAATTCAGAAAGTGCTAGTGAAATAGGTGATGAAGAATCTGAAGATGAAATTACAGGCATTGGTAGAAGTTCAACTGATGATGATGATGATGATGATGATGTTGATGGAAATGAAAATGATGAGGAGGAGGATGAAGATGAGGAGAGTGAGAATGATGATGAAAGTGACAGTGGTCCTGATCTTGCAAGGGGTAAAGGAAATATAGAAACTAGTTCTGAAGATGAAGAAGATATGGCAGATTTACTGCCAGAGGACTCTGGTTTTGAGCATGCTTGGAGAGAATTAGATAAAGATGCTCCTCGGGCTGATGAGGTGAGCTTTTGAATAAATAAGATTATATGTGATGAGCACAGTACAAGTAGCTTTTATGAATGGTAGAATTGATGTCATTAAATTGGGAAAAGATTTATTGGTAAATACTCTTAATGATGATTCTCATTAAAACTTCTTGATATGGAATTGATTGTTTTAGCTGGTAGTTTTTATTTCAGTTCCTACTGCACCTATTAGAAATGATATGGGATAATCTACTTAACCTCCATGCTCATGCATGGGAAGCAAAATAGCTTAACAAACTTGGTTATTAAAAAATCAGCTGATTATCGTATTCTGATTCAAGAACTAAAAACCATATAAGAGAAAGTGTTTGTTGACAGTTTTATCATGTGTGACTCAACCAAAGTTTTCTTTTTCTTTTTTAAATATCATCTTTATTTTTGTTTGTTTATTTTTTTACATTAAATATAATTTATTGTCAAATTGGTTTCCATGCAACACCCAGTGCTCATCCCAACAGGTGCCCTTCTCGATACCATTATCCACTTTACCCTCTCCCTCCCCCCATCCCATCAACCCTCAGTTTGTTCTCAGTATTTAAGAGTCTCTTATGGTTTGCCTTCCTCCCTCTCTGTAACTTTTTTTTCCCCACTTCCTCTCCCCCATGGTCTTCTGTTAAGTTTCTCAGGACCAAAGTTTTCTCTTATACATATTGAAACTATTTAGATAAATACTTATATTGATAAAGAAAGCATTACGTTTTTTGTATATTTTATAAGTGTTGGGAATGATAGAGGTTATGTAATATTTAATTTTTCTCATTTCTTAGATTACACGTCGATTAGCTGTTTGCAACATGGACTGGGACAGATTAAAGGCAAAAGATTTGCTGGCTTTGTTTAATTCATTTAAACCTAAAGGAGGTGTTATATTTTCTGTAAAGGTGAGAATTGATTTCATTTTGAAGTAAATACTTCTAAACATTTTGAATCTGATTTTTTTTTTTTTAAGTCATACTTTTCCTTTTAAAGAAAATAATCTGGCAGTTGTCCACTGTAGTTAGGCATGAAACCAGTATAACAAACGTAAAAGGAAGGAGTAAAATTATTGCTATTGATGGGTTAGGTGATTGTACGTAATTTAAAAACCCAAAGAGATCAATTGGAAAGCTATTACAATATATAAAGCTCAATAAAGGGACAGAGTATAAAATAAATATTTTTTAATTGCATTCTTCAATTCTTAACCAATTAAGAAAAAAAAATCTATTTTTACTAGCAGCAGAAACACAAAATCCTTAAGAATTCCCTTAAACATGTGACATTTGTGAAATGGTAACACTGGTAAATTTGAAAAACTTAAATTTTGAGATACCATATTTCTGGAAAGCAAGCATAATGGTTAAGAATCTAGGCTTTGTTGTATGACAGACTGCAGGCAGATCTTGATTCTGGGGGCACCTAGGTGGCTCAATCAGTTAAGTATCCAACTCCTGATTTCAGCTCAGGTCATAATCTCATAGTTTGTGGGAACCAGCCCTGCCTCAGGCTTGAACCTGCTTGGGAACTCCCTCTCTCCTTCTCTTTCTGCCCCTCCCCTGCTCATGCTCTCTCTCTCAAAATAAATAAATAAACATTAAAAAAAAATACAAATCTTGATTCTGATATATGGCATGTGATTTTGGGCATTTTATTAATCTCTCAGATGTGTTCTCTCATCTGGCAGTGGATGCAAAAATAGCATTTCCTAGGGTAGTTGTAAGGATGAAATGAAAAGAAACTCACACTTAGTATTTAGTGTAGTGCCTGAAACAGCTCTAAATTATAATTCTGTTTAAATGTTTAAAGATGTCAGTTCTATAGGTTTAGTGTAGTTTCAGCCATAATCTCAGTTCAAATGAAAGTAAAGAAAAAGGATACCAGTAATCATCTAAAAGAATAAACAGTGAGAATGACTAATACATTTTTGGGAAAATACACCAGTATAAAAGGATCCTGTCAGGTACAACATCTAAATCTTTTATATTGCTATGTGAGTTAAGAAGTTTGGGTAAAAATAGAGGGACAAATAGATGGAATGGAATAGATAAATAGAAGAGTTTATATTATAATTTAGACCAAAATAAGTTTGAATACCTGATATTGGAACAAATGGATGAGTCTTTATATGAAGAGCTTATTTCAGATCTTTACCTTATAATAGCCCAAAATAAACTCTAGATAAAGTATGGGAAAAAATTAAAAAATCAAACCCCAGAAACAGAATAAAATGGAATTGTGTTTTTATTAAATCTGTGTTTCAAGAAATAGGTATTAGGAATTTCTAGACTTTGAAAAGGGAAAAAGAATCAACAGATGTGACTACATATATATTTCAAACTTCTACGTGAAAACCTATCATTGCCACTCACACTAATAGGAAAAACTCAAATCCCCTATTTGATAAATTGCATATTGCACAGAATTGAAAAAAAATAGTTTGTTAACATATATATTAAGCCCAGTAGTATCCAAACAAGACAGATTAATACAGTTATATTTCTTGACTCTCAAAAGTAGCCAATATACAAAAATACCAAATCCTGGGTTGCCTGGGTAGCTCAGTAGGTTAAATGTCCAACTCTTGGTTTCAGCTCAGGTCATGATCTATGGTTCTTGAGTTTGAGCCCCACATTGGGCTCTGCCCTGACAGCATGGAGCCTGCTTGGGATTCTCTCTCTCTCTCTCTCTCTCTCTCTCTCTCTCTCTCTCTTGCCCTCTTCCTCTCCCTCTCCCTCTCTCTCCCTTTTCCTCCCCCATTCATGCACACACACACACTCCCTCTCTCAAAATAAATAAACTTAAAAAAAAAATAGTACCAAATCCCAATGAGGGTGAATCCTTTTTTTTATACCAAGATTATATCTAAACTATGTGATAATTTTCAGTTATATTTAAAGGATTTCTTAATTTTTTTTAAGTTTATTTATTTTGGGGCAGGGGGAGAGTAGGGGCCGAGAGAGAAGGAAACAGAATCTGAAGCAGACTCCAGGCTCCCCAAGTTGTCAGCATAGCCCAACATTGGACCCAAACCCACGAACTGTGAGATCATGACCTGAACAAAAGTCCGACTGAGCCACCCAGGAGCCCCTCTATTTAAAGGATTTCTTAAAGCATTGAATAATGGATATTGGATAAATGATATGACTTAAAAGATAACTTGAGTATTACAAAATTATTTTTTATTACGTATGTTTTATGTCCTTCAGTAATCATTTTTGTGTATTTTGCGTCAACAGTCATTTCTCATGTGTGTGTTTACATTGAGTTCCTGGGGTGCCTAGACTCTTGTTTTGCTTTTATTTTTCCCTTGGATTCCAGAACCATCTTGTCCTAGTTGATGTATGCAGGAGACACTCTGTTTTTGTTCTCAAGTTCCACATCTGTTTCATTCCAACCAAAACAACTATTTTTAAGGAGATTCCTCAGAATGTTTTAGCTTTCCGTAGTAGGTTTGGAAGTGAGTCATTCTTGCTGTTTTCATTGAGTTCAGTTGTAATTCTTGGAGTTCCGGATATTGTAAGAAAAGTAAAGAATATATTGATCTTATCTTATCTTTTGTGTGTGTGTGTGTGTGTGTTTTTAGATATATCCTTCAGAATTTGGAAAGGAGAGGATGAAGGAAGAGCAAGTTCAAGGACCAGTAGAGTTATTAAGTATACCTGAAGATGCCCCTGAAAAGGACTGGTATTAAGCCATTATAGACAATAAAATTAAATCTCATAAGTTCATGTCACTAACTCAGAATTGTGGTCACTGTAATGGAACTAAAGTTTATGCTCTGCCTGCCATTCATCGTTAAAACAGGTTACAAAAGCAGATTAAAGTCTGTCAGAAGTGGCACGCTATTCCAACAACATTTTGTGTGTATATTTACATTTCAGTATTCACAAATTACTGCAGTTTTGAAAAACATTTCTCAGCCTCATTGCTCTGAATAAGTTTTGTTTTTTTCCTGAGATGTTGCTTTCCATAATAGTGGCATTGAAACCCTATTTGCCTTCAAAATATACAGTTTTTGTAAATTTGAGATTAAATAAAAAAATAGTGATAACATTGTTTTATCATCATAATGTAGTATTGAAAAAAAATTTAAGGTAATTTTTAAACCACTAGGTGGAGCTATGTGCACGTAATAAAAATGGTAATTGACAAGATTGGTGGCAGAAGAGAGCCAATGAAGAGTTTCAATATGTTAAATGAAATTAAACTTACAACCATTTAGACTTGACAACACATAAATCTGAAATAAACATTTTACCAGATCAGGAATTTCTTTGTACTTAGAACTAATGCCTTCCTAGCATAGTTTGTAATATGTTTAATTATTAATATTATCATTAATTATTAATTATCATTAATCGTATTAATGTTAATATATTATATTAATATAATACATTTAACATTATAAACTTGTTCAGCAGTTTTACTTGAGCGGTTATATGTGGTAGCAAAATAAAAAAAATGACTATTCAAGAGTTAAACTCTAGGTAACCATATGTAATTCTTACACTCTTCTAGACACTAAATTTCAATCAAAATACCTAGTCTGTGCCTTGTCAAAATAATAAAATGAGCTTAAGTATTAATGCCCATAAAGGCAGAGTCATGAAAGAAAGATAGATTGGGATGAAACAATTTTTTGAAACAATTACATTCATTTTTTAAAGGAAGATCAGTCTTTGTGTTCTAAGCTTAATGAGTTTTCTACCTTTTAGGACTTCTAGAGAAAAACTGAGAGATTATCAATTCAAACGACTCAAGTACTATTATGCAGTAGTAGACTGTGATTCCCCTGAAACAGCTGGCAAAATATATGAGGATTGTGACGGCCTGGAATTTGAAAGTAGTTGTTCATTCATAGATCTAAGGTAATCCAGTATGTCTTACCGATTTTATCTTGTAGCACAATATGATTATAAGAAGTAAAATATTAGACTCCTAGTATTTTATGTTGTTTCATGTTGTGAAAGAGGATTTTTTGCTTTGGGATTTTTTGCTCCTGTGGAGCATCACTCTTAAAGAAAACTATAACAAGGAAATGCTAAACTATTATGTATGAGTCACCCCGCATTTATATCCTGAATTTCAAACATACTGGCTATGTTTTTAGTTCTATGTAGTGATATTTTCTTTGCAACTCTCTTTTAGAACTAGGAACCAGGTGAATTAACTTAAAAAAAAAAAGCATTGAGGTAGGGGCAGAGGAATTTGCTAATAAACTGGTACCTCTACATCTGTGCTGCCTAATACAGTAGCCACTAGTCACATCTGACTATTTAAAATTTTTAAAAATTTTAAAATCATTCATTTGCTTAGTCATTAGACATATGTAAAGTACTTAATGCAGAGTAGATATAGGGCAGACCATATGTTGGATAGAGCAGATTGCCGTCATCACATAAAGTTTCATTGGACAATGCTGCCATAAATGCTGTTCAATGAATGAATGGTGTTGCCGGCATTGTCTTTGGACTTCGGCGTTATTTTCACCACGTGCACAGGCTTCACTGACCCAGAGCTGAAAACTCTTAGGTGGTTGTAAATGCCAGTTCTGAGGAAACAGGAAACTAAACTACTGTACCATTTTATCATTAGCCTAGTCCTTTTGAACCCAATACACCATTTTACTATGACACTTTGAATAAAAATCAGTTCTCTGTATCCAGGTTTGTGAGAGGCTTTGTTCTCAAAATGAAATATTTCCAAAAAAAAATGCATCATTCATAGTCAGTGGCTTTCATACTTTGAAAGCATTCCGACTGGTAGAAAAACAAATAAAAATTTTTGAATTGATAATTTGGAATAAAATTTTAGTATGTTTGCATATTTAACACAAAGGGCTTATCTCATCAGACAAGTGTTTCCTTCTCTTTTATGTTAAGAGTTTCAGTTGGAGGTACTTGTTCTGAATGTCTAAATAGTAGTTACCAAACATTTGTTAGAATATCAAACTCTTTGGATGTTACGAATTCATGTTAACATGTTGTTTTCGGGATCATTTTGTTCTTTCTAGTTCTGTTTGGGGACATTTCCATACTATGTTAGAATAAGGTCTGGCAGGCCTAGAAAATAAGATCAGTGACCATGGAAAAAATTTACATTCCCTGTTTGATTTTGTTAAGCATGCATCAGAAAAGAAAGTTGAGTTTTCTGCTACTGTCCAATTATCTAGAGAAACTTTTTTTCACCTGCCCAAAAATATAAATGCATGCACATTAATAACACTTAAAAATATTGGTTTCAGATACCTATTTCTCTTCTAAATCTGTGCAGAAGTGTAGCTGGAGGAGGATACTGTGTAGACCTAGTGAACCTTAATTATCTGTTTCTCTACCAACAAATAATTTTTAGTGGATTACAGAGCATATGCTTTTTTTGTGTATGGAACAAAATCTATATAAATTACAAAACCTAAATATATTAACCATGGGTTATTTAACTCTGCTTTTCCCCCCTATTCTTTAGCCTGATGCCTAAGCGTTGTCAATTACATTTACACTTAGTAGCTAATTATTTATGAAAAAATATTGTAAGATAATATTGTGAAGATTTTTTAGTCTTAATTTTAAGCTTATTCCTTATTTTCACTGACACCTTCTGTGTTTGATACTTTATATTTAGAACTCTTATCCATTACTAGTTCTATTTGATCTTCAAAATACCATATACAAGCCAAGACTGTGCCATCAGGAGTCTAGGTCGTTTTGAAACATGGCGGGGGGCGGGGGGGCATGTGTGTTTGCACCTGATTCATATTAACTGATTCCTAATGCAGGGTTTCTACCTACAGAGTTCATTCAAATTTAGTGGAATTACAGATTTATGGTTTATGAATTTCAGAAATTTTGTGCCAAGGTTATTTCTAACATTGTTTGCCTCATCTACGTGTGTGTTTTATAGAAACTTTTATATGGTATGTATGTACAAACTAGAACTAATTAGGGGAGAATCTAAACTCTGGTTGTTTATCACTACAGAATATGTTTAAATAAGTTTATTTTTTGTTTCTTAGGTTTATACCAGATGATATTACCTTTGATGATGAGCCCAAGGACATAGCCTCAGAAGTGGATTTAACAGCATATAAACCAAAATATTTCACATCTGCTGCGATGGGAACCTCAACGGTATTTCTTAACTGTTAAAAGTGTATAGCTGGATTCTTGCTTTAAGGAAAGATTTGGTGTATTATTTACTTATAACATCTTTGAAAATGGAAAGTATTCAAAATTTTAATGCACAAATACAAGTAGAAGGGAAACACAAGTATATTTGCATTTTTATTTGTTTGAACCTATTTTCAAATTTTTGTTATGTCTTTAAGCTTGAGTATTTACCCGCAAATGTTTTTCTCCTCTGTCTTTCCCGTACATTCTTATTCAGCTAGGTTCTTTAATAAGTTATATGTCAGTTATTAATACCCTACAGAGTAAGGAGAAGGAGGTAACAGATTATTTCAAATCACAGTTAAAACCAGTAGAAATTTTAAATAGAAACACATTTTTTCTGTGGATGTGATCCAAAATTATAAAAACAATTTAAGTAAAGTAATTCAGGACTACTAGATGTCACATTAATGCTTAATTATGAATGGCCAGAAGATTTTTATTGAATTAGTTTGTTACTTAGCTGCCTACCTTCTCTCTTCTTTTCCCCCCATAAACCTTCTACCCACAGATAGACTCTGCAGCAACTACCCAGTCTTCCCATTGCCTTTTCTGTGACAGACCACTGTGCTCTTCTGAGGACAGGCTGATGGTAGAGAGACCTATTGTATCTGTCTTCCGCATGCTATGGTGGGCACTATGTGACCTTGATGAGTTACTGAGTATGGTAAAACCCCACCATTATGCGATAAGTGTAGTTTAAAAGATTCAGTAACGTAAAATGTAGGGTTGGTTTCTTATCAAGACTGAAATATGACCAAGGCAAGACTGTTCAGACAGCTTTTCTGGAATTCCTAGTGTACCATCCACATCTGTACCAGTTCCTGTAGCAGTTTTATGGTTATCATCTCAGGGAAGTTTTCTGAATAGGGGTAATTCTGAATCCTGTGACTAGTTAGAGCTTCTAAGGTAGTGACAGTTATCTTAGGGATCCTTTGGTTAACTGGTGCCCATTTTGTTGCCCTGATCTGGGGAGATTAGCCTGAGGAGAAAACAAAACAAAACAAAACATAGGGGACCCACCCTTATAATTCATTAACTTATAATGAAGTTAAAACATCTGACAAGACCCCATCTGAGAATAGGGGCTGCATAGAGGGCAGGAGTCAATCAACACTAATCGTTATAGATGAATTTCTGTATCGTGGGGGTTTACTGTACTTCCAACCAGTAGATACATTTCTTATCAGTGGCTCTTAATCTTTTTTTGGAAAAAGGACCCTATTGAAATTGTGTTGAAAGCTTTAATAGATTTCACATAGTTTGTAGACCTCCTGAAATACTTAGAACTCCAAGTGAAAAACATGTTTTCTTGGTTCATAATAATGTAACGTTTTCACTAATGTGTTTTATTTCTTTCCCTACAATTAATTAACACACTGATGAATTTCTACTCCCAATAATAGAGTACCTTGCATATAGCAGAGAGATATAGAAGAACATAGATTGATGAAAATGGTTCCTCTTTCATAAATAAAATACTTTTTATTAAGCATGTCATTTATGATTTGCTTTAACATGTCTTAACCTTTTAAATATTGTTAAACATCCACATTAACGACAAATATTCTGATACTTTTTTATTCTTATTGGTGAAGGTGGAAATCACTTGGGATGAGACTGATCATGAAAGAATTACAACACTCAACAGGAAGTTTAAAAAGGAAGAGCTTTTGGACATGGATTTTCAAGCTTACTTAGCTTCCTCTAGTGAAGATGAAGAGGAGATAGAAGAGGAGCTACAAGGTACTTGTTAGTCTTTTGGTGTTCTATGTTCACAAGCATTTAGATCCCTAATCTAGGCTTATTAGTGGAAATACGTCTTTGGCAGTAGCTTAAAGGGAGTGCCAAGCTAATTCTAGGCTGCCTGCAAAGCATACTCAAGTGTACAGTATTATATACACCTATGGATAATATTTGAAACTTTTTAGAAGTATTTTTTTGGCCTGAATTTCTTTAACCACAAACATTTTGTTTAAAACTTTTACCAAACAGGGTCGCTTGGGTGGTTCAGTCGGTTGAGTGTCCAACTTCAGCTCAGGTCATGATCTCACTGTTTGTAGGTTCAAGCCCTGCATCAGGCTCTCTCGGCTGTCAGCATGGAGCCTGCTTTGGATCCTCTGTTCCCCCCACTTTTTCTGCTCCTCCCCCACAGCTTATACCAAACAAAAAAAGCCTGACCTTTTAATTCTTTTAATTTTAATTTTTTTTTTTTTAAAGAGAGCATACGTGAGCCGAGGAGAGGGGCAGAAGGGGTGAGAGAGAATCCCAAGCAGGTTCCACACTCAATGTGGAGCCCAATCGGTGGCTCAACCCCATGACCCTGGAATCATGACCTGAGCCCAAAATCAAGATTTGGATGCTCAAGTGACTGAGCCATCCAGGTGCCTAAAGCCTGGCCTTTTAGACTTGTCCTAATTCACATAGTTTTGTAGTCTCTTAACAAACTAGTCAAATGCTCTATAATGCCCCCTTTTTTAATATTAAGAGTTACTTTTGGATTGATTATTTTTTGTATTCCATTTTCTCCTCAACTAGTTTGGAAAGTAGACTGTTTCAGTTCGTTTAGTGATTGTTTAGAAATTGTGACTTGCATTCTTAATTTATTAAGGTCTAATGGTAATTAATATTTTTACCCTCTTAGATAATACAGAGAAATCTTAAAACGACTTTCATGTTATCCTCTGTTTTGTAATCGTCTTTTTTTATAAGTTCCACGGGATATTGATATTTAAACTGCCCTATTTCATTTTACCCACATTTTCTTCACTTTTTTTTGCTCTTTATTCTTTTCTAAATGTCATATTTCTAAGGACCATTTTCCTTCTGTCTTAAATATATCCCTGATAAGTTCTGGTAGTGTTTGCTGGTGTCAAACTCTCTTGAGTTTTAGTAAAAAAATATCCTTGTTTGGCTTTCATTTGAGAAAGATACTTTCACTAGTTAAAAAAAAAAAAAATTCTAGGAAGTCCTCTCCATCCCCACACTAATGATAATGATAATATCCTACTGACTTGTAGTTTCCTCATTTTTGAGAAATCACCTGTCTGACATTTTCAGTGTTTTGAAGATTGTCTAGAATTTTTTTCGTGACTACTTTTTTCAGTCTTTTGAAGGTAATCTAGATTCCTGGATTTCTTTTTTCTTTGACTACTTTTCAAGTTTTTTTGTCCTTTTTTCTTTTTTTTTTTTTTTTTTTGTCTTCAGTTTTACTGTGAACTAACAGATTTATTTGTGTGCTTCGGGTTTATTGGATTTCTTGCATTTGTGCCATGGTATCTTTGATCCCTTTTGGAAATTTCTCAACCATTGTCTAGTCACACATTTCTTCTTCCCTCTCTTTCTGGAACTCTAATTATGTGTGTGTGGACACACACACACGTATATACATGTATGTATATAAGATATTTTCACTGTAACTTCCATGTTGCTACTCTTGTATATTTCTTGATCTATCATCTCTCTGTGCTGCATTCTGCTGTTTTCTTCTGACCTATCTTCCAGTTCCTAATTTGCTTTTCAGTGGTGTTGAATCTGTTGATAGACTTCCAAAAGTCCTGTTTGGCCATTTTTCAAAACAGCAATACCACTTTATATAATTTTCTATTCATTGCAGATATTTTCAACACTTCCATAAACAGAGTTAAGTATCTTCTTAAAGTCTGTATCTGATGATTTCAGTATTTTAAGTCTTTTTGGGTTCATTTCTATTATTTTTGTTTCCTTGTGTATGTAGTTAACCTTGTGTGCTAATTTGATAGTTGAGATGAGAGTATCTAATCAGAGAGAACTTTCATTTACTCTGGTCATTCTGGGACTACATTACTCCAGTTTTGTTTTGTTTTTTTCTTGAGCCTTTCTTTTCTTCTGTTTTAATAGACTATATTTTTTACAACAGTTTTGAGTTCACAGCAGAAATGAGCTGAAAATACATTGTTCCCACATCCTTCTGCCCACCCTCCTAACACATGCATACACACAGCCTGCCTCATTATCAACATCCCTAACCGAGGTGGCATATTTGTTACAAATGAGGAACCTACACTGACATATCAGTATCACCGAAAAGTCCATTGTTTACATTATGGTTCACACTTTTTTTTTCCTTTTTTTTTCTTTTTTCTTTTCTGTTTTTTTTTTTAATTTATCTAATTTATTTTTTATTTAAATCCAAGTTAATTTAGTTAAATCCAAGTTAGTAATAATGATTTCAGGAATAGAATTTAGTGATTCATCACTTACATATAACACCCAGTGCTCATCCCAACAAGTGCCTTCCTTAATGCTCATCACCCATTACCAACACCCCACCAGCAACCTCAATTTGTGCTCTGTATTTAAGGGTCTCTTATGGTTTGTCTCCCCCACTCTGCTTTTATCTTATCTGTTTTTGCTCCCCTTCCCCTATATTCATCTGTTTCGTTTCTTAAATTCCACATATGAGTGAAATCACTATGATATTTGTCTTTCTCTGACTTATTTCACTTAGCATAATACATTCTAGTTCCATCGCATTGTTTCAAATGGCAAGATTTCATTGTTTCTCATCATCAAGTAGAATTCCATTGTATATATATATATATATGCCATATCTTTATTCATCCATCAGTCGATGGATATTTGGGCTCTTTCCATACTTGGGCTATTGTCGATAGTGCTGCTATAAACATTGGGGTGCATGTGTCTCTTCGAAACAGCATACCTGTATTCCTTGTATAAATACCTAGTAGTACAATTGCTAGGTCCTAGGGAAGCTCTATTTTTAATTTTTTGAGGAACCTCTATATTGTTTTGCAGAGTGGCTGCATCAGTTTTCATGCAGAATTGCGTCCTCGCTAACATCTGTTGTTGCCTGAGTTGTTAATGTTAGCCTTTCTGACAGGAGTGAGGTGGTATCTCATTGTGGTTTTGATTTGTATTTCCTTGATGATGAGTGACATTGAGCATTTTTTTCATGTGTCAGTTGGCCATCTGGATGTCTTCTTTAGAGAAGTGTCTGTTCATGTCTTTTTCCCATTTCTTCCCTGGATTATTTGTTTTTTGGGTGTTGAGTTTGCTAAATTCTTTATAGATTTTGGATACTAACCCTTTATCTGGTACGTCGTTTGCAAATATCTTCTCCCATTCTGTCAGTTGCCTTTTAGTTTTGCTGATTGTTTCCTTTGCTGTGCAGAAGCTTTTTATTTTGATGAGGTCCCAGTAGTTCATTTTTGCTTTTGTTTCCCTTACCTCCGGAGACATGTTGAGTAAGAAGTTGCTGCGGCCAAGGTCAAAGAGGTTTTTGCCTGCTTTCTCCTCGAGGATTTTGATGGCTTCCTGTCTTACCTTTAGGTCTTTCATCCATTTTGGGTTTATTTTTGTGTATGGTGTAAGAAAGTGATCCAGGTACATTGTTCTGTATGTCTCTGTCCAGTTTTCCCAGCACCACTTGCTGAAGAAACTGTCTTTATTCCATTGGATATTCTTTCCTGCTTTGTCAAAGATTAGTTGGCCATACGTTTGTGGTCCATTTCTGGGTTCTTTGTTCTGTTGTGTCTGTTTTTGTGCCATAAAATTCTTTTTAGTATTATCATAGGACCATTAAACTAACTTTCTGAGATCCTATGATTGGCCTATCATTTTTTAGACTACTGAAGATACTGCATTATTTTTCTAAGTTTTTCATAACGTGAATTGTACTCCACACATGGAATGGAAAAGTCATCCTAGTTTCTTTGTTCAGACATCTCATATTAATAAAACCACATAATTTCTTAGGTATTTAATAGTCTCTGAAAAAGTATGATTTGCAAGGGTAGTTATGTTGGGCATAAAAGCCTTCTCATAAAAGCTTCAGTGACTGTTGCTTATTAATTTTTGGCATTTCAAACTCAACTCCAGATTGAGTGACCATTTTATTTCTAGTATGATCAGAATAACCAAGTCCTTTTTCAAATAGCCTGTCTTTCTCTCATATACATACTGATTTGTCTATAGATTCTTTTTATTCACATGCCTGTATGGTCATTTATCACTTTCTGATAATTCTGGAATAGTTTTTCTTCACTAGCTGCTCTAAGTTAAAGGAAAGAAGAGAACATGTATATTTGTGAAGAATGTTAATAGGTTTCTTTGATTGGTTTGAAAGAACTGACCTAGACTTGAAATGATACTGACATTTGGACAAAAATGTGATGTGTAGTATATTTTTAAGATAATGTGCTCCACTGGTTTCAAATCCTGAGTTTACCACATAGTAAAGTTACATAGGTTAACTTTCCTAAGCCCTTGTGCTTTTCTTTCCACAGCTATGAAATGAGGATAATAATAGTACCTGGCTCATGTTTGGAAAGATTGAGATAATGGTCACAAAGTGCTTACCATACTACCATGTATCATATATTTTTACTTCTAAAACTTTAAGAATTAATGGCTTTTTGTTTTAAATATACTACTTATTAAGTTTTAAAAGCATGCATTTTTCTTCATTATTTTAATTGATTGCCAGCTTACTTTAATCTGCAGTGTAGTGCCTCTGATGGATACATTAGTATTTTTGAATGCTTTAGAGTTACTAGATGTTCCTGGTGTTGTTTATAAAAGATCATCACAGGGCTTCTTACTGTTGGACTACTTTTTTCATTCCTTATATAGTATTAAGGCTCTCACAAAGTATTGTCCTTGAATTGGGAAAAAACAGATTTACATGAATTATCCCACATTTTAGAGCTTTGGAAAGTAAAATTTAGTACTGGAAAAAATCAATTTAAAGTAGGCCATCAGAGACTTACCACTAAAATTTCAACCTGGAAGGAGCTTGCTTCTAATTATGTTTTCAGAAGTAAGCTTTTAATAGAAAGAAATACATTGCCATTTTGTTAATGTGTTCCTCATGTTTTATCCATTGAGTTATGGGATACATGACAGAATTCTATCCAACATTATTTTTGTGGCACAAAGCACAAACAGGAAAAAGATGAATTTCAGCTGTTTGAGTGAAAATATAAAAGTGTGATAGGATGGAAAGAATGTCCTGGACTATTTTTTTATTCATTTAGAGAAAAAAACTATGAAAACATTTACTTAACCAGTGTTTTTTCCATGTCACCTTTTTTAAGATGTGAGGGCAATCTGTTAACATTGATGTTTGACAGCTAAATGTTTGATGATATTAGACATTTTTAGTGACCGGCTAGCCATAGCTTATAGAAGAGAGGGTCTTCATTATGCTGCTTCTAAATTTTCCTTTACCAGGGACATTTAGTCAATTCAATAAGTCTGTATGTTTTGCATTAAAACCTAGGTTCTTAATTTATGTTTTTTTGACTTGGAAAATTACAGTGGAAATATAGACCGAACAAACTTTTCACGTATTAGTTTTCTTTGGTATTTGTTGCCCTGAATTTTATATTGTTCCTTTGTATTCTAATTATTATTTTTATAAATTAAGACATGGAAATGTGGATATTTTTCCACAAAGGGATATTAATTGAATTAACTTCTAATTTATTCGCTTTTATTCTCAGTGTATTAATGAGATCCTGAGAGTAAGCATATCAAATGGAAAAGACTCTTTATTGTTCATTTTGGACTACAAGCAGCTTCCTTTATCTGTCTCTTCAGTATAACAGTTATATCCATGTACCACATGCATCCCAACAACATTCACCCTTGTATTGACCATAACATTTTAAAGCCACTATGCCAGATGGTGGAAGACGTAAAGAGGGATAAAAAGCTATCTCTGCTGTCTTATTTATAGGGAAGAGAAGTCCAAGGATGTTACATGTCTATAAAATTATTTTGAAATATGAATTTTAATAAAAGAGAGATTTCCAAGTATACTACTTAGAACTTATATTGCAGATGATTTTTATTATAAACAAGACCTAATTCTTTCAATGAATTCATTTAATATTAAGAAATTTGTCTGATTTTGGTATTCTGTTTTTGCATTATATCTAATAACATCTTTTAGAAGGTGCTATAGTGACTGTGAGATTTAAATACTAGATTTAAATGTCAATTATTTCTGTATGTTAGATGAAATTGATTTTTTTATTAGGTGATGATAAAGTCAATATGGAAGAAGATGGGAAAACAAAGAAAAGTCAGAAGGATGATGAAGAACAAATTGCTAAATACAAACAGCTCTTGCAAGTTATTCAAGAAAAAGAAAAGAAAGGCAAAGAAAATGATATGGAAATGGAAATTAAGTGGGTTCCAGGTAAGAATTATATACTTACTATGTTCATTTATTTTTCTTCATTTCAGGATATTGAGGGTATTTTAGATATGAAAGAAAAGAAGAATAACTCTTAGAAACAAAAACAAATCTTATTTTCCAGGAATATTTTGGTGAGAAAGTTAACATGGTATTTGCATACATCATTTAATTTTTTTTAGGGAGTAGTGTTATAGACTCTTGCAACTTTATTCTTGATTGGTTTCTTTGATTTACTAACTGTAAAATATTTCTGTCCATTTATGAAGATAGACCTTTCCTAGGTTTGATTCCAGTATTCTCAAGATGTACAAACTTGAATACAGGCACCATGTGTTCTAAGGTCATTAAACTTCTTTTTAAAATATGTAATTCGTAAATGAGCTTTTCTCCCATAACCCCTGTTAGACCTTAATTAGTGAGGTTTCACTAGCACAAAATACATTAATACATAGTTTTCCATCTCAGTTTTGCTGTGAAGAGTCAAAGAAATATAGTAAGTGATTTTTATAACTGCCTTGAAGGGCTCAACAGTTTTTTTAGAGTAGTACAATACTAATTAAAACCATGTCAAAGCTAAACAAAGATAAAAGCTATTATAAATGAGGATTGTTTTCTAGCATACTCATTTTTTCAGCAACCTGAGCAAAGCAACATGTACCCTTGGAACCAATATTGTTTTTGCAGATTACTGCTGTTTACATACATGTATATCCTTTTTTTTTTTTTTTTAATCCCAGTATAGTTAATATACAGTGTTGTTAGTTTCAGGTGTACAACATACACATATATCTTTTAAAGTTAGGTATAATTTTTGACCAGGATTCAGTTCTTTTCCCATAATTCATCTCTAGATCAAAGAGTATTAACAACTTGTAGGAATATCAGGTGTTCTTGGGGTGCCTGGGTGGCTCAGTCGGTTAAGTTTAACTCTTGATTTGGGCTCAGGTCATGATTTCATGGTTCAAGCCTCACCTTCAGGCTCTGCCCTGACAGTGTGGAGCCTGCTTGGGATTCTCTCTCTCTGCCTCTCTCTTGCTCACACACACATGCATGCACATTTTTCTCTCTCTCAAAAAATTATAAAACTTAAAAAAAATTAAGTGTTCTATATTCAGTTGTATCTATTTCATACAATTAGTATGTTTTTTCACTGGTAATGTTTGCATAGATTTTTATTAGGGGGGGAAACTAGCATAGTTTGATAGTTGGTAGTTGTTTGACTAGTGTAATAAAATTCCTAGGGTGGACACATCTCCTGCATATTCCTGTAGGAATGTGGTGCTACGTTGTAGCCCATTTATTTTAAATGTTTGTCTTTTGCAGGAAATGGTGGTAAGAAAAATGAAATTTAGTAGTGTTACTGAAACAGTTGTTGGGAGAACTCAAGTTTAGCCTGGAGAGGAAAAGTCTACAAAGGGACTTACTGGTTATTTTCAAGTATTTGCAGGATGACTGTATTAATGAAGGCTTAATTGCTCTTATTATCTCAGAAGTCAGTACTTCTGCTAGTAAATAAAAATTGAAGGAAGGTAGAGTTTAATTTAATATAAAGAGTAATTCTCTTAATCATTAGAATTATCCACCAAAAAAATCAAAGAGGCTGCTTTAAGGGGTTAGATGCTCTTTTCAGTAAGTCTCACAATAAGGTGATCTAACCATTCCACTTGAGAATGTTTGTGAAGAACATCTTTCACTTTATGATTGAGGTTCTTTATAATTCCATGGAATGTTGAATTCTGTCTTTTAAGTAAAATACATTGTAATTACAGTTTAATCTTAGAATGAGCTCATTGAATGAAGATATTTTAAATGAACATTTTTTTTAATGTTTTTATCATTTTATTTTGAGAGAGTATGCGTGCACATGATCAGGTGGGGGGCAGAGAGGGGAAGAGAGAATACCAAGCAAGATCTGCACTGTCAGTACAGTCTGACGTGGGGCTCAATCCCATGAACCATGGCATCATGACCTGAGGCAAAATCACGGGTTGGACGCTTAAATGACTGAGCCACCCAAGCACCCCTAAAATGAACATTTTGAATTGGAGTGTTGAATTGACTGAGAAAGCAGATTTATAATAAACTTTATTGAGAAGTTTTATAGCAAATACTTCAGCTTTGTCAAGTGGAGCAGATCAAACCTTTGTCTACATTAATATATAGGGAAATTACAAAAAAGTGATATTTATACTTGTTTATACCTGGAAGATATAAGTAATACAGTTTTCCTGGGGCTAAACCTCACTTGGTCATGGTGTATTATCCTTTTTACATATTCCTGAATTTAAGTAATGTTTTGTTAGATTTTTTACACCTATGTTAATCAGGAATATTTGTCTATGGTTTTTGTTTCTTGCAGTGTTTTTGGTATCAGGGTAGTGCAGACCTTATGAAATGAAATGTGAACTCTTCCTTTTTCTGTTTAGCAGTACATTTTAATCTTGAGTTTAATTTCTAGATGTAATATTAATGTCACAGAAAATATCTTGAAAATGTAAAATGAAAAATTATTGTCTGTTAATTCCAGTATCCTAATTCAGCCACTGAGTGATTAGATGGATTGATTTATCATCTCTCTGTTGTTGAACACTTAATCATATTTCTGATCTTTCACTGTGGTAGACTTAAGGTATTGGAAAGAAATGTGACTGAAGACCATTACTAATTTTAACCTAAAAATATCAGTACTTTCTTAGACTCTTCACATTCATCACCAGCCAAGTAACTGGCTTAGTATTTTAGGGCCTTTTATTTTTAATGTTTATTTAATTTTTGAGAAAGAGAGCATGAGCAAGGGAGGGGCAGAGAGAGAAAGAGACAGAATCTGAAGCAGGCTCCAGGCTCTGAGCTGTCAGCATAGAGCCCAACACAGGGCTCAAACTCAAGAGCCATGAGATCATGACCTGAGCCAAAGTTGGAGGCTTAACCGACTGAGCCACCCAGGTGCCCCATAGGGCTTTTTACTTTTAAACAGTTTTTTAATGAACATGTCCATTCCCTCTCTCCCCATTTTAGAAATGTTTCTGAGCATCTAGAGAGCAGTCAGACCACAAAGAAAGCTAAATACTGGCAGTCAAGCTCACTCGGTAGTTCTGTGACTTTCTCATTCACATGGCAACTTGACATATGCTGTGGATCAACCTGTGGTTCTCTCACAAGTTGTTAAAACTACCAGTGTCAAAACCTCAAATGTTAAATCTCAGATGCCAAGCATCTAGGATGTTATAAATAATCTATAGCTTTTTCCATATTTTGAATTATTTTTATAGGATAACTTCCCAGAAATGGAATTACTAGGAAAAGGCATGAACACTTTTTGTGTCTTGAGATAATTGCCAAATTGTTTTCCAAAAGGGTTGTACCAGCTTATAATGCCTTCAGCAATAAGTAAAAGTGCCAATTTTGTGGACTTACCATCAAAATTGGGTATATTCTTTTTTTTTTTTTTTAACTTTATTTTTGAGAGAGAGAGCATGAGCAGGGGAGGGAGAGAGAGGGAGACACAGAAACTGAAACAGGCTCCAGGCTCCAAGCTGTCAACACAGAGCCCAATGCAAGGCTCAAACTCACGGACCACACAATGATGACCTGAGCCAAAATCGGACGCTTAACCGACTGAGCCACTCAGGCACCCCAGATATATTCTTTTTTTTACTGCTAATTGAATGGAGGACAGTTGATATTCTAATATATAGTATATATTTTTTATGTCTTTAGCCATAGTATTTTTGAAAGTCTCAAATAGAGTATTGCTATCTGAATCCTTGGTATATGCATGCACACGAGTATCTGCATAAATGTGCATGTGTGTAAATATAAAGGGTCTTTTATATAATGTATATAGTAAATGACACAAATAAGCTAATCTTCAGGATCTGTTTGTTTGTTTGGAAAGTGGGACTAATAATACCTTTCTTGCTGAAACTGAGATATTTATAAAGGTACCTGATAAGCTACAGTACTATTCATGTCATAAGTGAATTTTGGTGGATTTGTGTTCAGCAAAATGTGTGTTCCCAGTAATAGTTACCTGGAACCATAGGGCTTTTATGTTATACTTCAATAAACCACAAAGGGTCAGTATGAGATTATACTATCTCATTTACTAGGTGTTCTTTGGCTTGAGTTTCCAAAATATTAAGCTTTTCAGAAAAATAAGTACCGTTAATCACTAACACTTGTTGGAATATGTTTTTTTTTTTTACGCTACTTTAAATTTTATTTTTTTTAATTTACATTGAAATAAGCATACAGTGCAACAGTGATTTCAGGAGTAGATTCCTTAATGCCCCTTACCCATTTAGCCCATCCCCCTCCCACAACCCCTCCAGTAACCCTCTGTTTGTTCTCCATATTTAAGAGTCTCTTATGTTTTGTCCCCCTCCCTGTTTTTATATTATTTTTACCTCCCTTCCCTTGTGTTCATCTGTGTTCCCGTGTGTCTTAAAGTCATCATATGAGTGAAGTCATGTGATATTTGTCTTTCTCTGACTAATTTTGCTTAGCATCATTTGGTTTTTAAAAGGAATTTTATTTTAGAGTATTTAAACCTCTAATCTTTTTACATTGGGTTATATACTATAGTAACAGCATGAGTTTAATTTCTTAAAGGTATAGTATTAAAGGAGGCAGATAACAGGTACATTGGTGTAACAACTAGAATAAACTAGACTTTCTGTTGATACTTTAGTTCCTTATGCAAATGTAGTAATACGATCACATTAGTTAGTATTATGAGTAAGTAAAGATGTTGAATGATAAAATTTTTAAATAGAGTTGTAGTTCATTATTTTGATATTTGTGGAGTAATTTTTCCCATCTCAGTGTGTTGCTAAAAATGTATCCCGGCTGACTCATTTTGATAAATACATAAGGTGATGTATGTTGGGTCTTCACCAGTGAATGTGCCTCGTTAGGGAATTTGTAATGTACATATAAATGAAGGATAGTCAGTTTTAGCTCACATGTTAAATAACCTCTCTTACATTATGGTTCAAATAATTGATGTGACAATTTTTTGGTTGATGATACAGGGTATATGTAAATAATATTTTTGAAATTCCATCCAGAATATGAACAAATAATGACGTTTCTTTATAATCTTAAAACATTTGATATGATAAAAGTCCTCTTTTCCTTAGTTATCTTTGGTTTAATAGATGCTAGTGAAAAGGATATCTGTTTCTTTTTTTCTCAATATCCTTCAGCACTCCAACTTTCCTTCAAATACTTATTGAGCACCTGCTAATGCCAGGAACTTTTCTAGACACAGTGTGAGCAAAACATACAAATCCTTGACCTCATAAATCTTATGTTCAGATGAATCTAATAAAAAAAAGTATTTGAGCAGAAACTAGTAGAAGTCAGATAGTGAGACATGCAGAGAAGAGTATGAGAGCAGAGGTAATAGCAAATACATGGCCCCGAAGCTATAGTTTATCTGTTGTGTTTAAGGAATAGCAAAGAGAGCAGTGTGACTGGAGTGAGTAAGTGGGAAAAAGAATAATAGATGAGGTCAGACGGGTAACGTGGAGCCAGAAGGACCTGAACTTCTTCTCTGATTGAGATGATAAACTGTTGGAGTTTTGAGCTGAGGGGTGATAAGATCTGAATTATTTTTTTAACAGGATCATCCTGGGTGCTGTCTTGAGGGTAGATTAAGGTAGGAGGCAAGGACAAAATGGAGAAAATCAGTCAAGAGGCTATTGTACTACTTCTGATTGTGGATGGAATAGGTTTGCAAAGGAACCTCAAAAATTCTCTTTTGGTCACATGTTAATTTTAAGATGCCTATTACATCTCAAAATAGGCATGTCAAGGAGACATTTGAATATACAAGTTAGAGTTCAGGAAAAAGGTCATAGCTGGAGATCTGAATTTGGATATCTTCCTTGTCCACGCCTCTGAAAGTGAAGAACACCAAAAGAGTGAGTATAGGTAGAAAGGAAGAAAAGAGGTTCAAAAACTGATCCCTGGAGTACTGCAGCATTTAGAAGGTGAGGAAAACGTATGTGGATTAATCCAAAGACAACTGGGAAGAAACCACCAAAAACTACAGGAGGAAATTCAGGATTGTAGGGTATCCAGACAGCCAAGTGAAGAAAGCATTTCAGTGAAAAGATGGGTCAATAAAATATAGACTAAAAATGATCAGTGTGGAGATCATCAAATATCCAGTAATTTTTAACTGTTTTGGTGGAATGAAAGGGATAAGATTAATGTAGGTTCAAGAGAGAATGAGGGGTGGAATTGGAGACAGCATGTACAGACAATTCCTTTTTCTAAAGTATTTAACTGTTCAAGAGTTACAGGCATCGTGACACTTCATCCCTAAAAAGTACTTCAACATGTAACTTCCAAAAACAGAGTCTTCTACATCAGCACAGTGTCACACTAAAGGAATTTAATATTGGTAAATAGTCAGATTTCTCATTCATTCCAATAATACTCTTTATAGTTCTTTCGTGATCGTGTCAGTCAGTTTTAAAGTGTACAGTAGTGAGTTATAGAATACCCACAATCTGGATTTGTCTGATTGTTTTCTCACAGTTAATTCAGAGAGAAAGGTTTTGGCAAGAATTCTTCATAAATGGTGTTGTATACTACCCATTGCTTCATATCATGAAGTTCCTGATGTCAGTTTGTCCCATTATTTGTGCTGTTAACTTTGCTCACTCAGTTAAGGTGGCATCTGACTGGTTTTTCCAATGTAAAGGCACTTTTTTTTTTTTTTTTTTTTTTTTTTTGGTAACTGGTAAGTAATTTGTGGGATGTATAAAATTACCCTATTCCCAAAATCCTATCTGATGGCATTGCATTCTTTGATGATCCTTGCTTGAATCAAGTTATTATATTATTCATTGAAAACTGCTGATTTTCTGTCATTCCTTCTATGTTTATTAGTTAGCATCTACCCCCTTTCTTAATTTATTATGGACCAATGGATTGACAGATCTGGAGGAGTTTTTCTATATTGGGTCACAGAGGAATGGGAAAGAAACTGGAGGAGGAAGTAAGATCAAGAGAGCATTTTTCTTTCATATGGGGAAAATAACATGCTTCTAGAAATGATCCACCAGAGAGAGGAAAAAATGATGATGCACAGAGAACTGTGTTCTAAAGTAGGCAAAAAGAGTTGGAATATTTTTACACAAGTGGAAGAATTGGCTTTTGATCTATGTGCCTGGGCATTTCATCCATTGTACCAAGAGAGAAGGCAAGGAGTATGATCACAGGGTAATGGGTAGAAATGGTAGTGACAGCTTGTAGTGCTCTTCTATTTGCTTGTATTTTCTTAAGTGAAATAGGAAGAAGGTCATCAGCTGAGAGTAGGGATAAGAGAGGAGACAGAGATTTGGACAAAAAGAAGATATGAAATAGTTGTCTAAGAGAGTGGTAAAGAGGGAAATTTAATAGTACTGCTGAACACCAGTAAGGGTGCACTTGCAGTTCATGTTCACGTAAAGTTAGATGAGTCAACATAATTATATTTTTCTTTAGCCACATTTAATGATGTGGTGCAATCATGGAGTAAGGGGAGAGTTGGACTAAACCAGTCTAGTAGATTTGTCAACCAACTATGACCAAGCAGGAGAGGGGTAAGGGGATTGAAAGTTATATGCAAGGCAGTGATTGTCATGATGGACCTAGGGATCTATATTGGGTTAGGAGGAAAATGAGGGTATGTTGAGCATGAGGGATGGGGAAGAGGTGAGAAGATTAATGGATTGTAGGTCCCTATGAGTCAGAAGGTTAGATACTAGAGAGAATATAATGGAAAGATTAGAGCTAGTGTTTGAAGAGTAGGATACTTGAAATTAAGATTATGCTGAGATTGCAATTTAGAATTATGACATGGTCTAGTTATGGTCCTGGGAGTAAGTTTTTAAGATGGAGTATAGAGTAATAGGAAAAGAGGAGGTCAGTGAACTATAAGGCCCAAGATCATCTGTGTAGATATTGCAATCACCAATATGACAGCGCTTATATTGGAGAGTGGCAGTGAGCCAAGGGCTTAGCTTTTCAAGATATAAGGGGAGAGACTAGTTATTAAGTATCTACAATAAGAAGAGCTTGTAGGGGTGCCTGGGTGGCACCCAGTTGGGCATCTGACTCTTAACCTCAGCTCAAGTCTTGGTCTTCAGGGTTGTGAGTGCAAGCCCCTCACTGGGCTCCAGCACTAGGTGTGAAGCCCACTTAGAAATAAATTTAAAAAAAAAAAATTAAAAAGGGCTTGTGGGTAGTATAGTCTAATAACATGCCATTCAGAGTTGGGGACTTTAGGGAGAAGGGCCAGCCAGTGGACTGGAGGTGGCAATTAGTAGTAAGGACAAACTATGGGAAAGAAAAATTCACCACCTAAAAAGGATATTTGGGATATAGGCCCCAGAGGAGAACAGGTTTCAGTGAGACTCAGATTAGCAGGTAAATGAAGAAAATTCTGTTAATGACTACTAATGAACGATTGTAACTGACTAACTTGTAGAAGGCCTTCATTGTTGAGGAAGAGTGAGAAATGGTCATGTTCTCAATCTTTATTAGATGAGTCGGAAGTTGTAGACTTCTTGTGGTGACAGTTTAAAATAGGGATAAAGGGCATAATGAGATTAGTACTGGTGGTACTAAAGCTTTAATGTGGTGAGACTGAATTTCTTGAGGGAGCTCTTGTCTGGAACCTAGAGCTGTAGGATTCTTTTTCAAAGGAGACATGGAAGCCAGAGGAAAAGCAGCAAGGACTCCTCTTACTGTCTCCAGTCAGTTCACTCAGCCAGACGGTATGGGTACAGCTCTTCCTTAACTTACTCTTTCTTCTACCCTCTACAGTTGTAATTCTGTTTTTATTCTGGTGTCCACTTTGTCCTTTGTCCTTCCTTTTTTCCCCTTTATTCCACCCTCATGCTTCTGTTTAGTGTCCCAGTGGGAAGCTTAAACACAGAGACACATTAATGACACATACCTATGTTCCTTGCGTTATTTATTCTCTATTCAAAACTAAAATGTTTTTGAATCAGTTGGGTATTTTTTGCTAGGCAGCCCAGTTTCAAACATTTTAATTTTCATACATCTCAAAACCTGTTCACTATTTACTTTTGGCTATATCAGTATATCCAATTATTGTCAATGTATTCATTATTTGAAATGTATTCACAAAAATGTTTTTTGGTTGGAACTTTTAAAATAACCAGATGTGTAAAGTTTTGAGTTGAGTGGAGAGGAAAGCATTAAATGAGAAACCTGAACTTTAGGCTAAAGAATTTGCAGTATGCTTTGTGCTTTGATGATGGGATGGAAATGAGTTTGCAGCACATTATTCTGTCTTGTACACAGCTAGTAAGTGGCTAGAATTGTAGGGTGTGTGCTCCTTCCATGAATCATCCAGTTAACACATTGACTGTAAGGATTTTGTGAAGTTATAAGCTGAAACTTTTTGATGTGAAAAAAAGAATCATTTGTGGAATGTGTAATAAAAATGAAAAGCAGCTAGGGTTATCTAAAAACATTGATTGGTAGCACATTTTCTACATAGAGTTGCCAGTAAATTTCTCTGAATTTCCTGGATTATTTTAAAGATTATTTTCTCTCTTAACAATATTAAGACTTAATTTTAAAAAGAGCTTTCCAAAAAGCTTTAAAAAAATATCTGAAGCAAGAATTGAGGATATTTTTATACCAGTCATAGTTTCAGAAAGTGCTAAAATTCCTGTATGTTTTGAAGTTTCAGGTTAATTGGTCTGCTGTCTTGGGATGCTTGCAAACATCTAGGATGACTTTTTTTTAATCAGTTCATTCCTTCTCTGCCCATATATCACTTCAGTTGTACTGTTTGCATCTGTAGCCACTATTTCCAGACAGTAGTACTTTTGCCACAGATTTATAATCTCCCTGAAGTCAGTTCAAGAAGAGCGAGCTTGTTTCATGTATTGTTTTCCCACAGCCCACAGCTATGCTGATTTGTTTGAAGTTGTGAATTCTTTGGTCTTTAAAGCAGAACTTTTGCCTATTCTGTTTGAGGTTGTCCCACATCATCATTCTATATGCTAACTGCCTCGCTAGCCAACCATCATTTTGCTCACACATGTTCCATATGTTATTCTGATAGAATCCACTCAGACTACTTACTTTCAGCAGTTTCATTATTGTTCTTTTTTTTTCTGAAACTGGAAAATCATATAACGTTATGTTTACTAAACACATTGATTTTTTTCTTGATATTTTTTATTGTTATGAAATACATATAAAATTTACCATTCTAACCATTTTTTAAGTGTACAATCAGTGGTATTAAGTATATTCATGTTGTTGTACAGCCATACCCTCATCCATCTCCAGAACTATTTTTCATTTTGCAAAACTGAATCTGTGTCCATTAAACAGTAACTCTTCATTCTCCCTCTCCCCTGCCCCTGGCAACCACCATTCAGCTTTCTATTTCTATGATTTTGACCACACTAAGTAACTCACAAATGGAATCATACAAGATTTGTCCTTTTGTGATTGGCTTATTTCAGTTAGTGTAACGTCTTCAAAGTTCATCCATGTTGTAACATATGTCAGAATTTCCTTCCTTTTTAAGGCTGAATAATTTTGTTATTACACACACACGTGCATGCATGCCCCACATTTTACTTATCCATCCAAGTGATGGTCACTTGGGTTGCTTCCATATTTTAACTATAACACATTCATTTTCATACATTTTCTATAAGCAGACATAATTGATTATATTAGACCCTCATTTTGAGTTCTCCTTTTTTTGTTTCATTTTTCATACTTATTTTTATTTGTTTCTAAATAATCTTTATAATCATAGTGCCTGTACCACATTCCATTGTGTTTCTGATATATAAATGATGAATCACTCCCCTAATGTTGTGTTTTAGGCTCTTTCTAATGTTTTGCTATTGTGGATAACATAATAACCTTATATTGGGTTTTCTTAGGGTAAATTCCTCTTTTTAAAATTAATTAATTTATTGTTGTTAGTGTTTGTTTATTTTTGAGAGAGACAGTGCAAGTGGGGGAGGAGCAGGGAGAGAGAGGGAGACACAGAATCTGAAGCAGGCTCCAGGCTTTGAGGTGTTAGCATAGAACCTGATGCAAGGCTCAAACTCAAGAACCATGAGATCATGGCCTGAGCCAAAGTCGGATGCTTAACCAACTGAGTTACCCAGGTACCCCTAGGGTAAATTCCTAATAGTAGAACATCTTCACGTCTCTTATCAATATATCTTGAAACAGTTCTATTAATTCATGATGCTAACTGGGAAACATTTTTTCACTTCTGAAGATGCCTCAGAAATGGTAACAACATTTTGCACAGAATCAAAACTAGCTTCTACAGTAGGTTCAGGTTTTGAAGCCACATAAAGGAAAGGACATATGTACTTTCTGCAGATCTTTGGTTTGATACAAAACTTAATCCCACTGTGGGACCATATGCCATATTCTGGTTCTCTGAAACGTTTGCCAGCCTTTCTCAGTGCCCTTTCGGTTAGACTATTGTAGACAGATGTTCACTGACTATATAGTGCAATGATAATTTTCAGCTATGAGGTCCAAGATAAAGCCAGTAAAAATGTCTGTGGCTTGAACTGGTGGCTAGGCTAGGCAGGCTGAATCTGCCGATTTTCATGTGGGAAGGGCTCTGTATTATTCATTTCACATTGACACTGTTTGCCTGATGAGACATTGTTTGCCTACTAGAGAAAGAGGTTGCAGACCTTCTTCCCTTAGGATAATCTTCATTAATGATAGCACTCATCAAATGAGCTGTCAAGAGATACATCCTTAACTCAATTTACTCATTCAGTGACATGGAAAACCTGTATCTGTTAAATTATTTGGCATAGCTTGAAAACCTGATCCTCTGTATGCCAAAAGAGGAGTGCCAGTAATTGTGACTTGAGTGAGTTCCCTTTGGTGTTTGAAATAATATGCCTTAGTGGTAAGTTGAAGCATGTACTTTGAAGGCATATGCTTCCCTAAGAATTGACTCACATAAAATAGGGAATTCTGGCTGCGAAGGACTTAACCAAGATTTTTCTAAGCATTTCAGCTTTGGTTGTCATAAAATAGATTTCATTTTAGATTCCCGTTAGTCCTTTATGTAGAAGCATGGAGGAGATTTTAAAATATTTGTTAAAGTAATTTGGATGCATAATTTTGATCAAGAAGAATTACATTTTATTTTTTTTAAGTTTATTTATTTTGAGAGAGAGAGAGCACGTGAGCAAACACAGAGAAAGAGCAGAGGGAGAGGGAGAGAGGGAGAATCCCAAGCAAAGCCCAGTGTGGGCCTTGATCCCACAAACCATAAGATCATGACCTGAGCCAAAAACCAAGAGTTGGACATTTAACTGACTGAGCCACCCAGGTACCCCAGAAGAATTACATCTTAAAATGCTCTTTGGGGATGCCTGTGTGGCTCAGTTGGTTGAGCAGCTAACTCCTTATTTCAGCTCAGGTCACCATCCCAGAATTGTTGTGATTGCAGGATCAGTTATGATCTCCAACTGTGCTGAGCATGGAAACTGCTTGGGATTCCCTCTTTCCCTCAGTCCCTCTTTCCTGTGTACACTCGTGCGCTCTGTCCCTCAAATAAAAAATAATAATGAAGTAAAAAATTCAAAAAAAATTAATAAAATAAATAAATACAATGCTCTTAGAGGAGAAATTTGACTTACTGGATGCCTATTCTGTATCAGAAACTGTGCTAGGTGCTTTATAAAAAATATGACATTAAATTCTTCCAGCAATTCTTTAGTGATTATTAATGCATCTTACAGAACACTTAACTAGGCACAGACTTACTCAAGATCACAAAGGTGGGAGATAGCAAAACTATATTTCAAACCTTGATGTGTCTAACTTAAGTACCCATTAAAAATTTTAAAGAGTATTTTCCTTGGATTACTAATTAAATCTGGTGCCTACTATCTTCATTTAGTGCTCTTCACAACCTGTATATGTTTACTCATGTGTACACAAAGATACGTAAAGATGTGTTCAGTGAATTTTATTTGAGAATTTGGAGAAATTTTATTTAAAAAAAAAACAATAAGCACTTACCTGGGATGACCTAGTGTGTACTTTCATAGACTTCTCAGGCTGTTGGGAACATTTTGGTCTGCAGCCAGGGTCACCTGTGTGATGATGTCAGAGAAGGCTGTCCTCTAACTAATAAGCTGCTTTGGAAGTTAACAAACAGAAAAGGCAAGAGAAATCTTTTGAGTGTTTGTTGTTGAACACTACAAGCTTCTGGGCCTGCATGTTATAAGATTCTATCTTTTGAGGCCTAAAGAATGTTTGGTCTGTCATGGTTTCCTTAGTAGATTATGTCACCAAAGAATCCCTAAGAATAGAAACAGTGCTGACATAAGATAAACTGTGGAAGTATTGAAGTCCTAAGGTTTTGTTGTTGTTTTTTAAAATTTTTTAAAAATTTATTTATATATTTTGAGAGAGACAGAGACAATGTGAGTCTTTGTGAAGAGGGGGAGAGAGAGAATCTCAAGCAGTCTCCACATTCACAGCACAGAGCCTGATGCGGGGCTCACATGAGATCATGAGCTGAAACTGAGAGTTGGACGCTCAACCAACTGAACCACTCAGGTGCCCCAAAGTTTTTTGGGTTTTTAAAAATGTTTATGTATTTATTGGGGGGAGGGAGGGCATGTGAGCAGGGGAGGAGCAGAGAGCGAGCCTCGAGGAGCCTGATACGAGGCTCCATCTCACAAACTGAGATCATGACCTGAGCCAAAATCAGGAGTTGGACACTTAACCAACTGAGCCTCCCAGGCATCCCAAAGTCCTCAGTTTTACTGTTACTTTCATTCTATATCACTCTCATTCTATAATTTTTTAAATGTAATGGAGGACATTGCCAATGAAGTAGACTCTGGGTTAATTACACATCCTGGAAAAGTTGAAAGAGTAACCTTTAAATGATAGTCTGTGTCAGAGATTCCCAACCAATATACTGCCTGTGGATTACAAATTTGCCAAAGGGTTGATCCCTTTAGACCTTAGGCCAACCAGAGCCCTCAGGTTGGTTTCCTTCTCTGGTTGCCTCCTCCATTTATTCCAGTGTGCTATGTAAACATTTATCATTTATACCGCAATAGGAAAAAGTTTGCCAGGGTACTGCTACCTAGCAGTTATTTGCAAAATCTTTTTAGAAGTAGTCAGAGTATATAGTTTACTTATATATAAACTCCAGCTAATTGTGGAAGGAAATACTTAGGTTGCAGCAAGAAAAATCTAACTTGAAAAGTTGTTAAATACTGAAATGCTAGGGAGGTTGATGTGTTTTTCATTTCCTTTTACTTTTATAATATAAAGTTTTTTCTTTAATTGACTTAGAAATACAATTTTGGTTGGACCCCAGCCTCAAAATGTCCTTCTATATTAATAGCTTCTGTGGTCAGAAACTCTTCCAGGGAGGAAAATAGTTAGGCTCAGTTTCAAGCCACTAATTTATAGGTAGGTTTTTCAGATACAGCGTCTAGATTGAGACCTGCTTATACTGAAATTTGTCATAGCATTAATAATTTACTGTGATTATGAAAAGAGCATAGAGGGCTTGGTACCAGAAAATCTGGGTACAAGTACTTATTATTTTGATGGAGAGTAAATGACAAAAGACAAGTGAAAGCCATTTTAATTTTAGCACACAGCTGTCAAAGAGTAAGCACTAACTACTTTTTTTATACTTTACTACCTGTATAAAAAAACAGATTCAAAATGTAAACAGTGTATTCTACAGTTAAAAATAATAATAATAAAATGAACACCTGTGTACCAGCTTAAGAAAAAACATTACATTAATGTTGGTGAGAATGCAGCTGGTGCAGCCAGTCTGGAAAACAGTATGACAGTTCCTCAAAAAATTAAAAATAGAACTACCCTACAACCCAGCAATTGCACTACTAGCTAATTTATCCAAAGGATACAAAATGCTGATTCAAAAAGGCACATGAACCCCAATGGTTATAGCAGTGCTGTCAACAATAGCCAAATTCTGGAAAGAGGCCAAATGTTCATTGACTGATGAATGGATAAAGAAGATGTGGTATATACATACATTGGAATTCTCGGCGATGAAAAAGAATGAAATCTTGCCATTTGCAATGTTGGGGATGGAACTAGAATGTACTGTGCTAAAACTAAATAGCTCAGAGAAAGACAAATTCCATATGATTTCATTCATGTATGGAATTTAAGAAACACAATAGGTGACTACAGGGAAAGGGAAGGAAAAATAAGAAACAGAGAGGGAGGCAAACCATAAGAGACTCTTAAATACAAAGAAGAAACAGGGTTGCTGGAGGGGAGGTGCGTGGAGGGATGGGCTATAAGGGTGATGGGCATTAAGGAGGGTACTTGTTGGGATGAGCACTGGGTATTATATGTGAGTGATGAATCACTGGGTTTACCCCTTAAACCAGTACTACACTGTATGTTAACTAACTTGGTTTTAGATAAATAAATTTTAAGAATTAAATTAAAAAATGAGAGAACGTTACCAATATCTGTGGTCCTTTATGAGACTCCTCAGTTACAACCTCTTCCTTCCTCTACCAGAGGAAACTATGAAACTACATTTCATGTTAATCATTTTCTTTTTCTGTGTAATCATTTTATCACATATACATATATCCCTAAATAGTTTTGTTAATTTTGACCTTTATAAAAAGTATCTTCTCTGTATCCTTCTATCATTTCCTTTTTTCTATTAACATTCTATTTTTGAGATTATCCATATCAATATATAAAGATATGGTCTATTAATTTTCACTATTACACAGAATTCCATTGTAGGTATGTAACAATGTGGCTGTTCTATTGACAGTTATTATAGTTTATTCCTATCATAAACAATATCTTTTTTTTTATTTATATATGAAATTTATTGTCAAATTGGTTTCCATACAACACCCAGTGCTCATCCCAAAAGGTGCCCTCCTCAATACCCATCACCCACCCTCTCCTCCCTCCCACCCCCCATCAACCCTCAGTTTGCTCTCAGTTCTCAACAGTCTCTTATGCTTTGGCTCTCTCCCACTCTAACCTCTTTTTTTTTTTTTTTTCCTTCCCCTCCCCCATGGGTTCCTGTTCAGTTTCTCAGGATCCACATAAGAGTGAAACCATATGGTATCTGTCTTTCTCTGTATGGCTTATTTCACTTAGCATCACACTCTCCAGTTCCATCCACGTTGCTACAAAAGGCCATATTTCATTTTTTCTCATTGCCACGTAGTAGTCCATAGTGTATATAAACCACAATTTCTTTATCCATTCATCAGTTGATAGACATTTAGGCTCTTTCCATAATTTGGCTATTGTTGAGAGTGCTGCTATGAACATTGGGGTACAAGTGCCCCTATGCATCAGTACTCCTGTGTCCCTTGGATAAATTCCTAGCAGTGCTATTGCTGGGTCATAGGGTAGGTCTATTTTTAATTTTCTGAGGAACCTCCACACTGCTTTCCAGAGCGGCTGCACCAATTTGCATTCCCACCAACAGTGCAAGAGGGTTCCCGTTTCTCCACATCCTCTCCAGCATCTATAGTCTCCTGATTTGTTCATTTTGGCCACTCTGACTGGCGTGAGGTGATATCTGAGTGTGGTTTTGATTTGTATTTCCCTGATAAGGAGCGACGCTGAACATCTTTTCATGTGCCTGTTGGCCATCCGGATGTCTTCTTTAGAGAAGTGTCTATTCATGTTTTCTGCCCATTTCTTCACTGGGTTATTTGCTTTTCGGGTGTGGAGTTTGGTGAGCTCTTTATAGATTTTGGATACTAGCCCTTTGTCCGATATGTCATTTGCAAATATCTTTTCCCATTCCGTTGGTTGCCTTTTAGTTTTGTTGGTTGTTTCCTTTGCTGTGCAGAAGCTTTTGATCTTCATAAGGTCCCAGTAATTCACTTTTGCTTTTAATTCCCTTGCCTTTGGGGATGTGTCGAGTAAGAGATTGCTACGGCTGAGGTCAGAGAGGTCTTTTCCTGCTTTCTCCTCTAGGGTTTTGATGGTTTCCTGTCTCACATTCAGGTCCTTGATCCATTTTGAGTTTATTTTTGTGAATGGTGTGAGAAAGTGGTCTAGTTTCAACCTTCTGCATGTTGCTGTCCAGTTCTCCCAGCACCATTTGTTAAAGAGACTGTCTTTTTTCCATTGGATGTTCTTTCCTGCTTTGTCAAAGATGAGTTGGCCATACGTTTGTGGGTCTAGTTCTGGGGTTTCTATTCTATTCCATTGGTCTATGTGTCTGTTTTTGTGCCACATAAACAATATCTTTGTGAACATTCTTGGACTTCTCACCTAGGAACACACAGAGAGAGAATGCCTTAGGTATATGTAGAATTCCTTGGTTGTGGAGCCTGCTCACAGTTACCTTGACTAGGTCGTGCTGAATTGTTTTCCCAGCTTTTACTCTAACCAGTAGTTTCCGTGAGTTCCCAAAGCTCTTTATCCTCATCTTTAATTGATATTGTCAGGCTTTTCAGTTTTTGCCAGTTGAATGTATAAGTAATAGTATCTCAGTATGGTTTTAATGTGTGTGTTACTCTCAAATATTTGTTGAGTTCCTGCCATGCGTGCCAGACTCTTCTTTTCACTGGACATGGAACACTGAACAGACTTTTATGGGGTCCTACATTTTAGGTTATGGAGGTTAGGAGAAAGGAGAGAAGGGGAGATAGAAAATGAATAGGTAAAATAATGAAGTGGTGATTAAGGACTATAGAAACAAAAAGATAAAGTCTGGATGGGGAGTAGGAAGTTCAGGGGTGAGAGTAGGTAGTGATTTAAATAGGACCGTCAGGAAAGGCTTCATTGAGAAAGTGGCATTTGCACAAAGACCTAATGGAAAGGACAGTACACACTAGTTGTTATCCTGGGAAAGAGCATTTCAGGCAGAAGAAAGAATAAATGCAAAAGCCTTTAGGGGGAGTATTTCTGATATGCCCAAGAACACTAGAGCAGAAGTGACTGGAACAGAATGAGCCAGGGAATGGAGAGTAGTAGAAAATGAGGGCAGAAAGGTGGCCAAATCACAGAAGGTTTTGAGACCTCTGGATGGACTTTAGCTTTTACTCTAAATGAAATGTGAAATGGAAGTGATATGACCTGACCTAAAGGATTGTTCAGGCATTTGCCTAGTTACTAATGAGGAAAAACATCTCTTAGTGTTTCCTCATGTGAAATGCCTGTTCATGTATTTTGACTTATGTAGTATTTGTGTTCCTGAGTCATAGGAGTTCATATATTCTGTATTGGTCTCTATCAGTCATATATCTTCTACTTTGTGATTTTGTCTTTTATTCTTTATAGTATCTTTTGAAGACCAAAAAAGGTATAGTGAAATTTATTAACCTTGTCTCTTTATTCTTTTATACCTCTGGTTCATATAATTTAATTATAATCCTTGGGTTAGGGCACTCTCATTGGTCCAGCATGGCCCGCCTATTTATTTATTTATTTATTTATTTATTTATTTTTAACGGTAAGTGAATCCACTACAAAAGCTAGGGTCATGTAGTAACTTACATTTATCCTTTTGATCTCCCCTACTTCTCCATGTCTATTATAACTATCATCCACATCTTGGTATTCAATCCTTGGCTTTCCATTGTATATATTTCCATCTCATTCGTAAGTATTCCTAAGAAGTATGAGTGCATAAAAAGGCATAAGGTACTAATGTATGCTACAAAGTGAATGAATCTTGAAAATATGCTAAGTAAAAGAAGCCAATCACAAAAGACCACATATTTTATATGCAATATCCAGAATAAGAAACTCTATAGAGAAAGGAAGTAGATTAGTGGTTGCAGGAGGAGAGGGAGTATTTAAGAGTGTCCTGCTGCGGAGAGATAGAGTGTCTTTTTGAGGGGATGAAAATGTTCTAAAATTGACTAGTGATGGTTGCACATACTTGTGAGTATATTAAAAAACTATTGAATTATATAAATGGGTGAATTATATGGTATATTAAATACTATCTCACTAAAGCTGTTAATGTTAACATTGAGGGGAGGAGTGTGGATTTGTTGTAGATACTTAAAAATCTTTGGGGATTTTTTTTCATTCAACATCACATTCCTAAGATTTATCTCTGTTTTGTGTAGCTGTAGCTCATTTGAGTATATATACCACAGTTTATATATCCATTCTCCTGTTGGATACATATTTGGGATGTTCTTTACTATGGTGAAACATGCTGTTATAAACATTTCTGTGCATCTTCTACATGTTTAAGTTTTTCTGGGTATTTATCAAAGAGTGTAATTGCTGGGTCATAAGGTGTGTGAATGTTCACGGTTATAGGATGAAATACTAAATTCTTTTGTGCTGGTATTAAGTTTATACTCCTACCAGCATGCTTGATTTGCACTTCTCTTCTCACAAATGCAATTGAATATCTCTTCATGTATTTTTTGGACATACATGTTTCCTCCTCAGTGAAATACTCATAAATGTCTTTTGGCCATTTTTCTGTTATATTGTTTGTGCTTTTTCTGCTGACTTTTCATTCTTGATTTCTTTTTCATAACAGTCCTTTGTCTTTTATAGGATTTTTGATAACAGTCCTTTGTCCTTCTTCAATATGAAACTCTTCCCCAGCCTCAACCCTTTGCCACACACTCTCTTGGAGGTTTATCTAATGAATAAAAGTTCTTGATTTTAATATTGCTAAGTCAGTCATTATAGTTAATGGTTTCCGTGTTTCATCTAAGTAATCCTTTTCTATACAGATGAGACTGATATTCATCTTTATTTTCTACTAAAGGTAGAAAGTTTTGATGTGTTTGACATTTAAGTCCTTGATTCATCAGGAATTGATGTTTTATATGATATAAGGTAGACATCCAGTTTCATCTTCCTCTACATGGATTTTTTTTAAATGTTTATTTTTGAGAGAGTGTGAGCGGGGGAGGGGCAGAGAGAGAGAGAGAGAGAGGGGGGACAGAGGATCTGGAGCAGGCTGCACACTGACATCAGTGAGCCAGCTGCAGGGCTCAAACCCACAAACCATGAGATCATGACCTGAGCTGAAGGTGGACGCTCAACCAATTGAAGGTGGGCTCTCAACTAACTGAGCCCCTACATAGAGTTTTTTTTTATCCTGTTCCATTTATTAGATAATCTCTCCTTTTCCCCAATAATCTGACCTATCACCTCTGTCATGTATCAGAGTTTCAAAACTGCATGGATCTTGTCTATATTGAATATATTCTGCATAAACAAAACAAACAAACAAAACTGCCTGGATCTATTGCTGGGCTCTCTGTTTTATTAGTTAATCGGTCTATCCCTGGACTAGTACCACACTTCTTAAACTGGATAAAGAGTACAAATGACCCCCATATATGCCCTGCCCCCCCTAGAACAATTGGTTGAAGGCTCTTTGAAGAAAGCAAACTCCAACAACAGCAACAAACCACTTGCGAGTACTGAAGTTTGCAGTATTTTCAGGGCAGAGCCAAAATTCATTTAAAGCAAGATGATGAAGAAAATGTTCAGAGATATAATAATTGAGTTTTTACTGTTAATGCACTGTTAATTCCAGAGATTTAGTGGTAGAGAGTGGAGGGAAGAAGAGATAGTAGCAGAAAAGTAGATGTATAGTTAACTTCTGAGATTAAGAACATGGGAGATTAGGGGGGACCTGATGATTAGGGGCTTTTGGGGGTGACCAAAAATAGGGATAAAAAGCACAGAGATTATTCCTGGTGGGTTCAAGGTGGATTTTGGTGGTGAGGCTGTGAGTATTGAAGATTAGGGAAGGAGGGGTATCTACTTCTGTTGCCATGGATGCACCAAGGTAGTCCCCCCACTTAACCCCATTCTGGGGAGAGGCAAATTTACTGTGTATCACAAGACTCCCTCTTGACTCCTGTTGGCAATTACAGGTGAGGAAGCCAGTATAACTAAAGAACACACCATCTTAATTCCATGTCCCAGGGGCCCACTTCTGAACCCTGCTAGGAAAGGGTTGCCTTTCTCCACAGTGCTATCTTTTGTCCCTGGCTTTTAAGATACTTTAGTGTTCTAGGGTTTCATTTTGGTTTATCTAGATCGTATTTTTGCTTGGTAGCTTTAATCTTGTGTAAAGTTAACAGGATACCCACAGTCTTGAAGATTATTATCTTTCATCGGTTCTGAAAACTTCTCAGTCATTTTCTCTTAAAATATTGTGTTTTCCTCATGTTCTCTATTTTTTCCTTATGGAAATCCCATTTGATATGTGTGGTACCTTCTCATTCTATCTCTGATAACTCACATGTTCCATACTTTTGAACCTATGAGGCATGCTGGGTAATTGCTTCAGTTTGTCTTTCAGTTCATTCATTTTGTTTCTTTACCTCTGTATAGGCTGCTGTTTAACTTGGCTGTTGACTTTATTATTTCAGTTGTATGTTTCCTTTGAGGAAGTTTTGTTTCCAAATCTGTCTCATATTTTTGATAATCTTATCTTTTAATTTTCTCTTTTGTTTTTTTTAATGTGCTGATTTCTTATTCTGTATCTGATAATTCCAAAATCTCTAGCTGTTATAGATCTGGCTTTTGTATTATTTTGTTTCTGCGGACTCTGGCTCATATTGGCTTTTTATTGTGATTTCATTGTTCTGGGATCCATCTTTACCTATGGGAATTCTCAGAGGCCTGGGTCAAAAGTACTTCTTCAGAGAGTGCTTTGGAAAGTATTTGCCAGATGCCTAAGGGCGCTTCCATTCCAAGACCAATTGAAACCAAATTTTTGGTTTGAGGTATTTGGGGCCACACAGATAGTGTGAATTCTAGCCACAAACCCATGGATTTGTAGGCTCGTGGTTATAAATTCTCTAGGGAAAAAAACATGTTTTTACTTCCCTTGTTCTGCTCAAAGCCAAAGCCCAAAAAGGCATGTATTCATTCCCTCTAAATTTTTGGAGGAGGGGCAGCACCCACTGAAGGTACCCTTAAGGATCCTGGCTTCAAGGTAGTGGTCTCTGATGGGAACTTCCACCATAATCAGACACTGAACATTGCCTCTTGCCTCCTTGGCTAACAGCCCATTAAAACCCAAGATCCATGCTAGACCATAACGGATGGATATATGTCCCCAAGGGAAAGTCCTTGCTTCTGAGCTAGTATAACGTTTCTATTTGAGCTTTCTTATTGTGACTAGACTCCAAAAAATCCCCTTTGTTTCCTTACATCTTAGCCCTTCTTAAAAGTTATGTATTAACTTTCTACCTTGTCTGTAAACATTACATGTAAAAAATAAGGGTAGAATAAACAGTTGTCATTCCTCTTTGCAATAAATTAAATAGCAAAATGGCTTCATCAGAGTTAGCCAGAATTTTATTCTGTTATTATTAGGACAGCTTGTTATTATATACATTGTGATTACAAACTACTTGAAAGGGGAAAAAAAAACAAAAAACAAAGTACAGACAAATACAGAAAACAATAGCTCCCTAATGAGGCCCAAATGTCTTGTATTTGAAGTCAGCTTTTTAAGAACATTCAATTCTAAGAAGTGAGGACAGCTTGGTTCATAATAAATTGAAAATACTTACAAATGGAAGGCATCACTCTTAAGGGAGAGTAAAAGATTCAGAAGAGCTTAGAGTATAAGCTCAAATTCAAGGCAAATGTGAAATAGTTGCTACCCACTGATAGTTTTTAGACATTCAGCAACAACAAAAAACATTAACATGTATTCATTCAGTACATACTTTTTAGGTATTTTCTATGGATACCTCATTGAATGCTTTGGGAGATACAGAATTAAATGTTATGGGAGAAGCCATTTCCAGTCTAAGTAGTTTATCTATACCCTTTTATCCTTATTATCTTTATTATGTTGTTTCCACATAGTAGGTATAACCATATTGTAACAGTATTAAGTGTGTACAAGGAGCATTTGTATCAGTTCTATGTGATTGATAATTCTTACTGTTTACTATTGTTCCGCGAACTAGTTATTTTACTTTTTAGTTTCACACATTGTTGCCCTCTGTCTATAGGTTGGGAACAAATTTGACTTGTTTATCCTTTCATTTGTACTTTTCTTTTAACAGACATTAGGTGTCTGTTTAGGTCCTCCACTAGCCACCAGGGTACTCTTGCGAGGCCAGGGGGGAAACAAGCTATGGTCTCTATCTTCACGAGGCTTGCAAGCTAGTAAAGGAGGCAGCCATTAATAATAATTTTAAAAATCACACAAGTATGAAGTTGCAACTGTGATAAATGGTATAGAATAAAAGAATATAGTACTGTAAGAATTTAAGAAAGAGGGATTTACATAAGTTAAAAAAAAGAAATTATGAACCAGATTCTGAACATGTTCTAAACAATTTCTTGTTCTGAACAAGTCTTAAACCAAGTTCAAAACATATCAAGTATTTACCTTTCTTATTTCAAAGGTTGATAGTTTGACTTATCCAGTATGCTTTAAGGATACCTAAGTACATAATGACTTGATTATTGTGGAGAAAAAAATACCACCGGGAAGATCCTCATTACTCACATGGACCAAGTATTCCTGTGACTTCTATTATATAAGTAAATGTGTTCTTCCCTCTGCCTACCCCATTGAGGATAACTGGCCCATTTGAACAGATACCTTTGATTTCAGTGTTCTTCAGGAGATGGCTGGTGGTTTTCCTCTAAAACCCTTATACATAGAATGAATTCCAAGTTGGGAGTTCTCTCTGATGGTGGTGGTGGTGGTAGTTAGTTACATTTTAAAAACTGCTTTTGGAATTACAACCATGAATAAAGATTGAGTCATTAAATGTTCATAAGTATTCTCAATGGATCCTAAGTCCTCACTTAAATAAAAAGTGCCAGTTTCAGCCTATATCAGAAATCTTAAAATATGCATTTTGTTTTTATAAACAAAACCAACTATACTACCTACTTGAGTTAAGTTATTCATGTCCTGCCCCTTGAAGACTTCAAATATTTCAAATGAGTAAGGTCAGGAGAAATATATAGTCTTGTTTTAGTGGATTTTAAAAACATATTTGAAAGTATTTTTGTATATATGCAAACTACCAAAATAATTTTGAATGGATTGTACTTAAATTATTGTCATAATTGAATCATCTGTTTGTGGCTGGCTCTGAAAGAGTTTTTTACCCCTTATTTGTAGGATTATTGAGTTATTTTTAACTAATTCAGCAGTCCTTGGCTATACACTTAAACTTTTTAAAAACAAATTTGTGCAAAACTAAAAACAGTTATAATGAAGTTGTTTTTTAGTCACATAGTGGCTTCTCTCAATTGAGGCTAAAACTGTCTGAAGAATGTTCTTGTGCATATGCCAAGAGGCTTCTGGGATGGACATATTTTTAAGAACCAGAGCATAAACAACTGTGATCTGTGGCAAGAGATATAAATGACCTCATGATGACAATGAGAACAAAGCATTTTTAAGTTATCATGGTGTTGTGTTCATTCACTGCAATGTGTTTGTCATTCTACTTAATACACATTTGGTGTATTAAGTGAGAGCCAGGCAAAAAAATTACAGACTGTATTGAACTGAAGATAACTATTTCTTTGTTGTTATAAACCAACTAAATACCAGGAAAAAAGTTTAAAATATTTTCTGAGAATAATATTTCATGAATTTTCTACAACTATAGGTCCTTAAACACACATACCCAGACCACTTTGGGATAAAGGCCATTTATTTATATCCTAAAGTTTTGATTCATTTTCTGTTGGAGAGAATATGTTCCAAACTTACAAGATCAAACAGTTGGCTTGAAATAAGAATTCCTTCTTCAAGACAGATCAATTAAGTGTTTATTAAGTACTTACTATGTGTCTGGCACTATGTTAAATATTATGGAATACAAAAGAAGGTGACTTTAGCTGCCTTTGGTTTAGTTGGAAGAAAACTCTAAAGTAAAATAGATGTTATATAATCAAGTACCAAATAAAATAATATATAACTTCTCTGATACAAGTAATGAAATAGCCCTTCTTTTCAGAAATGACTTCTAATCATTGTTTAGAACAGTGGTTCTCAACTAGAGGTAATTTTGCTCCCAAGAAGACATTTGGCAATATCTGGAGACATTTTTATTTTCATGACTGAGGCTATTGGCATCTACTGGATAATGCAGAGATATTGATAAACATCCTTACAACTACAGGATAGTTCCTCACAACAAAGAATTATCTGGTCCAACATGACAGTAGTGCTGAATTGAGGAATCCTGCTTATAGAACCTACAAATGTCACAGTGCTAATAAGTTTTGAAGTTATGGGAGCTGGCCTCCTGTTTTCCCGTAGACCTCTACTGCACCTGTAAATGTTCTTTGCCTGAGACCCTTAGATCCTTATATAGAAATGACCTTTGAGTATCCATAAGCCCCTGAATGCTGTATGCAAGTGTTTCCAGTACAGTGTTTCAGAGAGAGATTCTATATCTTATCAAATTCTCAAGGTACCCATGTTCCAAAGAATGTTAAGACCCTACATGTGTAGTAGAAGTTCATAGTGATTGAGACACATCAAAACAATGTCCTAGTTACTTAAAAGAGACAATGGTACGGAACTTTCCTCAGCATCATTCTAAGCATCACGTTAAGCTTCAGGGATCAAAATTAAACAATACTTTTTGGTGAAAAAAAAGTCTCTAAATATATCAATTTAATATTTTGGAATAATAAAATCTTTCTTAGTGTTTGAAGAAATTATACTATAATACCTTAAGATTATTTAAACATCTTATTTAATAATACAATACTGTGCATGTAGAATTAGACTAGACTGATTGCATGCTAACCCACAGGCATAATATATAAACCTACTATTTTATTATTTGAAATCAACGTCTTTTGTCAGGATTTGTTGCGTTCTCCCAAATGAGGGTCCCAATTTACATTTCCTTAGTGCTGTGTATCTGTTGATTCAGTCAGAGATCTGGGCATCATTTTATACAGTTCACATTTCTCTTACAAATGGTTAAGTAAAGTGAATTGTATTTTTCTCATAAGAAACATCTTTGAATTGAGAGTTGTGGTTCTGATTTGGCATGCAATAAATCAGAGATCTTACCAACAGTATCTCATAAAAACAAATCTACATAACCTTGAGTATGCATATAATTTAATACTTTTCTAAGTCATAGAAATTTGGAGATTAAGTCTTGGCTTAAAAGCCAAGGAAGGGACCTTAGAGATCATCTATTCCAGCTGTTTCAGGCTGTTCTTTGAGGCACAAGACCCAGAACACTACTTTTAGTTGTTATGTATTTGGACTTCTACCAGATATTTTCTTTGAGGGGGGAAAAAAAAAGGTGTATGTGGGTGGGAGGGTTGCATGCTTCTGATCTAGACCAACCGCTCTTTGCAGATAAAGAAACTGAGACCCAAAGCTTTTGATTTTATTCATCCACTATATACATTTCTTTTCTCTGGGTCAGACCAGCATTTTATATGTATCTGGCCATGGTATAGAGGATAGCCAGGCAATTACAGTCATGTAGCTTCCTAGCTGTACGTTCTTAGGCAAGTTGCTAAATGTTCTTAGTCTCAGTATACTTACCAGGAAAAAAAAAAAAAAAGAATTGTTTATCCTTAGGATTGTTTTCACCTTAGAATTTAGAAAATATCTGGGAAGATGATCTGGATTGACCGTGACTCTCTTAAAAAGCATTTTGAATCATTCCACTAATATTTTTCTGAAATGAATATTGTGTCATCTAAATATTGAAGCTGCCTCCTCCCCAAATTGAACCATGATGTCCAGAAAATACTGTAAAGTAAAACAAACATCTTTATTATCAAAGGTGACAGCACCAATAATCACATTTCCTTTACTTTGGCAGTAGTGAGGGTCTTCATGGATGGTAGGTCAGCCTCAGGGCTTTTTCTTCTCCACTTTCACTCCTGTCCAGATATTACATAAGCCTTGTAGAAACACAAATTAGGTACTGCAGAATATAAGAAATAGAGATGAAGTATTTAGAGATGAAGTACAAGAGCAAATGACAACATTGAAAGAGGTAAACCATACAAAGTGGAATCAGAACTTGGTGGTCCTTTTGATCTTAAGGATGTATTTCACAGAGTAGTTGAGAGATTATGAGAACTCTTTCCTCCTGGCCTATTTCAACAAGGATTGCCTTACTAATCAATTTTTGATAGTCACCTATAGTTACCAGAGAATGCAGTCTTTTTATTTGGGCAACAGAGCAATTAGATATAATTATGTTAAAGACCACTTACCATTTGCTATTAAAAGTGAATGATTAGTTGTATCCTGAGAAGATTTTGTTCCAGGATTTTTCTTAGAGTCTCAAAGCAATTTAAGTATAGAGAAATAAAATTTAAATCTAAATGAAGGATTTTTCTTTAGTGGTTTGACTGCATATCACCTTGCTGGGTTTGCTTATTTATTTTGGTTTGGTTAAGTTTATTATTGTTTGTTATTAGGTAATAGCATTGATATGATTTGATCCTATATTACTCTGGGATTTTGGAGTTACATAATTCAGTATTGTATTTTATTTTGTTACTCTTAAATATCTGTAAGTGATCTTTTTGGTAAATTATATTTTCAACTGATTGAAGATAATAACATTTTATTTTTTTATTTTATTTTTTTTTAAATATATACTTTTATTTTACCTAAGGACGAGGGAAGCTTCTTTTTGTAGAATATAGAACTATATCCAGCTAATGTATGAAAAGGGACAGCATAGAATTTAAAATAAGATAATAACATTTTAAACTGAACTCTATTTGTGTTTTTTCTTAGGTCTGAAAGAAAGTGCAGAAGAGATGGTGAGAAACAAATTGGAAGGAAAAGATAAACTGACCCCTTGGGAACAATTTTTAGAGAAAAAGAAAGAGAAGAAAAGACTGAAAAAGAAACAAAAGGTATCAATGATAATTTTGGGCAAATATTTATTGAACAACAATCATGTATCAGAAGATAGCAGAAGATATCAGAAGATAGATAGCTAACCACTCACTAGAGTAGGCCATGTTATCACAATTTTAAGAAAGAGGAAAGGGAAAACCCAATAGCTTAAGTGTTTTCTGCAAAGCTACATAATGCGGTACAAATCCTAATAAAAGCCCAGAGCCACTTTAACTACTGTGCTCTAGTATTTTACATTTACATGCTACCTAAATAAAATAAACAGCTTAATTGATACCTAGATATAAAACAGTTTGGTTCTGTTTCTATTTTTGAAAAAGAAATATGCATACAGATTCTTCTACTTGAGGATATATACACATAGAAATTTTTAACATGCATGAATTTTTTTCTACATTTGTGTTTCTCAACCTGAATTTTTCATTTTTCAGTATTAATCATATGAATCTTTTAACATCTTGTCATTAAATCCCTTTAATTAAGCCTATTTCCTCTGTGCTAATATGTTGTCTTGAAAAATCTGATTGGACTCCCATTATTTGGGGATAATATCTTTTCCACAGAGTCCTTAGTAACAGCAGAGACCACTTAATGGTTTTTGCTGCTAAAAATGCTCTATCTTGTCACTGAAATGTAGCATTCTAGCAGTACAGTTATTGCCTTTAGATAATATCAGTAATCACAGAATTTTGCAACTTTAGTAATCTTAAACAATTAGTTCTAGTCCAATCTTGATGCTTTATAGTTGTTGGAAATTAAGTGATTCATCTCCAGATACACAGCTTATTAATGGCCAAGCTGAGACCAGAATCCAGATCTCTCACTCCAGTGTCCTTTCCACTATACCGTATTCTCTAAATATACTACATAAGCTTGTGCTTTTGATGCAGCTGTGACTTTCAGTGCTTGTGAAGATGGAACGCTGCAAAATTGAATGATGCACTGGAGGGATTTTTAATACTCCTCTATTTAGTCAGTGTTTCTGGAAATAGATAATACAATGAGGATAAAGGGTAAAAGCCCTGTCCCCCCTCTTCCTTAGAACTTCTTTTGAAACTAAGCAGGAAGTAAAATATCTTCTAAATAGAATAATTTCACAAGTTATTAAGCCATCTGTGTACTGTAAAACTTACAACTGGGTCTTTTTGGGTCAATAAAGTAGTCTCTTGTTTCTGAGATCTTTAGTAGCTATTCTCTTTTATTTTCATTTGCTGGGCACTTTGAGCTTATCTTGTGCTTTTACTCTTTCCCTTCATTGGGCTAAGCCTGGACTCATTACTACCACTAGAAATATGTTTGTTGAGTGCCAGTTTGTTCTAGGCTCAGTGCTCTGTACTGGATCACTGCTGGATTCCACAGATCCCTTCCACCCACAGGTTCTCGTATACAGAGGAGTTTCAAGAATTTCCTTCATATTAAAAATATTTTGCCCCTTTTCCTCACTGTGGCTTCCATTTTGACGTTGAAAAATTATTACTGAAGAAATGAATACATGTTTATATGCAATAATTGATGCAGCTAAAGTTTAGATCTAAAATCAGTGACGTGAGTAGATACGTAGTTATTCTATAATCTTTGTTAGAAAAATTTATTACTACTGAATCTATTTTAAGAGTTTGGTAAACAAAATTCATAGAAGCTCTTGCTCTTAAAAGGATATTAATATCAAAATGAATACTTTTTAGGGCTTGGTGGGTCTTCTTCAGCATGGAAGATAATATTTAACAGTATGTAATCTGAATATTTTTGTTAAAATGACTCACTTTTTAGATTCTTGGAAATAACCTCAATCTGGTTTGTCCGACCTCAGTTCACATGTCCTATTTATTATATAGGTTTGATTTTTTATTTAAGTATTCTAATTTAGTAGACAGTCTGTTCAAATTTGATTAGGAAAAATATTAACCAACACATTTGCTTAAAAATAGCCAAAGAGTTTTCAAGGGTGGATTGTAGATAAAACAAAATAATTGTTAAAATTGGGTGATGAAAACAGGGGCTTCATTAAGCTGTCCTTACTGCTTTTGCATATGTTTTAATTTTCATAATAAAAAAAATCACTTTCTTGGGGCACCTGGGTGGCTCAGTCGGTTGAGCATCCGACTTCGGCTCAGGTCGTGATCTCACAGCTCGTGAGTTTGAGCCCTGCGTCGGGCTCTGTGCTGACAGCTCAGAGCCTGGAGCCTGCTTCGGATTCTGTGTCTGCCTCTCTCTCTGCCCCTAACTCACTCGCATTCTGTCTCTGTCTCTCTCAAAAATAAATAAACATTAAAAAAAAATAAATTTAAAAAAATCACTTTCTTTAACCAGCAAATAAATTGTTATAAATAATTATTTACATGATAATCCACAATGTATAACTTCAAGCTGTTGATAGTCACTGCCATTTCTCAATTTTGTGAGAGATAAGGCCACATCTTTTCACTGATCACCCACATAAAAGTGTTCTTCTCTTTTGAATGTCTGTATCATTTCATTTTTGCTTCTTCTAGCACTTCCTATCTTGAACTGCTATTACTAATATATGTGTCTGTTTACGTGTCTAGCTTTTTTTTTATAGATTGTAAAATTTTTATGCATTTTAATTTTTTTAAATGTATTTATTTTTGAGAGTGTGAGTTGGGGAGGGACAGAGAGAGAGACAATCCCAAGCAGGCTCTTCACTGTCAGCACAGAGCTGAACACAGGGCTTGAACTCACAAACCATGAGATCATGACCTGAGCCAAAATCAGGAGTTGGACACTTAATCAACTGAGCCACCCAGGCGCCAGATTATAATTTTTTTAAAGACAGAAACCATGTATGTATCTGATAACTTTCACTTTTCCCAACAACCCTACATAGCTTTATGCATTTATTAAATATTCCATAAATATTTATTTTTATCCATAAATATTTGTCGAAGAAACAAAAGAATGATCAGATAGGAGTTATTTTACAAATTAATTTTAAAAACTGGTTTCATTCTAGATTGTACTGTTTGATTTAAAAGAAATAAGATGTTGGGGCGCCTGGGTGGCTCAGTCGGTGGGCGTTCAACTTCATTCAGCTCAGGTCATGGTCTTGCAGTTTGTGGGTTCAAGCCCTGTGTTGGGCTCTGTGCTTACAGCTCAGAGCCTGGAACCTGCTTCAGATTCTGTGTCTCCCTCTCTCTCTCCGCTCCTCCCCCACTCACACTCTGTCTCTCTCAAAAATAAATAAACTTTAAAAAAATAAAATTTAAAAAAAATAAAAGAAATGAGATGTGATATATATATTTACGGATATATGTATATACACAAAGTGGAATATTAGTGATCAAAAAGAATGAAATCTTGCCATTTGCAACAACGTGGATAGAATTAGAGTGTATTGCGCTAAGTGAAATAAGTCAGAAGACAAATATCATATGATTTCACTCGAGAAATTTAAGAAACACAGCAGATGAACATAGGGGAAGGGAAAGATAAGATAAAAACAGAAAGGGAGGCAAACCATAAAAAACTTAAATACAGAGAACAAACTGAGGGTTGCTGGAGGGGTTGCTGTGGGGGGATAGGCTAACTGGGTTGATGGGCATTAAGGAGGGCACTTTTTTGGATGAACACTGGGTGTTATATGTAAGTGATTAATTACTAAATTTTACTCTTGAAACCAGTACTACACTATAGGTTAACTAACTTGAATTTAAATTAAAAAAAAAGTAGGGTACTTACATAAAAAAAGAAAAATGATAGGATTTTTCTTCATGATCTTTGTAATAAACCGTATGTATTTTTATATTCACCTTAAGGCTCTTGCTGAAGAGGTCAGTGAAGATGAACTTCCCTCTGATGTTGATCTGAATGACCCATACTTTGCCGAAGAAATTACAAAAATAGGTAAGCCAGCCCATATTTGAGTTTTTAATTGGAATTTAAAGAAAGGTGACATGGGTAGAAGCAGTGTAATTTGTGTACCTCTTTTAGTGGCTTATAAGCAAGGTCTGTCCTTTGGGGTATAAACATCTATCCAGTTACAAAGGGTCAGCATACAAATAATTTCATTATAGGAGGCTTTGGTGATGTGATTGATTTAATGGTTTACTAGGGATCCCTTTTTTGGAAATATCCTTGTAGACAGATTGACTATAAAAAGATGAGGGGAAAGGAAGTGATCTTGTGTGCTTACACTGCTTTTCTATGACATATCTCTAGGTCTTTACAAAGACTGAAAAAGTGAAAGTGTGAAATAAATTTGTTTATGTGGATGTGTGTATAAATTTCTTAGAATTTTTACATGGTGTTGTAGCATGAAAGCTTTTCTGCTCAAATATACAAAAACATCTATGTTTCATTTATCCATTTTTACATTTATCCTGCTTCATCATTGTAGATGAAAGCCAGCTTCCTCCCCTTTTACCTTGGATCCCAGAACTATCTGGTATTTGATTTCCTGTATCCAAGGAGCTTTGTTTCCATCATATATGAACTGCTCATTCTTTCCCTAATGCTTTCATTCTTACCTTTTGGTTATGTGTAAATGTGTGTGGTAAGGTTCAGCCCATACATACACAAGTCAGTACAGAGACTACTAGAAGCATTTTCCATTTGTTCTCATGCAGTTTGCCTTTTTCCTGATCAGAATACCACACACATGAACTCCAAAAGGCTTACTCCTGGAGCAACTCCAAGCTGGCATTGTAAAGAGAAGGATTTTATGAAGTTTCCCTGCTTCTTGTCCCTGGTGACTAGCGGGCCAGAATAGTTCTCAACAGGAAAGTCAAAATTGCTCAAAATTATTTCCTGGTTGTTATAGCCTTTTAGCACTCGCATTTTTTTTTTTTTTTTTTTGATGAAAAAGGAGATCAAGATGAATAAAGTCTATTATAGGATGTCAGATTCTTAGGAATTGGAAAGGGAAATGGAAACTTAGCATATTCTGCTTTTTATCATACCTGAGCGGTCATTTCTAGAAGATGATGGATTTTAGCCTTATCCTCTGCTTTCAGAAAACCAAGTTTATAATGGAGAAATGCAAAGCATTATAGTTTCCTTGTCCTCATTCCAAAGTGCTTCATTTGGCATGTACAGTCTGGTCAGATTGTAGAACTCAGGGCAGGATTCAAAGAGTAAGTTAAATTGTTTGATGGCTTGGGGTGGCTTGTGTCTTGGAATCAGCACATGTAAATTGTGAATAAGCTCTCACTAAATGTAGTAGCAGAAGTTCCAAGGAAAAGTGTAGATAAAATTTGTTTGCTTTCAATATACTTTTGATTTCAGAATAAATCCTAAGAGTAATTATTTGTATCTGGGCTTAAGTTGTTTCTTTAAAGGGAAAAGAAAAACAGAAAGGCTGAGAATTTTTTTTTTTTACATAAATTTTAGGACAAAATAAATATCTTGCCATGTCTGTTTATTCATACTGTCAATAAATATTGCCTCCTCGGTGCTGGACACTCTGCTAGGCTAGAGATATAACAGTAATAATACAAGCACAGTTATATTTCTTGAGAAGTCTGTGGTATTAAGGAAGTCATGCTAAACAGGTAAACAGATAAGAATATTGTAAGAATATGATCAGTGTCTTAAAGAGAATAGGGTAAGAGTGCCTGGGTGGCTCCATCGGTTAAGTGTCTGACTCTTGATTTTGGCTCAGGTCATGGTCTCACAGTTGTGGGTTTGAGCCCCACATGGGGCTCTGCACTTACAGCATTGAACCTGCTTGGGATTCTCTCTCCCTCTCTCTCTGCCCCTTCCGTGTTTTCTTTCTCTCTCTCTCCTTTTCTCTCTCTCTCTCTCTCTCTCTCTCTCTCCCCCCCCACCCCAAATAAACAAACTTTAAAGAATATAGCCTAATATAGAGGATAAAACTGGGAGGAAGGAAGAGTAGTTTACTTTAGACACAGAGGGGGGCCAAAAAAAAAAAAAAAAAAGACTTTTCCAAGGTGGTGACATTTGAATAAGACCTGTAGAATAAGAAGGAGTCAGGCATAAAGAACATTGCAAACAAGGGAAAAGTAGGTATACAGGCTGTGAGATGAGAAAGAACTTGTGTTGGAGAAATTGAAAGACCCAATGTGACTGGAAAATGGTCAGAGGAGTTTGATAGGAGGCCAGGCTGAGACACAGGATCAACCCTGCATGGCCTTGTGTCATGGCAACACATTTTGATTTTACTCTCCTAACAGCAGGAAGCCACTGAAAGGTCTTTAAGCAAGAACATGACATGATCTGGTGTATATGTTGGTTCCTGTGAAGAGAACAGATTGAAGAAAAGGCATCAGTGAGAGCTGAGAGACCAGGCTTTTCAAGAGGTGATACTGGTTTAGGTAGCATGCCAGTAATGGAATTGGAAGGAAAAAAGTAAATGGAATTCTAGATATATTTTAGACATACACTTGTGGACTTACTTGAATAAGGAAGAAATTTAGCAGAACTAGATTTTTGTTTTGAGTCTCTAGAAGAATATTCTTCCATTTACTGAGTTACGAAGGAATGTAAAAACAGTAGGTTTGGGTGGGAAGTAAGGTCAATAGTTCCATTTTGGGTATAATCACTTTGAGATGTATTAGGTTACATTTATAAAGAAGTCTGGGTGATCAGCCGAAAAGTCAGTGCAGGTACAAACTTAGGAATCAATAGCATATAAATAGTATTTCAAACCACAGAACTGGAAGTTAAAAGCATTGGTAAGAGAGGAGGGTGCGTGATTGGGCTCTAGGTTGGGTAAAGCTTACACAAGGCACTATTACTCTGTCATACTGGAGAAGGTACTACTTGGAAGGTAGGGAGAAAGTTGAAGAAACTGAGAAAGAGCAGCTGTGGAATAGGAGGAAAAGCGTTAGTGTTTGGAAGGGTGTATAGTTCAAGCCCCATGGCTGAGCAGGACAGAGACATTTTAAGCCTGAGCAGGACAGAGACATTTTAAGCCAGATGGACTTGGATACATTTGTAACACCTTTGCCCTTGGCAATCCCATAGAGCTAAACTTACATACTCTTCAAAATATGGAGGAATTGAGTTCATTGATTAATGCCAGACCTGATGTTTGGCTTGGGTTAGGAGCCGGTTGTGAGTACTAGAAATCTTTTCTAACTTTTCCTTCTGTTTTTCCCCTACACTATAAACTTGCTATAATTTTTTTCTAAACTACAAACTTGATATCAAATGAGAGGTTCAAAAATATGTATTTCTAGAATTAGTTAATGGTTAATTTTTTCTCTTAGAAATGAAATACAGTTGACCCTGAACAACATGGATTGGAACTGTGAATCCACTTATACGTGGATTTTTTTTTTGTGTAAATGTAGTACAGTACTGTAAATGTATTTTCTCTTATGATTTTCTTAATAACATTTTTTGTTTCCTCTAACTTTATCATAAAAATATAAATGTAGTAGGTACAAATATGCAAAATATGTGTTAATCGACTGTTTATGTTATTGGTAGGGTCTCTGGTTGACAGTAAGCTATTAGTAGTTAAGTTTTGTAGAAGTCAAAAGGCACATATGGATTTTCAACCATGTGGGGGGTCAGTGCCCCAAACTTCTGTGTTGTTCAAGTATCAGCTGTATTGGAAAAATTTGTTTATTGCTGTCTAATTGCATAAACTCTTTAATAAGATTTTGTTTTTGAAGAAGTAGAGAAATAAAATACATCACATGTAAATATACCCTATTAAAATGTATCCTTTGTCTTGACAACCTAGATATTTGATAAACAATAAGCCATCCTGAAAATCTAATAATATGGTATACATACTTGATTCATTCAAACAGTATGATGAGTGCTTATATCCTACCGCTTGCATATGTTGGCTTGCAGTTTTAAAATGCTTTTATATGTACTCTGTCTTCTAATCCAAACTTCAGCCCACTTTATAGATGAGTAAATTGAAATTCAAAAAACATAGTTGAATTGCCCAAGGGCCAGTGGTAAATGGTAGAACTTGAATTTAAATGGGCTCGCATTTTGTAACCCTACGAGTATGTTGTGAAGACCAAAGCCAGAGCCAAGGACCCATGTGTATAAGAAGTGGATATAGGGAACTGCTGGATTTCCCAGAAAAGCCAGAATGCCCAGGTCCAAAGGATGATTAACAATCTGTATCTGTTAATCTTGGAACTTGCTACAAAAACAGTGAATTGCAAGGGGCTTTATCACTCCCTTCTGGTCAGTACTGAGACCGCATTTGCCCTCCAGTGAATTCTTTTAACTGTTTTCCTAAGAAGTACTCAGCTAAACCCTCTGGAGGAAGTTTTTTATGAGAACGCTTCTCAGACATTACAAGTAATAGAATATGAAATTTCCTTTACAGATATTCCTTGTACAGGTCAACTTTTTTTGCAACAAATCTTTTTCCATAGATGTATTCTGTTACATTTGTTGCTTAAAGAGATGGTAAGGATAGTAAGCCCCAGTAAGGATTGTTTAGATTTATTTTTTTAAGCCATTAACATCTGATTTTGAATCTCTGTCAATGTATTAGAATCATCCATATGTACTTTTTGCAGCAGTCCCAGGACATGTGGTTTTTTACTTGCCAGAAGATTTACTAAAAAATAAATACAACATTTCAGAACAGGGACTTTCATTTCCCTAGTACTCTTATCTAACTTAGGTCTGAAAACTTTCCAAGGAGAAAAAAAAATGTTTAAAAAAAATAAGTAAGATATGCTCTCTTAATATGATCTTGTTAACAGTGCAGAAAGGATTTCTACACATTATTTATCTTCTGACTAAACAGTTCAGGCCGGCAGAGTAAATTCTTTGTGAGCAAAAAAATTTTTATCATGCTAAAATTGGATATCATTTTTAACCCTTACCATTTTGGAGATTCTTTTTCCTCCTTTGCTACAATCTTTCTTTCAAGTTTATTTTTATTATTTTTCACCAGGTTGTTATAAAATCTGGAACAGTTAGTTGTGGGTTCTTTGAAATCATTTCCCACAATTGTATATGAAGATCTTTATCTCCTTTATGTATTAATCATATACAGCCTGTTTTTTTCCTGCCACGGGATGATCTTCTGCGTACGTCACTTGTCCATTCACTTCAGAAGGAACTCTTGCCTTGAGAACATAGGAGCAGAAGTAAATTTAGGGTGTGGAAGTCAGACCCTAAGAAACTAGAACCCTGATGATATATATATAGATATAGATACACATTCTTTAAAATAGAGAAAACGTTATAATCTGAAAATAGATACCTCCATTTCCTGGAGAATCTTTGAGATAGGAGCAATAAAGATTTTCACTTTAGGAAGAAGGGCTGTCTACAAATATTTCTTCCTGGAAGTGTAGACAAATGCCTTGGTAGCACTGAGGGGTGAACCTAAACACTTTATGCTGGCATTTTCTCTCAGCTGGGTATGGCTGCCGAAGTACAGCAGGGACTTAATACACACGGAGCAGTTTCTAAAGCCTCTCTCCACTTTAGGCTTTGCTTTTCTTATTATCCCTCATTAGCTGCAGTTATTCAACCATGTTATATTCTGTGAATTTTACTTTTTCACAACAAAATGCATTTTTTTAATGTTAATTCATTTTTTGAGAGAGAGACAGAGACAGAGTGAGAGTGGAGAATGGGCAGAGAGAGAAGGAGACACAGAGTCCAAAGCAGGCTCTAAGCTGTCAGCACCGAGGCCAATGCAGCAACGTGCAGCTCAGACCCACGAACCATGAGATCATGACCTGAGCCAAAGTTGGACCCCTAAACAACAGAGCCACCCAGGCACCCCACAAAATGCATTTTTTTTTAATTTTATTTTTTATTTTTTAAAATTTACATCCAAATTAGCATATAGTGCAACAGTGATTTCAGGAGTAGATTCCTTAGTGCCCCTTACCCATTTAGCCCATCTACCCTCCCACAAGCCCTCCAGCAACCCTCAGTTTGTTCTCCATATTTATGAGTCTCTTCTGTTTGGTCCCTCTCCCTGTTTTTATATTACTTTTGTTTCCCTTCCCTTATGTTCATCTGCTTTGTCTCTTAAAGTCCTCATATGAGTAAAGTCATATGATTTTTGTCTTTCTCTGACTAAGTTCACTTAGCATAATACCCTCCAGTTCCATCCACGTAGTTGCAAATGGCAAGATTTCATTCTTTCTGATTGCCGAGTAATACTCCATTGTATATGCATATACCACATCTTCTTTATCCATTCATCCATCGATGGCCATTTGGGCTCTTTCCATACTTTGGCTATTGTTGATAGTGCTGCTATAAACATGGGGGTGCATGTGTCCCTTCAAAACAGCACACCTGTATCCCTTGGATAAATGCCTAGTAGTGCAATTGCTGGGTCATAGGGTAGTTGTATTTTTAGTTTTTTGAGGAACCTCCATACTGTTTTCCAGAGTGGCTGCACCAGCTTGCATTCCCACAAAATGCATTTTAAATGGAAAGAGTTGTTAGAAGGAGAATGACATTTGATAGTGAAGGAATATAGCTTAGTGATTAACATTAGAGAGCCTGAGCTGGACTGCTCAGGTTTAAATCATGGTTCCTTCACTTACTAAACTTGAGAGAATTACTTAAGCTCTCTGTGCTTTGGTTTCCTCATCCACAGAATGAAGATTATAACAAATAATAGAATCTACCTCAGCATTGTTGTGAGGATTAAATTAGTTAATATATATAAAGTGAAGAGAACAGTGCTGCTGCCTATCACAATAGTAAGTACTATGTAAGCTTAGAGACCATTGGTTTCTCTGCGTTGGAAGTGCAGAACACAGCTTAGCCAAAGAAGACCGTGTTCAGTAGTTCAGAGAAGATTGGCATCGTGTAATAACATTCTAGAGTAATAGAACATGTCTTTGTAGATTCTGAACCATCTTATTCATTACACTAGTGTTTCATACTTTTGCACCCTGACACCTGTTCCCTTTGTATCCCTCCTACTGCAAAGACCCAAAAAAGGAAGAAAAAAATCAGGCATCAGCATGATCACCAAGGAGCCCAGGACATCTTATGTATGTGTAGTCAGACTATCATAACAGTAACAACAAGCACTTTATAGCACTGTGTGTTAGGTATTAACTGACCTCTTCATGTTTACTAATTTATTTAGTCCTCACAGTAACCCTATGAAGTAGGTGCTATTATTATAATCGCCATTTTACAGATAAGGACACAGACCCACACTGCCTTAACCGAACTGTGGCACAGCTGGAATTTAAACCCAGGTCAACTGCTCCAGACTCAAGTGCCTTTAATCGTTGCTCATGACTACCTGTCACTCAGTACAAGAACATCTCATCTAACATCTTGTCTCCAGAAGTCCCTGAGTCCCTAGGAATATTAGCAGGGTACCAATAAGGAGCCATTATTACCATAAGTAGTTTTGCCCAAAAATAGCACTAGAAAGTTAACCGAAGATCAAATTTGTCTTCAGAGAATGAGAGTTTTGTTAAACTTTTACTGTGAAATTCTTTTTTTTTTTTTAAGTTTATTTATTTTGGGGACAGAGAGAGACAGAGCATGAACGGGGGAGGGGCAGAGAGAGCGGGAAACACAGAATCGGAAACAGGCTCCAAGCCATCAGCCCAGAGCCTGACGCGGGGCTCAAACTCACGGACCACGAGATCGTGACTTGGCTGAAGTCGGACGCTTAACCGACTGCGCCACCTAGGCGCCCCTACTGTGAAATTCTTAATGCAAAGATGAATTTTTCATTTTCCAGATGAGTTTTTTATATACAGAGTTTTAAGTGTTTATATACTAAAGTAACTTTTGTGTGTGTGTGATTTCTTCTGTTGTTCTTACACTAAAAATGTAAGCTCTATTTAAGCTCAGATAACTATTCTCCTGGATATCTCTTAGGTGTTGTTTTTTTCCCCCTTAATGTTAGACTCTTTAATCTAGCTGCATTGTTTTCCTGTACATTGTAAGATGATGCTGCAACTCAATTTTTTTCCCCCAGAATAAAGCAAGTTGCCCAGCACCAGTTATTCAGTAATCTCTTCTTTTTCCAGTGATGTATGGTGCTGCATTTTATTATATACTAAGCCATAACTGTTCTATTTCATGAATGGATGTTGAATTTTATCAAATGCATATTCTATACCTATTAAAATGATCTTATGGTTTTTCTTTTTTAGTTAATGATGTAATCATACATTACTTTCAGAAGAAATTCCTTCTTTATAATATTCAGTCACCCCATCCAGATGTATTATTTCATTCACACCCATAGCCATCACTTAGTAATATTTTTTTACTTTCTTCAGTTTCTATATGTTTATTGATAAGATTATTCCTAGATATCTTGCATTTTTGTTCCTAGCATAGTCAGAATGTTATGAATAGTCTTACAGTTTTCCCCCCTTCTGTGTTGGTTTGTTGTGCCAGGTATAAAAGAAAAGAAAAAATCAGTGAAATCTACAAAAGATGGCATATCTCCAGTGGAAGAAGCTGAAATAGAAAGACAAAAGGTAAAACATGATCATTGTTACATGACTAGTGGATAATTGATATGTACAATTTATTTTTTATTTTTTTATTTTTTTAATTTTTTTTCAACATTTATTTATTTTTGGGACAGAGAGAGACAGAGCATGAACGGGGGAGGGGCAGAGAGAGAGGGAGACACAGAATCAGAAACAGGCTCCAGGCTCTGAGCCATCAGCCCAGAGCCTGACGCGGGGCTCGAACTCACGGACCACGAGATCGTGACCTGGCTGAAGTCAGACGCTTAACCGACTGCACCACCCAGGCACCCCGATATGTACAATTTAAATGAAGTTAGTTGTCTGCATAAGTTTCTACTGTCCCTAAAAAAAAATAACTTATAAAATAAAATATAAAAAATAAAAATATAATATAGAAGATAAAACTTATATAGCAATGGTATTTATAATTAAGTTATAAAACACATAATTAAGTATTTTAGCAGTGCAGTTTTTAAGTTTTACCAAACATTTTTCCAACTAGTACAAAGTTGAAATTTATCTCAAACCCAAAGCATGTCCTTTTTGATTAAAAGGAAAATAACTCATTGTTAAAAATTCTTACTGTGGGGCACCTGGGTGGCTCAGTCGGTTAAGCATCCGACTTTGGCTTATGTCATGATCTTGTGGTTCACGGGTTTGAACCCCACATCAGGCTCTGTGCTAACAGCTCAGAGCCTGGAGCCTGCTTTGGATTCTGTGTCTCTGTCTCTCTGCCCTTCTCCCACTCATTCTCTGGCTCTCTCCCTCTCTCTCTCTCAAAAATAAATAAACATTAAAAAAATTTTGGGGGGGCTCCTGGGTGGCTTGGTCCGTTACGTGACCGACTTCGGCTCAGGTCATGATCTCATGGTTCGTGGGTTCAAGCCCTGCGTTGGGCTCTATGCTGAACGCTTGCTTGGAGCCTGGAGCCTGCTTCAGATTCTGTGTCTCCTTCCCTTTCTGTCCCTCACCCGCTTGTGCTCTGTCTCACTGTCTCTCAAAAATAAATAAATGTAAAAAAAAATTTTTTTTAATAAAAAAATTTTAAATTCTTACTGTAAGACCAAAAATACTACTATTAAAACCTTGAAATAATATTGCCATAAGTTTTAATTCAATCCAGATCTGTCCTATAATTCAGACTGCTTTTATGTTGTCAAGTGCTAAATTTCTTTCTTATTATGTAAACAACATAAATTTAATGTATAAAATTAAAGTTTTTCTTGAAAATGCAGTGACCCTTATGCTTCAGTGACTCCAAAGATCCATGGCACAGATTAGTATGTATTTTTGTTGAGGTAGGAATTGGAGTCAACAGTGTCCCTATGACTGATGTTCATGTCACTCCCTGGGAGTCAGCCTGACTGGTCACCTAAACTCTGCACCATAATGCATATTTTCTAACCTCCATTTATTGCACGTAACAGTAATGCTCATAGAGTAAAGAGGAACACAAAGAAAATCTTTTGTGGAAAATGGCTTTAAAAAAGAAAGCCAACTAAAGGTGCCAGTGATGAAAGTGAAAGGAAATTAAAGCCATTTAAGTGTTAGTATAGGAAAATTCACCAAAGCCTGACAGCATACTCTGTATTTTCTCTAGTACACATTTTCTCTAGTATTTACTCAGTTCCTCAGAGTTCATGTTTAATCCCATGGTTGGTAGAAAATGCCACTCTTTAGTGGAAACAGACATATTAGATTTCAGAAGCAAATATTAAAATCCTGCCTTTATAGAAATGTATCAATATTGAAAAGTTAAAGGTAAAAAAGCAAAAGAAAGAAGAAATACCTTGCTGTTAAAGCACATGTTTGGAAAGTGTAGTTTGTGTCACAAAATACTACACATTTGTTAGATTGAGTGTCATTACTTAAAAAGACCAAAGTGATGGGGCGCCTCGGTGGCTCAGCTGGTTAAGTGTCCAACTTCAGCTGAGGTCATGATCTCACAGTTAGTGAGTTTGAGCCCTGCATCAGGCTCTGTGCTGACAGCTCAGAGCCTGGAGCCTGCTTCAGATTTAGTGTCTCCCTCTCTCTCTGCCCCTCCCCTGCTCATACTCTGTCTCTCTATCTCTCTCAAAAATAAATAAACATTAAAAAAAATACATTTTTTTTAAAGACCGAAGTGAAAATGAGAAATTTTTATTTGAGAGATTTAGGGAATCTTTTCTATAGCCTATTAACCAGTTATAATAAGTGAAATGTCTGGTTTTTAAATACAAACTTTCATTCCTCTTGGTGATGCTTCTAAAACTTTTACCTTATTGCTCTACCAAGATCGTTGGGTTTCTTTATGAGTTTTGATAATCTACAATCAGTTTATAGATGATAAATGATGTCCCAGAGCTTTAGCGACCAGGTTCTCTTCCTAGAGGGGATATCTGTGCCCCATACTTCTGCTTGGGGGAAAAAAAAAGCACTGTTGTGTATTTGATCTTTATTTTTCTCTCAACAGGCTGAAATGGCTCTGCTCATGATGGACGAGGAGGAAGAGAGCAAGAAACACTTCAATTATAATAAGATTGTAGAGCACCAGAATCTAAGCAAAAAGAAGAAAAAACTGCTGATGAAAAAGAAGGAATTATTAGAGGATGACTTTGAGGTAACCAGGGACAAAAGTCATTAGCCTCTTAAAGGTGGTATTGAATTTAAAGTCAACTCTGGAGATGATCACTGAGCACAACCAAAGTTAGCTTGAAATGTCTTAAGAAGGGCCCGTAGTAGAGCCAGAGCTACCATCTTTTAGTCCAAAACAGCCAGTTCATCCCAGGTGGATCAAATCACTGTTTATTTGGTTGGGTACCAGGTGAAGTATTGGCTTGTCTTTTGGTAGCCCTATTGCACCAAAAATACATACCTTTTAATGTTAGAATCGCATGCAGTGTGATGCTCACAGTGGGAAAGATATGCATACTCAAGCTTGACTAAAAAATAACAGGTTCATGTCACATCATATCACTGTGTACAATAGCCACTGCAATAGGCTATACTTTTTTCATTGCTATATCTCTTGTTTCTGTCACTCCCTCTTTTCCCTCTTTTTGCTAATAAGTACATATTCCTAGTAGTCATATAGGCCTTATGTGTGGGTTTGATTGAGCCTGTACAAAAAATCTATAAACAGCAGTCAGCAACTACTTAATGACTTCCAAGAATAGGCCTTAAAACTCCATTGACTGTCTGTGGGATACAGTTTTCTAATGAATCAATACAAAATGCTCACATTTGTATTTTATATAATCAACAACTCCAAAATTTGGCCCCATTTTGGGCCTTCTGATTTATTAATTTATTTGTTTTTCTTTTGTATTTGCAGGTAAATGTTAAGGATGCACGGTTTCAGGCAATGTATACTTCCCACTTGTTCAATTTGGATCCTTCAGATCCTAATTTCAAGAAAACAAAAGCTATGGAAAAAATCCTTGAGGAGAAAGCCCGGCAGAGAGAACAGAAAGAACAAGAACTTACTCAGGCAATAAAGAAAAAAGAGAGTGAAATTCAAAAGGAATCACAAAAGAGGTCCATTGATCCTGCCTTGTCAATGTTGATTAAATCTGTAAAAAACAAAACAGAGCAGTTTCAAGCAAGAAAAAAACAAAAAGTCAAATAGCTGTTTGTTGTTTTTTTTGGATTAAGAATGTGTTCTCCTAAAGTGTACTGAAGTGATAGAGGGAATATTTATTGGGAACAAAGCTTTCTTTCAAGAATATGAATAAAATCTTATTCTGACAGTTATAAAATTTCTTCCCCTATACAACAGTTTGACTTAATTGTGGATGATTGACAGATTTGTTCTGTATGTTTCCACAGATTAATCATAATTAATTTAATTAAACTGAAATACAAGATTTATAAAATTTTTGTATTTTATGAAATTGAGTCATACTAGTAGAAAATTACTCTTGTCCTAATTTTTTAAAAGATTATTTACAATTCTATATAAAAATAGAGCAGTGCCCAGTTGTTAAGTCTGAATAAGAGTTAGGAACAATTTGAAAATATGTAGATGCAATATATTAATTTCTCTGGAAAAGGAGGGAGATTTAGGTATCTATGTAAATTTATTTTTCTGGCCATAATGGATAGAAGCCAATAACTTCATTGTTTGTTCATGTTTATTATAGTTTGTTTATGAAATTAATTTGTAAATAAAAGTATAAAATATTTTTATTATTTTGTGTAGCACTGACTTCTTTACTTTTATATTTATATATAGCACCTTAAATAAACTCTCTGAAAAAATACCTGAAAAATTGACTAAGAGGACAACTCTACGAAGAGGCAGTTCCAGGTTTGCATTGCTCATAATTGTATTTGAAATGTTCGTGAGCTCTGCAATGATTTTTCTATTTGTAGTAACAGAAAATTCTGTCTGCCCTTCAGATTTTTGGAATGCTTAGAAGGGTAGATATGTTGCTATAGAGTTTAAGGATTCTTAATTCCTTTTAAAATTAAGTTAAAACACACCTGTAGGGCCTTAATACTCCTGGATCTCCTTTGGCCTAGGTTTTATAAACTATTAACCATTTAGAGAGGAGAATTAAATGTGCTATATAAATAAGATAAAAAACAAAATGGTCACTTAGAAGAAATGATAAATACGGTAGCTCCTGAAAGGCAGTAGGAGTTTAGCCAGGATTGTGGTAAATAGTAAGCTTAACATTTTTCATATAAAAATTCAAGCCTGCTAATGTAGTATGTGTTTTTAAGAATAAAAGGATGGAAAACTCAGAGGGATATCAAGATGACAAGGGCATATAAACAGACTCTGAAAGGAGAAAGAAAAAAAGAGGACATTGCTCATTATAATAGAGAAAAAGGCAGAGTAATGTGTGTGTATGTTTTCATAAAGCACTGGCATTGTTAGGTAATTCAGCCAAATAAAGCAGTGTTCCTATTGATGCTTCTGTGAACTTCCCAGTATTTCACTCACTGAAAGACCATGAATCTTAATATGTTTATGAATATAGTCTATAAACAGTTTTATAATTATTCGTTTCCTAACTTTAAACTATTTAATCATAATGTAGGAATTACTCAGGGTTTGATTTTAAGATTCCTGTGAAACTTAGCCCTTTGGTGTTTGATTGGTTTGGTTTGGTTTGGTTTGTTTTTTTGTTTTTGTTTTTGAGTTCTATGTTTTTAAGTCACTGTTTTTAATTGTAAATCTCATATTTCTAATCAGGCACATAATTGCTTACAACAAATAAGTTGAGCTTCTAAGTTATGCATAGCTCTGACTCCTTTTCTCAAAGAATTGATACTTTTTAGGTAGAAGAAAAAATGAAAATAGTATTATCAGGTACATTAAATAAACATTCCACACCAAGAATGTGAGGATATCAATAAATAATTGCTAGTAGTAAAACTCGGGGGAAAAGTGGACACTATCAAAATTCTAACAATGTGAGAATAGTTCGGGTGACCTTTAAGGTCACATTTATTTTATTTGTTTATTGTTGGTATCCTTGATACCAAAACCAGACAAAGACAGTACAAAAACACTGACTGACATGGTTAGTATGTAGAAATGTGACTCCTGGAGGATCTATCCCATGAATTTAGGCATAAAAGTCCTCAAAATTAGCAGATTGAACCCAACATTGTAAAAAGAATTATACACCATACCAATAAATGGCGTTTAATTTCAGGTACACAGAGCTGGCTGATTCAAATTCAATCAACATAATCTACTATATTCACAGACTAAAGAAAATAAAATGATCATATCAATTGATGAGATAAAGTATCTGATAAAATCTAACACCCATTCATGATCAATAATAGGTTTGGAATAGAGAGAAACTACCTAACTTGATAAAGAGTATCTTTATGAAAAAAACTAAAATTAACATACTGACTAGTGAAAGACTGCATGCTTTCCTAAGATTGAGAAGGAAGCAAGGCTGTTTTAACCCTGTCTCTGGAAGTTTTCTGTATTATGATGGCTTTGACCGCTGAAGCCTCACTGACCCTAGAGAAACTGCCCCACCCCATGCTAGCCAATTCCTGGAGATAGTAAATAACTTGCAAGCAAGCACGCTGTTCAAATGCAAACCAACCAATCCAGAGCCCATATCTCCAACCACCTCCTTTACTGGGCTTTCACACTCAGGGCTCTATCCCCCTACTCTATTCACCCTGTGTCCCGGAAGCAGACATACTAGGAACAGCCCATGTACCCTAGAGCCTACTGCAAATCCTAAACCTGCTTATCCCATCTTGCCCATCCCTCCCCAAAGAAACCACAAGGAAAGCTCTTGCCCATATCTTCCCCTGCCCTCTCTGCTTCCTGACCAAACCTAGTGTTTCTCTTTGTGGCCCCTTTCTGTGATATGCTATGCCCCCATTTTTGAAGGAATATGAGTATAAAAAACTTACATCATGACTGTCATTCCCATGTCTGCTTGTCTTATATCTGCATAAACCTATCCCAGGTATCCTTAAAACAATGTCCACTCTCACTACTCATTCAACATAATACTGAAAGTTCTAGCAAAAAACGAATAAAAAAATACATAAAGATTGGACAGAAAGAAATACAACTGTTCCAATTTGCAGATGATACGATTGCCCTCATAGAAAATCCCAAGGAATCTACAAAAACAAAAACGGGCGCCTGGGTTCAACTCTTAGTTTCAGCTCAGGTCATGATCTCACATGGTTCGTGAGATGGGGACCCACATCATAGCCTGCTTGGGATTCTCTCTCTTCCTCTCTCTGTTCCTCCCTCTCTCAAAATAAATAAATTAAAAAAAAAAAAACCCTCAAACTAATGAGTTCAGCAAGATTATAGGATACAATGTCTTGCACACAAGAATTAATCATATTTCTGTATATGTACTAACAATGGAATATGAAAACTGAAATTAAAAACACAGTTGTTCCGGGGCGCCTGGGTGACTCAGTTAAGTGTCCAACTTTGGCTCAGGTCATGGTCTTGCGGTTTGTGAGTTCGTCAGGCTCTCTGCGGACAGCTCAGAGCCTGCAGCCTGCTTTGGATTCTGTGTCTCCCTCTGTCTGCCCCTCCCCCGCTCATGCTCTCTCGCTCTCTCTCTCTCTCTCTCTCTCTCTCTCAAAAATAAACATTAAAACAATTTTTTTAAACCACAGTTCCAAATAAAATAAAATACTTAAGTAAAAACTTACCAAAACGTGCAGAATTTGTATGCTGAAAATGACAAAATGCTGATGAAAGAAACCAAAGACAAATGAGATGAGAAGACTCAACATAGTAAATATGTCAATTTTCCCCCAAATGGATGTGCATATTTAAGGCAATTTTGTGGGGATTTTTTTTTCCTTTTTACTGAAGTATAGTTGACATATAATATTACTTTAGTTTCAGGTCTACGACACAGTGATTTGACAAGCTTGTATGTTATGCTATGCTCACCACAAGTGAGTTTTGAAAACAAAACTATCTGTTTGTTTTCCCAGTATTCATGGGTCTATTTCTGCTTTTTGTTTTTTTTATTCATTTGTTTTTTAGATTCCACATATAAGTGAAATCATATGGTATTTGTCTCTCTCTGACTTATTTCAGTTAGCATAATACTCTCTAGATCCATCTATGTTATTGCAAATGGCAAGATGTCATCCATTTTATGGCTGAGTAATGTTCCTGTGTGTGTGTATACATACATATAAACATATGTATATATATAAATATTTATATATATAAATATATATATATAAATATAAATATTTCACATGAATTTATATATATACATGTATTTATACACACACACACACACATGCCACATCTTTTTTAAAAAAAAATTTTTTTTAACGTTTATTTATTTTTGAGACAGAGAGAGACAGAGCATGAACGGGGGAGGGTCAGAGAGAGGGAGACACAGAATCTGAAACAGGCTCCAGGCTCTGAGCTGTCAGCACAGAGCCCGATGCGGGGCTCGAACTCACGGACCACGAGATCATGACCTGAGCTGAAGTCGGCCGCTTAACCGACTGAGCCACCCAGGCGCCTCTACACATGCCACATCTTTATGCATTCATCTATCAGTGGTCTCTTGGGTTGCTTCCACATCTTGGCTATTATAAATGCTGCAATAAACATAAGGATGCATCTATCTTTCAAATCACTCTTTGTTTTCTTCAGCTGAATACCTCGTACAGGAGTTACTGGATCTTATAGTATTTCTATTTTTATTTTTTTGAGGACCATCTGTGCTGTGTTCCACAATGGCTGTACCAATTTACATTCCCACCAACAGTGCATTAGATTTTTTTTTTACACATCTTCCCCAACACTTGTTATTTCTTGTCTTTTGATTATAGTCATTCTGACAAGTGTAAGGTGATATCTTATTATGGTTTTGATTTGCATTTCCCTGATGATTAGTGATGTTGAACATCTTTTCACGTGTCTGTTTGCCATTTGTGTATCTTCAGAAAAATGTTTAAATCCTCTGCCCATTTTTTTTCTTTTTAAAAGTTTTTATTTAAATTCCAGTTAACATACAGTGTAATATAATATTAGTTTCAGATGTAGAATTTGGTGATTTATCATTTACATACAACACCCAGTGCTCATGACAACAAGTGCCCTCCTTAATACCCATCATCCATTTAACCCATCCCCCCGCTAACCTCCCTTCTAGCAACCCTCATTTTTGTTCTCTATAGTTGAGCCTGCTTTATGGTTTGCCTCTGTGTGTGTGTGTGTGTGTTTATCACCTATGGTTTTCTGTTTTCTTTCTCAAATTCCACATATGAGTGAAATCATATGACATTTGTTTTTCTTTGACTTATTTCACTTAGAGTAATACTCTCTAGCTCCATCCATTGTCACTTAAAATGGCTGTGTAATGTTCCATTGTTTATATATAACACATCTTCTTTATCCATTTATCAGTCAATGGACATTTGGGATTTTTCCATAATTTGACTATTGATAATGCTGCTATAAACATGTTTCCCTTTGAATCAGTTTTTTGAATCCTTTGGGTAAATACCTAGTAGTGCGTTGCTGGGTTATAGGGTAGTTCTATTTTTTTTTGAGGAACCTGCATACTGTTTTCCAGAGTGGCTGCATCAGTTTGCATTCCCACCAACAGTGCAGGAGATTTCCCCTTTCTCCACATCCTTGACAACATCTGTTGTTTCCTGTGTTGTTAATTTTAGCCATTCTGACAGGTATGAGGTGGTATCTCAGTGTAGTTTGGATTTGTAATTGCCTGATAATGAATGATGTTGAGCATCTTTTCATGTGTTTGTTGGCCAGACATTCATGGTCTGAATGTCTTCTTTGGAAAAGTGTCTATTCGTGTCTTCTGCCCATTTTTAAACTGGATTGTTTGTTTTTTGGGTGTTGAGCTTTATAAGTTTTTATTTTGGATGCTAACATTTTATCCGATATGTCATTCGCAAATATCTTCTTCCATTCTGAAGGTTGCCTTTTAGTTTTGTTAATTGTTTCCTTGGCTGTGCAGAAGCTTTTTATCTTGATGAAGTCCCAATAGTTATGCTATAGTTTTGCTTTTGTTTCCATTGCCTTAGGAGATGTATTTAGTAAGAAGTTGCTATGGCTGATGTCAAAGAGGTTACTGCCTGTGTTCTCCTCTAGGATTTTGATGGTTTCCTCTTCACATTTAGGTCTGTCATCCATTTTGAGTTTATTTTGTATATGGTGTTAAGAAAGTGGTCCAGTTTTATTCTTTTGCATGTTGCCATCCAGTTTTTCCAGCACCATTTGTTGAAGAGACTGGCCTTTTCTTATTGGATATCCTTTCCTTCTTTGTGGAAGATTAGTTGATCATATATTTATGAGTCCATTTTTGAGTTTTCTATTATAGTCCATTGATCTCTGTGTCTGTTTTTGTTTGTTTTGACAATACGATACTGTCATGATCACTACAGCTTTGTAATATAACTTAAAGTCTGGAATTGTGATGCCTCCAGATTTGTTTTGCTTTTTCAAGACTGCTTTGGCTATTTAGGGTCTTTTGTAACAAGTTTCATACAAATTTTAGGATTGTTTGTTATAGCTCTGTGAAAAATTCTAGTGGTATTTTGATAGGGATTGCATTAAATGTGTAGATGGCTTTAGGTAGTATAGACATTTTAACAATATTTATTCTTCCAACCTATGACCATGTACTGTTTTTCCATTTCTTTGTGTCATCTTCAATTTCTTTCATAAGTGTTTTATAGTTTTTCTAACATTTATTTGAGAGAAAGAGCGAGAGCGAGAGCGAGAGAGAGAGAGAGAGAGAGAGTGTGTGTGTGTGTGTGTGTGTGTGTGTGTGTGAGTGGAGGAGGGACAGAGAGAAAGGGAGAGACAGAAAATCCCAAGTAAGCTCCACATCGTCAGCACAGAGCCTGTACTCTGACACAGGGCTTGATCTCACAATTTGTGAGATCATGACCTGAGCCGAAATCAAGAGTTGGACACTTAACCGGACTGAACCACCCAGACGCCCTTGGGTTTTATAGTTTTCAGAGTACAGATCTTTCCCTCTTTGGTTAGGTTTATTCCTAGGTATCTTATGGTTTTTGATGCAATTGTAAATGAGATTGACTCTTTGATTTTTCTTTCTGCTGCTTCATTATTGGTGTATAGAAATGCAACAAATTTCTGTACATTGATTTTATATCTTGTGACTTTACTGAATTAGTGTCTCAGTTCTAGCAGTTTTTTAGTGGAGTCCTGCAGGTTTTCTATGTAGAGTATCAATTCATCTGCAAATAGTGAAAAGTTTGACTTCTTCCTTGCTGATTTGGATGCCTTTTATTTCTTTTTGTTGTCTGATTGCCAGGGCTAGACTTCCAGCAATATGTTAAATAACAGTGGTGATGGTGGTCATCCCTGTCTTCTCCCTAACTGTAGAGGAAAAGTTCTCAGTTTTTCCCTATTGAGGATGATATTAGCTGTGGGTTTTTTTTTTTTTTTTCCTGTATGGCCTTTATTATGTTGAGATATATTCCATCTACCCCTGCTTTGTTGAGGGTTTTTATCGAGAATAGATGTTGTACTTTGTCAAATGCTTTTTCTGCATCTATTGAAAGAATCATATGGTTCTTATCCTTTCTTTTATTAATGTGGTGTATCACATTGGTTGATTTACGAATATTGAACCACTCTTTTGTGGTGAATGATTCTTTTAATGTACTATTGGATTCAATTTGCTAGTATTTTATTGAGAATTTTTGCATCCATGTTCATCAGGGATATTGGCCTATAGTTCTCTTTTTTAGTGGAGCCTTTGTCTGATTACCTTTTGTAATCAAGGTAATGCTGTCCTCATAAAATGAGATTGAAAGTTGTTCCTCCTTTCTATTTTTTGGAATAGTTTGAGAAGAGGAGATATTAACTCTTTTTTAAGTGTTTTGTAAAATTCCCCTATGAGGCCATCTGGCCCTAGACTTTTGTTTATTGGGAGATTTTGGATTACTGATTCAATTTGTTTTTGCTGATTGTTGGTCTGTCAAAGTTTTCTATTTCTTCCTGTTTCAGTTTTGGTAGTTTATATGTTATGTTTCTAGGAATTTATCCATTTCTTCCAGATTGTCCAATTTTTTGGTATATAATTTTTCATAACATTCTCCTATTAACTGTTTGTATTTCCGCAATGTTGGTTGTTATTTCTCCTCTCTCGTTTGTGATTTTATTTATTTGGATCCTTTCTCTTATATTTGTGATAAATTTGGCTAGGGGTATATTAATTTTATTAATTTTTTCAAAGAATCAGCTCCCAGTTTCACTGATCTGTTCTACTGTTTTCTTTTCTTTATCATTTATTTTTGCTCTAATCTGTATTATTTCTCTTCTTCTGTTGGCTTTAGGCTTCATTTGTTGTTCTTTTTCTAGCTCCTTTAGGTGTAAGACTAGGTTGCTTATTTGAGATTTTTATTGCTTCTTGAGGTAGACCTGTCTTGCTATGTACATGTCTCTTATGGCTGCTTTTGCTGCATCACAAAGGTTTTGGACTGTCATGTTTTATTTTCATTCATTTCCATGTATTTTTAAAAATTTCTTCTTTAATTTTTTGGTTGACCCATTCATTCTTTGGTAGGATGTTCTTTAACCTCCATGTCTTTTTGGTCTTTCCAAATTGTTTATTGTGGTTGACTTCAAGTTTCATAGCATTGTGTTTGGAAAATGTACATGGTATGATCTCCATCTTTTTGTACTTGTTTTTTGCACTTGTTGAAGCCTGATTTGTGACCTGGTATGTGATTTATTCTGGAGAATGCCCCATGTGCACTTGAAAAGAATGTGTATTCTATTGCTTTAGGATGAAAAGTTCTGAATATATTTGTTAAGTCCATCTGGTCTAGTGTATCATTCAAACCATTGTTTCCTTGTTGATTTTCTGTGTAGATGATCTATCCATTGATGTATGTCAGCTGTTACAGTCCCCTACTATTATTGTATTGTTATCAATGAGTTCCTTTATGCTGGTATTAGTTATTTCATACATTTGAGTTATTTCAAGTTGGGAGTATAAATATTTACAATTGTTAGGTCTTCTTTTTGGATAAACCTCTTTATTATTATATAGTGCCCTGTTTCATCTCTTGTTACACTCTCTGGTTTAAAATCTAGTTTGTCTGATGTATGTATTGCTATTCCAGCTTTCTTCTGATGTCCATATGCATGATAAATATTTCTCCATCGCCTCACTTTCTATCTGCTTGTGTCTTTAGGTCTAAAATGAGTCTCTTGTAGACAGCATATAAATGGGTCTTTTTTTTTTTATCCATTCTGACACCCTATGTCTTTTTATTGGAGCATTTAGTCCATTTACATTCAGAGTTATTATTGATAGATATGAACTTGGTGCCATTTTATTACTTTTTTTGTCACTGTTGCTAGAGATTTTCTTTGTTCCTTTCTAGTCTTTGTTGCTTTTTGTGTTTTTCCTCCACTGAAAGAGTCCCCTTTAATATTTCTTTCAGGCTGTTTTAGTGATCACAAACCCCTTTAATGTGTGTTTGTCTGGGAAACTCTTTATCTATCCTTCTATTCTGAATAATAGCCTTGCTGGATAGAATATTTTTGGCTGCATATTTTTCCCATTCAGTACATTGAATATATCATGCCACCCCCTTCTGACCTGCCAAGTTTCTGTGGAGAGATGTGCTGCTAACTTTATTGGTCTTCCCTTATAAGTTAGGAACTTCTTTTGTCTTGCTGCCTTTAGGACTTTTTCTTTATATTTTGCAAATTTAACTACAATACGTCTTGGTGTTGGCCTGCTTTTGTTGATTTTAATGGGAGTTCTCTGTGGCTCCTGGATTTGGATATCTGTTTCCTTCCCCATATTAAGGAAGTTTTCAACTATAATTTCCTCAAATAAACCTTCTCCCTGCCCCCTTCTCTCTTTTCTTCTTCTGGGACTCCTATGATACAAATATCATTACAATTGATAGAGTCACTGAGTTCACTAAGTCTACTTTTGTGATCTAAGATTTTTACTTCCCTTTATTGTTCAGCTTCATTTCCCCCCATAATTCTATTTTCTATATCACTTATTCATTCCTCTCCATCTATCCTTGTGGTCTTTACAACCAGTTGGTTTTGAATCTCAGTTATTGCATTTTTCATTTCGGCCTGATATGTTTTTTACCTTTTTATTCTCTACAGTAAGGGTTTTCCTGATGTCTTCAATGCTTTTCTCAAACCCATCTAGTATCCTTATAATTGTTGCTTTAAATTCTAGATCAAGCATATGCTTGTATCTATTTTGACTAGACCCCTGGCCATGACCTTTTCTTGTTCTTTCTTTTGGGATGAATTCCTCAATCTTGACATTTTGTCTAAGTCTCTGTCTTCTCTGTGTTAGGAAAGACTTAATTTCCAGTTCCTGAGAGTAATGACTTTATGAAGAAGAGGTCATATAATGTCCAGGGACTGGTGCTTCAGGAAGTGACTCTGCATGCCCTCAGCTGCTATGTTATGGCTGCTCTATCCCTCAGGTCAGTCATCTGCAGAGTTTCTCCTTGCTTGTAGTGGGGAGTGTTTGGACCTTGGCCAGAGTGTAGCAAGTTTTAACTAGATATGCTCTGGTCCACTTGCTAAAAGAGAACTGATGCTGTTTCCGCTAGATATGAAGGTCTTGTAGAACTCTATGGCCCATGAATGTGGTATGTGGGTTTGTGCTGGTCTTCTTGGAGAAGGGCCTGTTGCGCTGGTCCTCAGGCACACTTGCGGGAGAAAAGCAGCACCTGCACAGAGCAGAGGGGTGGGACTTGGTGTAAGCAGTTTAGGCTGCCAGTGTTAGCGTTGTGCTGTTTACTGAAGTTGGTTTATGCTGAGGGGCAGGGAAAGGAAATGGTGCCAGCCTGCTCTTTTTACCCTGGAGAGGGGAATCCGTGCCTGCTGCTCTCAAGGAAACACTCTTAGAGAAGTGAACAACTTCCCCTTGTGCATCACAGGTGTTTTTCAGATCGGTGATTTCACATGATCTGTCTCTGGGTTGCTTGCCCACCTAGAGCACCACAGCGCACCCTGGGCTCTACCCTAGCCAGGCTGTTGACTTTCAAAATTCCAATTCAGGTACTTGGTTATGGCAGGAAACTGCACTGGTCTTCTGAGAAAGGGTCTCACTGTGCTAGGACTGATGCAAGTTTCATCCAGAAGTGTAGTCATACCAGAACTCAGGGGCATGGGATTTGGAGCCAACAGACAAAACAGCCCATGTCCCAGTTAGCTGCCCTCAGTAGGTGTCTCTGCACCTATACTGAGGGGCAGGGAAGGGAAATGGCTCCTGTTTGCTCTTTTGTCCCCAGAGAGGTGCTCCAAAGAAAACAGTCTTTCCCCATACCACTTAGGCGATCTTCAGATTGCACAGTCTGCCCCTGAGATTGTTTGCCTGCCTCCAAGAGTAGGGCAGTGTCTTCAGGTCTCTATCACAGCCAAGCCTGGGGACCTCTGAAACTCCAGGTCTTTGAGCTCTACTGGTGGCAAAAACACAAAATTCAGCCCCTCTTATTTTCCCAGTCAATGACTTTGAGGAAGTGTTCTCCTTGTGCTTATCCCTGTCTGCTTCATTCTCTCTCCCTTTTCTCTGCAACCAGGGCTCCCTACCCTCTGCAGCACCTGCTATCTGATCCATTTCTTCACACTTCCTATCTTCCTCAAAGTGGCCTCTTATCTCCCCTTAGTTGTGCAGTTTTTTCAATCAGTCCTCAGGTTGATTTCATGAGTATTTAGAATGATTTTATATTTATCTAGCTGTACTGGAGGAATCAGCCATGTTTAGGGTCCTCCTACTATGCCGCCATCTAGCTCCCCCTTCCCTCTACCCATTTTTAATCAAATTATTTTTGTTGTTGTTGCTGCTGAGTTGTATAAAGTTCTTTATGTATTTTAGATATTTGCCTTTTATCAGATATATCATTTGCAAATATCTTCTCTCATTCAGTAGGTTGCTTTTTCATTTTGTTGATTTTTTCCCTACACTGTGCAAAATAATACAATTTCTACCAAATCCCAGCAAAGTTTTCTATAAGCATATTCAAGTTTATTCTAAAATTTATAATGAAAGATACAGGCCCTGGAATAGTTAAAATAATCTCAACAAAGAACAAAGTGGGAGGAACCACTCTACCTTATATTAAGGCTTACTATATAGCTACTATATCAAGACAATGTAGTATTGGCAGAGAGACAAACACATAAGTTAGTGGAACAGAATAGAGAATGTAGCAATTGACCAACACAAATATGCCCAGCTGATTTTTGACATACGTACAAAAGTAGCTCAATGGAGGAAATATGCCCATAAAAAAGTGGATAAATCATCAAAAAAATTTTTGCTCTGTGAAAAAAGCTCTTAAAGGGATAGAAAGATAAGCTACAAACCACAAGGAGATGTTTGTCAACTAAATATCCAACAAAGGGTTGATACCTAGAATATAAAATAATTCTCAAAACTCTACAGCTTAAAGGAAATTCGTAAAACAGGCAAAGGACAGGAGCAGACATTTCTCTGAAGAGAATGTACAGATGGTAAATAAGCATGTGAAAAGATACTCAACTTCACTAGCCATTAGGGGAATACAAATTAAAACCAGAATGAGATATCACTACATACCAGAATATGTAAAATAAAAAATAGTGACACCAAATGCTGGCAAGAATGCAGGGAGATCGTTAAATAGGTCAGACCAGGAGAAAGTTATGCATGCTCCCCAAAGAACTTTATGAGACTATGAGTGAGATCAATGGTTGTTCCCCAATATTTGTTCTCTCCATCTTCTATGGTAATAGAATCCTTTAGTTAAACATAAAGCTTTGCATAATAACACCATTTACCCATACTCCTTTGCAGCCTGGTATGGAAACAAATTACAGTTTGTAGGGACCTTCTTTGAAATCATCAGACTAGTAAATTTTACCTCTTGCCTTCTTCCTGTCTTTCACTCTACCGCCTGGAATGCAGAGGTAATGGCTAAAGTTGTTTTGGATCCTCAGTACAAAAGCCACACTCCAGGTATTATAAGTGTTATATGATGACAAATGGTGAGCGTAGCATAACATATAGACTTGTCAAATCACTAAGTTATACGCCTGAAACTAATGTAACATTGTGCATCAAATATACTTCAATTAAAAAAAAAAAAGCCACACCTTTGTAGCAACGTGGATGGAACTGGAGAGTGTGATGCTAAGTGAAATAAGCCATACAGAGAAAGACAGATACCATATGTTTTCACTCTTATGTGGATCCTGAGAAACTTAACAGAAACCCATGGAGGAGGGGAAGGAAAAAAAAAAAAGAGGTTAGAGTGGGAGAGAGCCAAAGCATAAGAGACTCTTAAAAATTTTTTTTCCAACGTTTTTATTTATTTTTGGGACAGAGAGAGACAGAGCATGAACGGGGGAGGGGCAGAGAGAGAGGGAGACACAGAATCAGAAACAGGCTCCAGGCTCTGAGCCATCAGCCCAGAGCCCGACGCGGGGCTCGAACTCACGGACCGCGAGATCGTGACCTGGCTGAAGTCGGACGCTCAACCGACTGCGCCACCCAGGCGCCCCAGCAGACTCTTAAAAACTGAGAACAAACTGAGGGTTGATGGGGGGTGGG
>NW_024412427.1:25805511-25862017 GCF_014898765.1 Herpailurus yagouaroundi | reverse complement strand
AAAAAGCACATTCCGTTATCTAGCCATAATGTATGGTAAGCTAGAAAGAGCCAGGATCCCTGAGAAATTTGTGGAGCATAGCCACCATAACATCCATGGGCTGTTTTTTCAAGACATCTAGGTGACAGAAAATAAAATACTACCTTGTTCAAGCCACTATTTTCTCAGTTCTCTGTTACTTCCTGTTCCACCCGTATCCTAACTAATGCAAAGACAAATATAATGGTATAGGGCCATAGTCTTTATGGACTATTTTGCCCTGGTTTGAGACTATTGCAGACTATTTCTCCATATTCTTTTTTTTTTTTAATTTTAATTTTTTAAATTTACATCCAAATTAGCATATAGTGCAACAGTGATTTCAGGAGTAGGTTGGTTCCTTAGTGCCACTTACCCATTTAGCCCATCCCCCCTCCCACACCACCCCCAGTAACCCTCACTTTGTTCTCCATATTTATGAGTCTCTTCTGTTTTGTCCCCCTCCCTCTTTTTATATTATTTTTGTGTCCCCTCCCTATGTTCATCTGTTTTGTCTCTTAAAGTTCTCATATGAGTGAAGTCATATGATTTTTGTCTTTCTCTAAGTTCACTTAGCATAATACCCTCCAGTTTCATCCACGTAGTTGCAAATGGCAAGACTTCGTTCTTTTTGATTGCCGAGTAACACTCCATTGTATATATATATACATCTTTATCCATTCATCCATCGATGGCCATTTGGGCTCTTTCCATACTTTGGCTATTGTTGATAGTGCTGCTATAAACATGGGGGTGCATGTGTCCCTTCGAAACAGCACACCTGTATCCCTTGAATAAATGCCTAGTAGTGCAATTGCTCAGTCGTAGGGTAGTTCTATTTTTAGTTTTTTGAGGAACCTCCATACTGTTTTCCAGAGTGGCTGCACCAGCTTGCATTCCTATCTCCATATTCTTTTTTTTTTTTTTAACGTTTATTTAATTTTGAGACAGAGAGAGACAGAGCATGAACAGGGGAGGGTCAGAGAGAGGGAGACAGCATCTGAAACAGGCTCCAGGCTCTGAACTGTCAGCACAGAGCCCGACGTGGGGCTCGAACTCACGGACTGCGAGATCATGACCTGAGCTGAAGTCGGATGCTTAACCGACTGAGCCACCCAGGCGCCCCCCACCCCCCATCTCCATATTCTTAAAGAAACTCTTGGCAGTACATTATGGTCAAAGTGCTTGCAACTTGAAAGTGCCAAAATAAGATACTCAGTAATGTAAGGTTCCCAGGTTTCTGGAAATGGACATGAGTCAAGAGAAATGAGGCAAATCCCCCTCGAAGGCAACTGGGACCTTTTGTCCTACAAGCCCCACTGACATTGGAGTTACAAACTCTATATTCAGCATCTCTGGGTTCACATTATCACTTTCTTGAAAAGTTTATGAAGGAGCAGTTGCCAACAGCAAGCCAGAACCAGGCCCATGGGAAAATGAAAAAGCATGAATGAGAGTCAGTGCTCAGCCTTAAATATGGTTGCCCAAACCTTGCCAAAATGTGGAGGTGAAAACTCCATACTGTAGGAGAGTGCCAAAGCAAATAGACTAACAAATATATTGTGTTAGGGAAAGCTGTGAGAAATGCTAGCTTTGGGGTTATGAGCTTTTCACGAATTTTTTTAAAATTAAAATTGAGTCATAATCCTTTATCACTGTACATGCTTATGTCTTGAGTAGCCTGTCATGAGTTTTTAAACTCTTTTACTAAAATCTGAAATTAGTAGTGCCTTTTCTTAGACCAGTAAGAAGTAATAATCTCTATCATATTTCAAATAGTTCTTCTGGATGAGAGAGGCAAGAAATGGCCAATAAAGCACATTAAAAATATTTAATTTGGGGGGAAAAATTATTGAACTAAAACTAAGAATTAGGAAAGACCTTTAAGTTAGTAGTGGAACAACTGTAAAAGAAGAAGCTTAATCTATAAACTGACAGTAGCTCATTATTTGATGAAAGAAAAATTTTGAAAACAACTATGAGTACCTATTTTCTTCCATTTGGGTCTGCTACCTGAACTTGTTCGAGGACAACCTTAGGATTCTTTTTGAGAGCCCAAGCAATATCAGAAACCATCCAGTAATTGTTGTGTTCCTTCAGATTTCTTTGCATTCAAGTGACCCTCTATTGCCCTATCCATTCCACTCCCCTATGCCTCAGGAATGTTGCATGTAACAGAAACCAACTCAAACTAGCTTAAGCAACAATTTTAAAAGACTGAGAGTGGATATTTATTATAAGGGTCCTGTGGGATCTCATAGCACAGAATCCAAAGGCAAATCTCAGGAAGAGGCTGGGAGCAGGAACCAGAATGTCCTCAGAAACTCTCTTTTGTTCATCCCTGTTTTCTTCAATTCATCTTATTTTGCTCATATTGCTGCCTATACACCTCTCTCTTTAGCCCATTGGGAAGTGGAATAAGATGACCACATCAGGGCTTCCATGTTTTCAGTTACAGGCTCATATTTTATGTTACTGAAAAAAAGTTTTTTGTCTTTTTTTTTTTTTTTTTTTTGAGAGAGGGTGCAGGTGAGTGAGGGGCAGAAAGAGAGAGAGGGAGGGAGAGAGAGAGAAACAGGGCTCACCTGAAGTGGGGCTTGTGTTTTACCTGAAGTGGGGCTCAAGTTCACCCAATGAAGGACTGGGACTTCCAAACTGTGAGATGATGTCCTGAGCTGAAGTCAGATGCTTTAATGACTGAGCTACACAGGTGCCCTAAAGGTTTTTGTCTTCTGTTTAAGATTCAGAAATGAATTTTAAATTTTTCCTCACAGCACCATTAAAATGAAGATAAATTAAACATTTATATGATTGCATACAGTGTAATATTAAAAACAGCTTAGGAAGGGCACATGTGTGGCTCCGTCAGTTAAGCATCCCACTGTCGATTTTGACTCAGGCTATGATTTCATCGTTTGTGAGTTTGAGCCCTGCATTGGGCTCTGTGCTGACAGTGTGTAGCCCTCTTGGATTCTCTCTCTCCCTCTCTCCCTCTCCCTCTCTCTCTCTCTGTCCCTCCCCATCTCGTACTGTCTCAAAATGAATAAACATTTTTAAAAAAACAGCTTAGGAAATTTACTTTTGAATCTTATATACCAACCAATACAATTTAAAAAGCAATTTTTACACTATTATTTTATGATTTGTATAATAATCTAAAAGATGTCCCAAGCATTTAAACAACTAAACAACAAAGGAACCTTAATTTCTACAAAGAGAAAAATACATTTTTAAACTGGCAATATATTAGTATTGGCAAGAGAAGAAATTTTGTCTTTTCTAAGTGGTCAATGACTTTGATATTCAAAATCTGGGGAAATGTGGTGCACTTTGATGGCTCAGTTGACTCTTGGTTTGGGCTCAGGTCATGATCTCAAGATGTGGGATCAAGCCCTGCATCAGGCCATGCTGACAGTATGAAGCCTGCTTGGGATGTCTTCTGTTCCTCTCTCTCTGTCCCTCTCCTGCTCCTGTGTTCTCTTTCTCCCTCTCAAAACAAATAAATAGGCTTTAAAAAAAAAAACCTGGGAAAATGTATTCACTTGGAAACTTCCTTTCTTTATCCTTTGTCTTGATGGCAATCAATAAAGTTCTTAATGGATATCTAACATTTTTAAAGGAGGAACTCCTATATCTGATCTTATTTTTTGCCTGAGCTAAGAGGAATTTTGACACCCCACTTCACCAATGTACACACATAAGCTGTGTATGATAGACTGTAAGTATGCAGGAGACACTGGTAACAGAGATTGCCTCTGAAAACCAGGGGAAAGGGGAGACTTATTTTTCCCTAGATACCTTTTTAGATGGCTTTGTTTTACTGTATGCTACTTTCAAACTTCATTAAATAGTCCAATCTCTAATAAAGAGACATGTGATGATTCTGAACTGGACCTTTTTGCTATAAAGGACATTACTGAGACTGTGATAGAACTGGGGTGGCCTGAGGATTAACTGGTGGCTAGATATCAGTGTGGATTTCCAGATTTTGATGGTTTAATTTTTGTCATATAAAAGAATGTCTTTGTTTGAGGGAAATAAACACTAAACGGTTTAAGGGTGATGAGGTATCGTGTTGGCGGCCTACTCTCATATGATTTAGGGAAAAACAAACGTCTTTGTACTGTATTACAACTTTTCTGTAAATCTGAATTTGTTTCAAAGAAAAAAATGTTTTCCCTCTTTAAATAATTTAACCTCCAAATTTCCAGAGAAACAATGTGACTGGCCAAAGTTAAGGGCACGCTTGTGTCCCCTGCCTGTGTCCCCTGCTCATCCATCAGCTGTGGTCAGTGGGAGCCACGAGACAGTTCTCTCAACAGTTTCTACAACGGAATTGGAGAAGTGATCCAGTAGATGTCCCCTCCACCGACAGTGGCTTTATGCTACTGGATTTTTTGGTAACCCATAAATATTTATGAATTAATCTTGTTAGTTCTCTTTTTTCCTCTTTGTGGAAGAAGGGAGAGGCAGTGGACTAGGCATATGAAAGGCGACAAGAATCTGAGATGCCTCAGAGAAGTGCCCAATGTGGAACTACAGGCTGTAGACACACTGTAATGACCCCTGCTTTCCTGGTGAAAATCCCATCCATGACTGAAGACAAGGTCTTAAATTTTTGTTTTGTGTTATTTTATATTTGAGAGAGAAAGAGAGAGAGCATGAGCAGGGGAGAGGCAGAGAGATGGAGACAGAATCTGAAGCAGGCTGACACGGGGCTCAGGCTCTAGAACTGCGAGATCATGACCCAAGGTAAAGTCAGACGCTTAACCAATTGAGCCACCCAAGCGCATGTGAAGACAATGTCTTATCATGATGCGTTATCATAGTCTCTGCCTGGACAAGAACTAACATTGACAGTGGACCGTTTTAGTGTACTACAAAAATGCGAAAGTCATAAATGTTTCTTCATCAATTCATAGTACTTAGTTATGTATAGGTTGCACTTTACTCTGCCACTCCATTTCCCCTTGAGTTTTCTTGGAGGGTTCCCTTCGTATGTCCCTTAGAGCATTGGAAACCACTGCACCACAGGGACCTTCCTGCTTTGGCTTTTCTGGGGAAACTTTTCAGCCATTATCTTCACTTGCCATGTTTCATCACTATTAAAATACATTTAAAATTATTTGAGGAGAGCCTGGGTGGCTCAGTTGGTTAGGTGTCTGACTTTGGCTCAGGTCATGATCTCACAGCTTGTGACTGAGCTGTCAGCACAGAGCCTGGAGCCTGCTTCAGATTCTGTCTCCATCTCTCTCTGCCCCTCCCCCACTCATGCTCTGACTCTGTCTCTGTCTCTCTCTCAAAATTAAATAAACATTAAAAAATTTTTAATAACATTATTTGATAGAATCAAGTGTGGCCATTTAACACTACACAAAAATTTCTTTCATAAAATGGGAAGTTCCAAATTTGTTCTGAAGTGTCTCCTTCCCCTAAATTATGATCAACTGTAGGAGTTTTTCAGTCTCTGGCATCTACTATATATGTTCTCTTCACTCACAAAGAAACAGGAAAAAAGGAAAGGTAATGGGCACTTTTGTGCCATTCTCACAACTGTCTTTCCCTTTCACAGGTCACCAGAGTAGTAGTTCCGGTCACCTTATTTCTGGCCCTTCCATTTTCTGGGCACATGGCAGGGATCTTCCCCATACCTTGTGAAGTTATGTGTGGCCGTTGACTTTTTTTGGTCAATGAAATATAAGTGGAAGAGATGTGTGTCACTCCCATACAGAAATGTTAACAACTAATATAGAATTTATTACATGCTCCTCCCCCTTCCCAGCACCACTCTGATAGCCATATCAACAGCCAACCCCTATTGTTCATGTAGCATGAGTAAAAAACAAACCTTGCTTTAAGCCACTGAGACTGAAGTTGTTTGTTTCTGCAAATAACCTCACCCATCCTGCCAGATAGAGATGCCTCATTCCCCCAGCCTCTGCTATTCTGAGTTCAGTTTCCTTCCTCACCCTCAAATTCCCTATGTATCTACAAAGGAAGCCTCTCCCTTCTCTGAGAACTTGATCAATGTTAAAAATTGCATAGTATTTATTATTGTTTTTTTTTTTAAGTTTATTTTTTTTTTATTTTTGGGACAGACAGAGACAGAGCATGAACAGGGGAGGGGCAGAGAGAGACGGAGACACAGAATCGGAAGCAGGCTCCAGGCTCCGAGCCATCAGCCCAGAGCCTGACGCGGGGCTCGAACTCAACGGACCGCGAGATCGTGACCTGGCTGAAGTCGGACGCTTAACCGACTGCGCCACCCAGGCGCCCCATATTATTGTTTATAAAAATGTGTTTTTCTTATGATGGCCTACTTATGAGATATCTACCAGTATTACATCATATTACATCCCTCCTATTAGGACAATTTGGTAGACCAACCCAAATGGTTTCTTTCTTTCTTTTCTTTCTTTCTTTCTTTCTTTCTTTCTTTCTTTCTTCCTTCCTTCCTTCCTTCCGTCCTTCCTTCCTTTTTCTCTTTCTTTCTTTCTTTCCCCTCTTTCTCTTTCTTTCTTTGAAGCAAAAAGACATGAGTGCTTAGTAAAACCTAATGAAAATGAAAATATGTTCCTCTTTGTTGTTTTTTTTGATTAAACCTCACTAAAGTTATGTTGTGTCTAGAGTCAATAATGCAATGCAACTCAGGGAAGCAGTGTGATCAGAGGTGCTTGGAAAAGCAGAGGCAATTCGAAAAAAAAAAAAAAATCCCAAACTTCAAAGCTGTTGTATGACAATAGATAGCTCTCATGATCTGCACGGTGTGTAGGGGCCTAGAACAGCCCTTCTTGTCCTAAGCCCAGGGCGATTATTAGGAGTGATTACTGGATGTGTAAGTCAGGACATGCAGGGATATAAGATTACAGGTTTAAACCACAAGAGCTTTTGATTTTTTAAGTAATTTAAAGAGATGAGACAAACAGATGAACAGCCCCACGTGATTTCTATTACTCTTGCCTTCTAAAACTAAATGCAATGTTTCCAATTAGTTGTGACAGTTGGCTTTTGTATTCTTTTTATATGTTTGGAGATTCCAAAACTAACCTCACTAAGCAACACTAACACGTATTTTAAATAACCAAGGTGGCCAAAGAACAAAATGACTGGGTATGGTGAGTTCTCTTTGGACTGTGTCTTGGAAGTCTGTATCAAGACTTAAACCATAGCACACATTCATTGGTATGTTTGGTCAAGAGGGACAAATGGACAGGGTAGATGAAAAATGAAATAGCTTATCAGCTGCTGATCCTAAAGATAGAACTGGAGAGGGGGAGAGGGAGATGGTCATTGAATCTTAGGGTGAGCATAAAGTAAGAGAGTAAATCTTTACCACTTACTTCTTGTATTAGGGTCCCAGTAAGAAAAGGAATTCATCTCAGATGTTCAAATGAGGGGCCTGTAATGCAAGGACTACTCACCAGGGAATAATCAAGGAGTGAGAAAGGACTCAGAGCAAAGCAACCATGGGGAGTTACTTCTCTATTCTGGGAGGGTCATGGAGAGGAAATGCACTCACAAGAGCTCAGGGGAGATGGAATCATGAGAAGGAACTTCCTGGTGAAATTGCTGATATGGAGGAAAGCCTTCTTCTAATATTTGTGGGACCTAAGCAGTCATATACAGGTAAATGTTTAACAATCAGCTGTCTGGAAACAAAAAAAATAGCCCCGATTTGTTGTGTTTATTGATGTCCATAGTATAAATACTCTTACCATGACAATTTCAAGCTACCAGACTGATGTGACTAAATACGGAGTTGAGGGGCGCCTGGTTGTCTCAGTCAGTTAAGCGTCTGATGTCTGCTCAAGTCATGATCTCATGGCTCATGAGTTTGAGTCCCGCGTCGGGCTATATGCTGACAGCCCAGAGCCTGGAGCCTGCTTTGGATTCTGTGTCCCTCTCTCACTCTGCCCCTCCCCGGCTCATGTTCTCTCTCTCTCTCTCTCTCTCTCTCTCTCTCTCTCTCTTTCAAGAATAAACATTAAAAAAATTTAAACACGGAGTTGAGAGGAGATGCATGGAATTGGTTATAGAGATCTGGTATGAGCTGACTCTAGCACACCACTGGACTGGAGGAAGTGTGCAAATGGAGACCCACACACCACACATTTAAATATTTAAATGTTACAAAGCAAGACTGCATACTGTATGTGTTCTGTTCTCCTACCTTGATAACCATAGCAGATATGGTGCTTTACCCAGATCCCTTATATTAGATTTCTCCAGAAAAACAGAACGAATAGGATGTGTGCGTGTGTGTGTGTGTGTGTGTGTGTGTGTGTGTGTTTACAGAGATTTATTTTAAGGAATTGGGTCATGTGATTATGGAGGTTAGAAAGTCCAAATTCTGGAGGGTGGGTTTTCAGGCTAGAGGCTCAGAGAAGAGCCAATGTTGCAATTCAAATCTGAATGCTGTTTGCTGGCAGAATTCCCTCTTGCCTGGGCAGTCTACTTTGTTCTATTCAGGACAATTGATTGAATGAGGCCCACCCTCGTGCTTGTGGAAGGCAATCTGCTTTACTCAAAGTCCACTGATTAAAATGCTAACCTCATCCTAAAACACCATCACAGAATCATCCGGAAGAATGCTTGAACTGATATTTGGACACTTGGCCCAGCCAAGCTGAGACTTAAAATTAACCATCACATCCTTCCTTAAGATGAAGATACTTGTGGGGCACCTGGGTGGCTCAGTCTGTTAAATGTCCAACTCCTGATTTTGGCTCGTCGTGATCTCATGGTTTGTGAGTTCAAGCCCTGTGTCAGGCCATGTGCTGACAGAGCAGAGTCTGCTTGGGATTCTCTCTCTCCCTCCCTCTCTGCCCATCCCCACCTCTCTCAAAATAAATAAATAAACATTTAAAAATTGTTTTTAAAAAGATGAAGGTATTTGTTCCTCAGGTGCTGGGAGGTCACAGCTGAGCCCCTCCTCTCCAAGCACTGCTCTCTCCTTAAGGGAGCTGCCTTTTCCAAGATCACACCTTGCCCTCCCTGCCCAGGACATGTCAAGGTTTAAAGACCAGTCTCTTTTGCTTCAAGATGGAATAACACTAAAGGGCTGCCCCTGATACTGAGCTCCTCATGGGATCAGCTGAGGTATGTGCTGTGATTGCATCATCCTAGGCCTATTTCTCTTTGTGCTAGCCTTACTTCCCCCTACACTTGTCATCTGACGGTATTCTCAATAAGTCTCCTGCACACAAATCTCCATTTCAGAATCTGCTACACCTGGCACAGGGGTCAGCAAATTATAACCTGTAGGCCAAATGGAGCCCACTGCCTGTTTTTGTAAGTTTTCTTAGAACACAGCTATGACCCTTATACGTATGGTCTATGGCTGCTTTCACCCACTCAGCTGAAAATCAAGAAGTTGCAACAGGGGTGCCTGGGTGGCTCAGTCGGTTGAGCGTCCGACTTCGGCTCAGGTCATGATCTCGCAGTTCATGAGTTCGAGCCCCACGTCGGGCTCTGTGCTGACAGCTCAGAGCCTGGAGCCTGCTTCAGATTCTGTGTCTCCTCTCTTTGCCCCTCCCCTGCTCATGCTCTGTCTCTCTCTGTCCCTCAATAATAAATAAACGTTAAGAAAAAAAATTAAAAAAAAAAAAGAAGTTGCAACAGGCACTGTCTGGTCCACAATGCCTCAAATAACTATCTGGCTCTTAACAATAAAAAGTCTGTGGGCTGCGTGGGTGGCTTAGTCAGTTAAGCATCTGACTTTGGCTCCAGTCATGATCTCACAGTTCATGAGTTTGAACCCCATGTCGGATTCTGTGCTGACAGCTAAGAGCCTGGAGCTTGCTTTGGATTCTGTGTCTCCCTCTTTCTCTGCCCCTCCTCCACTTATGCTCTGTTTCTCTCTCTCTCAAAAATAAATAAACATTAAAAAAAATTTTTTTAATAAAAATAATAAAAAACAAAAAACAAAAAACAAGTTTGCAAATCCTTGCCCCCACACACCAAATATACTTTTGTTACCACAAAATTGAAAAGTATGTGTAAATCTGAGGCTTTTGTATGGTTGAAAGTGAACAAAATATTAAAGACAACTAAATTAAATTGTTATTTCATATGATTGGCCTTGTGTTAAGGCCAGCAAGATTTGGATGAATAATAAAATAAAGATATAATAAATTTATAAATTTATTCCATTCATATATTCCACAAAATTAATTTTTGTCTTAATTTTAATAAAAGCACTATGTTTATAATGTAAATTCCACATAACTTAAGTTTTGTTGATAGTAAAAATTGGAGAACTAAAAATAAAACGTAATTGTACTTGAAGTGTTCACCATTTCAGTAAATTTTCATAAAACTTGCAAAGTAAATATAAATTTTAAATTATTTTCCATGTTTTGCTTCAAAGGTTTTTTGTTTTAGAATATTCAAAATTTATTAAGTTTTTTAAAATGCTTTATTTATTTTTGAGAGAGAGAGAGCACAAGTCAGGTAGGGGCAGAGACAGAGGGGAACAGAGGATCTGAAACAGGCTCCATGCTGGCAGCAGACAGCTTGATGAGGGGTTTGAATTCATGAACCAGGAGATCAAAGTCGAATGCATAACCAACTGAGCCACTCAGTCACCCCTATTAAGTTTTTAAAAATAAGCAAATTATTAATTAGTTTCAAAGTTAAATAAAAAATATGTGAAAGGCAATTTCGTATTTATTTTTTTAATTTAATAAAACCGCAAAATATTTTTAAAATATAAATCTGTTCACAGTTGTAGCATTTGATGTCTATCCAGTTGCCAAATGTAAAGAATTGGTATCATGCTAAGTTCAGGTGACATCTAGACTGCATATACACAACATATAATATTCCTTAGCTGCCACGCATAACTGTTGTAAATACTATACTAAATTGTGAGGACTTCTAGAGCAAGAATTGGAACATCCAAAGAGCAACAAGAAAATGGATACCGAGCACTATTAGAAATCAATACTTCATTCTTCAAAAACTGATTGTATCCCTGAAGAGTGGAAGAGTTTAACAAGTTAATTCATAGATCTTTTATCTAAGGACTCTGGTATTGAATTCTCCCACAGTCCAAGCATTGTTGCACTGTTGGTAGTGCTTTATCCCAAGTGACAGAGGTGCGCATGTGCCCTTTGAGATATATATATATATATATATATATATATATATATATGGCCTGTGTCTGTGATATGCGATGCTTTCTTAAGTATCAGGTGTAGGGCTGCCCCCTACAGCCTGGGCTTCAGAGCGGTACTACCAGTGGCTCCCATTGACAAAACCCAACAAGAAGCAACTGCAAGGAGTTCTGGTTAGCAAGGGTCAGACTCCCAGGCAGGGAAGGGAAGGGAAGGGTGGAGAATGGATGGGAGCAGGGTGTGGAGTAGTGGGAGAGAGGGGGTACCGAATAGCCTTACACTCATCTTTACCTGACAGAGCTAGTTTATACGACAGTGGAAATTGTCATATATGTCATCTCTGGAACATGTGCTGAAGGTCATTGACCTCATCCTTTCTCGTGCTTCCATAGTAATCCATGTGTCATCACAGGAGAGCTGAGTATTTAGGTTATGTGCCGCTTCAACTCACTTTTTTGTTTGTTTGTTTTACTTGCAATTATTTTATGCAAAATAAAATTTATTCCCAGGCCATAAGTTTTTATTTCTTCAGTTTCTTCTGGGATGTCTTTGTTCTTCTGTGCAAGTTCCTCTTCTGGTTTAGGAACAATCTGCTCTTTTTCAGGAAGGATCATCTCAATGTGGCAGGGAGAGCTCATGTATGGGTTACTCTGACCGTGAGCTCCGGTATGTTCTACCACATCTTGGGGACTTTGTTCACCTGATGTGCTCAATGACCAGAGAATCTATATCTAAAGCCTTAAGTTCAGCATTATTCTCTGTATTTTTAAGCATGTTCAGTAAAAAATTCAGCACTCTTTTTGGGTCACTGACCCTATGTTCAGCTCCATTGTTTGGCCTGGGCACACCTACTAACTACTCAGTTGGCAGTGACAGAATGGCACACATTGCTTCTGCAAAGTGACATCCTTCAGATACTTGGTGTCTTTTGGGATGTGGATACCCTTGATGGCCTGGGAAGTTTCACATTCACTTCTTAAAGTGAACGCGAAGATTTGAACCTCTTGATTTGCACGATTTTGTAGGGTTGTCTGGGTCAAGTGAATAGTGAACCATTTTCCGAGATCACCTTTTGCCGCCTATGGGAAGAACCACTTCAATTCACTCTTTTCTTTTTTTTTTCCTTTGTATCCCCCGTAGCACCTAGCTCCATAAGTATTTATTGATTTTATTAGAAAAGATTGTTTGATAAAGTGAGAGGAACAAGGAAATATAGCTAATTTTTTTTAAACATAGGGATAACAGAATCTCCCCCAAGCTGTCCATTATCTCGTTGTTTCCTGTATTTGGTGAGGAGCACCTTTGAAATGTCTCACATTTACAGCCCAGTGATAAATGCATTTTTTTTGATAATTTTTTTTAATGTTTATTTATTTTTGACACAGAGGGAGACAGAGCACGAGTCGGGGAGGGGCATAGAGAGAGGGAGACACAGAATCTGAAACAGGCTCCGGGCTCTGAGCTGTCAGCACAGAGCCCGATGCGGGACTCGAACCCACAAACTGTGAGTTCATGACCTGAGCCAAAGTCGGACGCTTAACCGACTGAGTCACCCAGGCACCCCTGACAAATGCATTTGTAGGAAGGAGACAGTGGTCATCATCCCAGATCATGGCTTTCCACTGTTTGTACCCACAGTCTCCTCAGACATGCTCACGGATTACCAGAAAAATCTAAACTTCCAGCCATCTTGGTTGTAGATTTCACTCTGCCAAACCACCACTGTGATGCCTGCACCCACTGCCAGGCCTGGCCCAGACACAGACTGACACTCTCCTCATGTGTCACCCTCTCCAGATCTCCAGCCCATTGGTGTGTCATTCCTGCTTCTGAAGAGGATTCTAGAAGCCAGTGGCCCACTATCCTGCCTCCATCAGTTTAACTGAGTGAAGATAATTTAATTGTTTTTTTTAAGTTGTTTTATTTTTTGTTTTTTTAAATTTACATCCAAATTAGTTAGCATAGGGGCGCCTGGCAGTCGGTTGAGCGTCCGACTTCAGCCAGGTCACGATCTCGCGGACCGTGAGTTCGAGCCCTGCGTCGGGCTCTGGGCTGATGACTCGGAGCCTGGAGCCTGTTTCCGATTCTGTGTCTCCCTCTCTCTCTGCCCCTCCCCCGTTCATGCTCTGTCTCTCTCTGTCCCAAAAATGAATAAAAGAACGTTGAAAAAAAAATAAAAAAAAAAACAAATTAGTTAGCATATAGTGCAACAATGATTTCAGGAGTAGATTCCTTAGTGCCCCTTACATTTTTAGCCCATCCCCCCCTCCCACAACTCCTCCAGTAACCCTCACTTTGTTCTCCATATTTATGAGTCTCTTCTGTTTTGTCCCCCTCCCTCTTTTTATATTATTTTTGTGTCCCCTCCCTATGTTCATCTGTTTTGTCTCTTAAAGTCCTCATATGAGTGAAGTCATATGATATATGACTGACTAATTTCACTTAGCATAATACCCTCCAGTTCCATCCATGTAGTTGCAAATGGCAAGACTTCATCCTTTTTGATTGCCGAGTAATACTCCATTGTATATATATGCCACATCTTCTTTATCCATTCATCCATCAATGGCCATTTGGGCTCTTTCTATACTTTGGCTATTGTTGATAGTGCTGCTATAAACATGGGGGTGCGTGTGTCCCTTTGAAACAGCACACCTGCATCCCTTGGATAAATGCCTAGTAGTGCAATTGCTGGGCCATAGGGTAGTTCTATTTTTAGTTTTTTGAGGAACCTCCATACTGTTTTCCAGAGTGGCTGCACCATCTTGCATTCCCACACTTCAATTCACTCTTAATCAAAGACTTAGATCTCTATGTTTGGCAGAGCAACACAAAGGGCAAACCAAAACACTCACCCTGAGGTTGAAGTTCAAATGGCTTTCATTCTTCTTTCTTTCACCATAATAATAAAATCATAAGTTGTAATCTTTGAGAAATGAAGTAGAAACCTTTTCATGGACACAAGAGTATGTTGATTTAAGAAATAGTGGTGACTTGGTTCAATTTCAGAGACTTTCCAGATTGGTCTGAGAATTTCTTGAGTCTTTCTAGAAGTGCCTCGCCCAACCTGAAGTTTTTTCTCTGCCTTATATATGTGGATGGCAAGGAAAAGAATATTGCATCACTAGCCCACTATCAAACAAACATTCTTCTATCCTCAAATGGTGTTGATTCTCTGAAGGGGCAAAATTAATATTTATCAAGAGTCTACCAAAGGATTCATGGAAATTAATTTCTATTGAGTGTCTACAAAATATCTCCTGGGAAGGAGAAATAACGTCAATCAACCAGGTTGGCAGGTCATATAGACTCAAGCCAAAGTCATCATTTGGGGTTGATGGATGACCTGTTAGCTAAGAAGCTATTGGTGAGAGTCAGGCATGAAAGAGAAATGAGATGAAACGTTTAACATTATGCTTTGCTCTGAATAGCTGAGACTACTTTTCATAATTTATACCTTTCCTGAGATTTTGAGGTCAAAATCATAAGTGAAGCGTTGGCAACATAGCACTAGAAATACCATCTCCGTTAGGATGGTTGTGGAATTCTGGAGAATCTGTGCTTACTGTTGGGTTGTATTTTTGTATTGGGTTATATTTTAACATCTGAGGGTGCGTTAGGCAGGATAAATTGTTTACTGAATATATCTGGAGACACCAACATTGTTTTTCATCTGAATGTTTTTCCTTCTGTATAGTATTCATTCTGCCCTAAAAGACATAGAGCAGCTGCCCAAGACAACACAGGCCACTGATTTTTAATAACTCTGAAAAACAAGTAGAGTAAGCATTTTTGTTTTCCCATTCCACCAGGGGGAAACCTGAGACTCAGGGAAATTATGTAACTTTTCCCAGGTCACAGGAATAGTTCATAGCAGAAATGGAATTACAAGTTAGGATACCTCTCTCTGTGCACTAAACCACTGTGAAATGCCATAAAAGAGCATTCAAGCAGGCTGGGTCCAGATTATCTTACCAAGCTATGTCCCTAAGTTCAGCCATTTTGCATTAATTTCACAATATTTATTAAGCTCTAACCATGTGGAAAGTACTGAGACCCATTTAAATAATTGCTGAATATGTGTCAAACCATCAAACAGGTCACATTCTTAAACACACTGATATTCTCTATCTCCCACTGGCCAGCTTCACATGAATAATTGTTACCTGTCTAGATAAAATGGAGTCCTATCTTATAAATCAGCAAAATTTCCCTCAGAAGTGTTTTAGGAAAAGGTTCCTCGGAAGTTCTTTTTGTAAGTTACCTTTGAAAGTACTCTGGAAATGACACATGTGAGTCTGACATACTCAATATGTGCTACTCAGTTCTTCCACCATTTTTGTACCTTTTGTTGAGGACCAGTTAAAGCAGTGGCTGGCATAGGCTCATCTTTTACGATACGTATACAAGAATCACATTATGTTTGACAAGATGCTCACACCATGGGAGAAAAGACAGAGCCAAGACAGGCTGAGGAAGAGCGGCTGCCATCTGCCATCTCAGATGGAGATTGGTGGAATGGTGGGTAGAGCCACCCAAGCAATTTAAGCTGCATCGTCCTCTTCTATAAGCTAAGTGTCCATGTGATACAACCCCACTGTGTCCAACCTCTCCCCTGAAACTTAGACTACCTTTAGTTTTTCTGTCTTCACTATTCTAGTCAGATGTCTTAGTTAACATTCTTTGACTGTAAGTGTCAGAAGCCAATGTAGATTTTAAAAAGAGGAATCATAAAGTTATTGAGGTGTCTGGCCAAACAAGAGAACAAACATGATGAACATTCATTGGCTCTCTTCTGAGCATGCGCTTCCCTCCTGCCCCCTGCCAATTGTTCCAGGTTTCTACTTGGAGATCTGTATGGATCTGGGAGCTGGACTCCAGTTCTACTCCAGGGGTGGGACATGTGACCTAGACTCATCCAATCAACAAAGGCCATCTCACTTCTTACCCTCCCAACTTCCCTCCCACCACAGTAATTGGTGTAGAGATGGACATGTGACCTATGTCAGTCTAGTTAGCATGACTCATGAGACTTCAGTTTTTGGATCTCTTTCTTCTTGGATGAAAGAAAGCATATGGCTCTGAGGGCTATGGCAACCATTTTTACCTCATCATAGAGAAGAGATGAAAAAAAAAGCCAGGTCTTTGGGACTATCATTGACCCACTTGATCAAGTCTCACTTGAAATGAGATTCCTCTGTCTTTTCAGTAGTATAAACCAAGAAAATCTCTCCCTTCCCACCGCCCACCCCCTGTCTTTACTCACCATCTTTCTCTTTCTTTCTTTCCCTTTCCTGTCTTCTGTCTCTCTGTTCCTCCCCCTCCTTTTTGTTCTCTCCTCTCCCTTCCTTCCTCCTTCTATTTCCCAGACCATATTTACTCACCATATAGCCAAATATGGTTCTCCAAGATTACTGATAGTTCCTAGATTCATCTCAGTTCAAATGAGCAGGTCAGATTGAATTAAAATGTCTTACACCAACATCACACTTCTGGAAATCAGGAATTTGGCTCAATCCTCCATAGCCTTGAGAGAAGAGTCAGAGAGTGGTAGGTTTGAGAGGCAGAAAAAGACACAAACCCCACCAGTGATCCACCACAGCAGTGACACAGGGGGAAGCTGGACAAACTCAGACTAAATTTGTACCCTAATAAATTGGTTGAGTCAAGGACCCCAAGATCAAAATGAAGTGAAGGTGATGACATATTTTTTAAGTGGAAAATAAGCTGTCAGAAGATAAATTCTCCAATTATCTAATTTTTCTTCAACAAAAATCAGATGAAATGATGTCCTTTTGAAGAAGTGTATGCAGTGCAAGATTTCATCAAGTAAACCAAAGGCAATTCCTAGAAGCCCTTTGAAAAGAAAATGCTAAAATTCCTATGACCACACGAGATGACAGATGGATGGCAGGAAGCAAACGGTAAAAGAAGAAATAAGGAGCAGCATTTATATTTAGGGACTTCTGTTCACATGAGTTGCTAAAAATGATTACCAAGTGATTTAGGAAAGATCTGGTTTTTAAAGTTATAATTATTTCACAAGTAAAGTGCTTTGAATTTCTTTAAGTCTGGCACACACAGAAACCTCTGGTTCAAGATTGCATTATGATTATCCCTTTGTGGTGGCAGACATAGTTCAAGAATGTTCTGTGCTTAGCTGAGCTCATTGTTCCTGTTCAGAAATATTTCAAATTCTTATTAAAGTTTCTTGGGGGCAAGGAGAGCTTTGCCCTTCTGAAAATTTAACTCAGCTTTTTTTTTTCAAAAGGTATTCTTAATGAGCAGATTTTTTCCCCAATACATTTGAAAGATGTTTTAAAGTTTTGTATCAGTTAGGATTATTTCAAGATGACAGAAATGCAACCCAATCCAGCCAGGCACAAAGAGAATTTACTCACGGATCTGAGAAGTCTAAGCTTGGGTATGCTTCAAGCATGAAATTATTATTTTAAGTCATCAATAGACATTAATAACCATCAAGATTTTAGGTGCTTTAATACTTATACACCCATGTTCATAATAGCATTACTCACAATAGCCAAAAGATGGAAATAGCCCAAAGATCTATCAACAGATGAATGGATAAGCAAGTTGTCATGCATGTATACAAAGGAATATTAGTTAGTCATAAAAAAGACGAAGTACTGATACATACCACAACATGGATAAACCTCAAAAACATTATGCTAAACGAAGTAAGCCAGACACAAAAGGGCAAATATTAAATGATTGCATTTATATGAAATATTCACAATAGGTTAATTTATAGAGACAGAGCATAGGTTACCAAAGGCTGGGGAAAGGAAAAGATCGGGAACGACTGCTTAATGGGTATGGGGTTTCTTTTTGGGGGGATGAAACATTTTGAGTCAGATAGAGGTGGTGGTGATATTGTCAAAGTATTAAATGGCACCACATTATTCACTTTAAAATGAAATGCTATGTGAATCTCACTTCAATAAAAATCAAGAGTAAAGGAAAATAATTTTTAAAGAAGATTTTGTGTTGTGCCTTAAAAAATAGAATTTTAGTAATTAAAAAAATACTGCCGACTGTGATCATAATTATAGTAGTGCTCTTATGGTTGGCTTACCTCTTTTTTTACTTTTAATTTTGAAACAATTTTAGACCTAGAGTATGGTTTTAAGAATAGTGTGAAGAACTTCCATATGCCCTTCACCCATATTTGCCAATTGTTAAAATTTCACTGCATCTCTGCTGTAGAGAGTGGAGTGGTGGTTACCAGGAGCTGGGGGTTGGAGAAATAGGAAGATATTGGTCAATAAGATTCTCGCTATAAAATTAATAAATTCCAGGAAATCTAATGTATAGCATGGTGATTATAGTTAATAATTTTGTATTGTATACTTGAAAGTTGCTAGGAGAGTGGATATTAAGTGTTCTCACCACAAAAAGGAAATGGTAATTATGTGAAGGGATGGAGCTAGGGATTAGCTAGGAGGTGTTAGCTAATGCTACTATGCAATTATTTTGCAATATAAAAGTGTATCAAACCAACATGTTGTACACCTTAACTTAGGCAATGTTATATGTCAATTATATCTCAGTAAAGCTGTAAAAAAATAAAATAATTTAAAGGTTTTTATTTTTTTACCACATTTGCTTATTTTCTTTCTATCTTTCTTTATTTACTACTGGCTAGCAAGTAGGTCTGAAGACACCTATAAAGCAATGGCCTCTGGGTAAGTGAACCTTAGATGCTGTGGTTCGGGATAAGAGTAGTGGAATGGGGGCAGTGGAGAGAACATTGTGGTGAGAGAGGAAGTTCCTGGCCATCTGCAGCAGCTTTGCAGGAGTGATGGGTCACTGCCACGATGAGTGCTGGGTACCACCAGCACAGGAAACAGAGGATATGATGGCACTGGTCCAGCCCCCTAAGTAGAGGGACCTGCTAATCAAGCCATCAGGCCCATCTGCCCACATTTCTGATTCTTCTTTGGATTGCGCTTGCTGTCCTCTGCTTTTGAAGATGACACCACCACTAATGCGCCCCAGCTGGAAGAACAGGTGTCACTGATAAGACCAGCAGGACCCAGTGGTCTTCCCACGCTAGGACCATATGGCGATTCCTCTTTGTTTTGAGGCTCTTGTTGCCACTCACAGTCTTGTGTTAGATGCGGTTAGTTTTTAGACTGTGGACTGCCTTATTAAGAGGCTTCTCATTTCTTGTCTTCCCATGTGTGTGAGCCTTTCTAAGCCACAGTAAATACTTTTTCATCCAACACAGTTCTGTGGGACTCTCAATTGTCATGTGGGAATATATTCCAGCTTTATTCACACTAATGCTGTTTATATAATTGATTCTATAAATGCACATATGCTTTCAGCTGTTTTTAAAGCAAGACAGCATGTTTAGAAGTTCTTTATCCTTTTACTGGCAGAATGTATTGAAAAGGACATTTTTGGAGAGTTGTCTTTAAAATATACACAATTGTGTAGAAAATAAAATGAAGAGCCTAATAACCCTGCTTCAGCATCGGAGTGGTTATCACAGCTTTTATGCTTGTAAATACACATTGATGACGTGAGTTTAAACCACTTCAACCAATGAAAATTCAGCAATGTCCTGAACAAAGGCAAATAGCACAGAGAGATTGGAGTTTTCCAGGCACTAGAAAGGTATAAATTTCTTCATTTTGACACTCCCAGAAGCAGACTCTGAGACTGGAATCTGAGTGCTAGTGGTCTGTCTGGGATGAGATCCCAGATGTTGGGGGAGTAGGGAAGGGAGACATGGAGGGGAAGGAAGCCAACAAAGGGAAAATTGGTTGATAGGTTAAACTCTTGTGGACTGCTCAAGCTTAACTCTACTGGAGTTCTTTTGGAGACAGCACAGAGCAATCACTTTAGAGTGAGCCCCCCCTGAGACCTGAGGGATCTGGAGTATTCATATAGCAGTTATGACTTGAGGATTGCTCAGTGACCCTACTGCAAGTAGAGTGGAGCAGAGCCTGGTCTAGCTAAAAGTCTTCAGGGGAAGACATTGAAATGTTAGTAGCTGAAATTTGGGTAAGCCTGTATTGTGATAGAAATGCTTGAGGGAATATGATAATATCTGCTATCTATGAGGTAGTCAGGGTTTATAGTTTTACCATGTTGCTACTTGGGAAACAAGGTCATGTGACATTCCCAAGGTCACATGGTGTTCCAGGGTTCTTCTAGCTACAGACTCTTTTACTGAAAACCCAACTCTAGGAATACAAGCTGGTGCAGCCATTCTGGAAAACAGTATGGAGGTTCCTCAAAAAACTAAAAATAGAACTATCCTATGACCCAGAAATTGCACTACTAGGCATTTATCCAAGGGATACAGGTGTGCTGTTTCAAAGGAACACATGCACCCCCATGTTTATAGCAGCACTATCAACAATAACCAAAGTATGGAAAGAGCCCACATGTCCATCGATGGATGAATGGATAAAGAAGATGTGGTATATATATACAATGGAGTATTCCTTGGCAATCAAAAAGAATAAAATCTTGCCATTTGCAACTATGTGGATGGAACTGGAGGGTATTATGCTAAGCAAAATTAGTCAGAGAAAGACAAATATCATATGACTTCACTCATATGAAGACTTTAAGAGACAAAACAGATGAACATAAGGGAAAGGAAACAAAAATAATATAAAAACAGGGAGGGGGACAAAACAGAAGAGACTCATAAATATGGAGAACAAATTGAGGGTTACTGGAGGGGGGGATGGGAGGGGGGATGGGCTAAATGGGTAAGGGGAATTATGGAGCTTACTCCTGAAATCATTGTTGCACTATATGTTAACTAATTTGGATGTAAACTTTAAAAAAGAAAAAAAAAAAGAAAAGAAAAGAAAACCCAACTCAAACTGACACAAGCAAAATAGAGAATATATTAACTCATATTACTAAAAAACTCAGGGGTAGGTCTTCGCATTCAGGAGGATCCAGAAGCTCAAATGATGACATTAGCACCATAGTCTGACCATTCTTTTCTGTGTATATTTATTCATTAAATATTTATCTCTAGAAATGAAACCAAATAAATAGTTGACAGGACATCTAATAAACAACACAACTCAACCAAGAAAGTAAATTCCCTATGGAAAAATTATAAAGTAATTTAAAATAATTAAATATTACTAAGTAGATAATAATAGGATCATAAAAAGTGTATATATGTCTACAAGTTGGGGAACTTTGACAGGTTCAGAAATTGGAATGAATCTATACAAAAAAGCAGCCAATTTTGGGGAAAAATGTGTTTTATTTCCTATCCAACTTTCACCTGAGATCTTACAACTCTAGTGCCCTCTTTGGTATTTCAGCAGTTGCTCAGCAATTCAGAATCTCATTCATAGTATTTTAAGCAGTGCCGGTGTGCATGGGTGGTGTGTCATATCCTCCATCTTGGATTGTGGTGTCGCCCCTTTAGTGGACCCCGTGGCTATTTCAATATGCTTCTACCATACATTTTCTTTTTATCCATCTCAGACAGTATGACCCTCACCCTGTTCCAAGACACTAATGTCGGGATCCACAAAAAAGAGCCTAGGCTAGTAAGATTAAGCAGGTAAACTGGGGGGGTGGGGGGTTGCTTTTTGGTGGTAAGAATAAAAGAAACTGGCAAGAGTGGCAGGTTCTGGGAAACTCTGAGCAGAAGAATGAGTTGTCAAGTTAGTTCCTGGGAAAAAGGGGGGAGGAGGCACCGTGAGGACATCAGGAAACAGGAAACCCATGAGGATAAGTAAAACAAGAATGAGATGAGGGAGTGTCCTGCAGGTTGGATTCCCTGGGAGAAACTCTGAGATGCTGAGATGGAATTTGGTTTGCAGGAAAACATCCTGGGAAGTTTCTTGGGATCAATGCCTGAGGAAAGTAGGGGAAAGAGGCAGGAATGTACAGAGGGAAAAGTTAAGCTGCAGTGGGGGGGCTAACAGACTCAGTCAGTTCATGGGAAGCTCAGAAGCCAGAATGGGTCTTCAGAGTTGTTCTGAGTCAAGCTGAGATGGCTGGCCTTTGAGCTTCAGCATTGATTAGTCTTTGCATGAGAGCGGCCCCTGGAAAGAGGTGGTCTTGGATGAGTCAGCTTCCTGCAGCCAAGGCAATCTTTGAAGCCTGAATGACTCAAAAATACATCTTTTGAAATTCAGATCTCTGCATGCAACTGCCAACTTGATATCTCTTTCTTATCTCAAAACAAGTTAGGAGATGGACATCCAGGAATGGGAGCACAGAGAGCAAGATGATGATGGACGGTGCAGAAAAGTCACAGAAGACAGAGGCCAGGGCACCAAAGCTTGTATCACTCCTTTCATAGTTTCCCAAAGGTTGATCAATCACCCTAGAAATGGCTCCATGAGAATAAACCCCAGATCTTTAAACACGCCTGTGATCTCTACTCCTCCACCCAGTATCCCTCTCATTGAGGAACTCCTCACATTTCACACAGTTTATGAATATTTTCTCCTTTTGCTTTGAAAGTTGATCTTTTATTACTAGTTCGGTGTGAAAAGACCTTTGGGAACTAATAGAAGACCAATGTAATTTAAAGATCTCAGAGCCAAAAGACTTTGGAAGAAAGGTCCTGGGCCTTCAAAGCAGAGATGACAGCCAACGGCCTCAGCTATTGAGATGTTCTTGGGCAGCAAAACCCTGGAATACAGGAATGAGACTTCCTCCCTCCCTGTCTCCCTTTTCTGTCTGCAAATTGTTCCATAGGGCAAATACTGAAATGGAGGAGATTTCAAATTTGATCCCCAAAACTACAATTTATCTCCAAAAATTTGGAGGAAAGAAAAACAAAGAGAAAAACTTCAGAAGAATGAAACTGTACATTTGTGGTGGTGGAAAGAGTATGGGGCTAGAAGCCAAGAGATTTGGGTTTCTGGTCCTGATTCTGCCACTGAAAGTAGTTGTGTGACCTTGAACAAGACACTGGTGTTTTCTTGGCCTGCTCCATAAAAGGAAGGGGTCTGGGAATGGTTATCTGCAAATGCCCCCCTCACTTCTTCTTCTTTTCTTTTTTAACTTGTAAAACATTTTTATTCTTGGTTATCTTTCATCCTGTTGAGTTTACTTGGTGGAGCTCGGTTGTTTCTTGTCCAGGATGAAAACTCTGGGCAGCCAGAATGACTTTTCTGATAATTCATAAGTAATAGAGTTTCCCAGTCTAACTTTCCTTTTAATGCAAAGATTCTATTATTTGCCTAATTGTGAGCAACAATAGCACACATTGCAGAACTATGTTGAAGTCAGCAGTGTCCTTCCATATATAGTAATTCAGTTGAGCATCACTAATGTTAACAGGTCTATGAGGTAGGCTGGACAACTAGTGACAGTTTTCCCATTTTGCTTGTGAAAGGAGTTTAGAGACATTTAGTTACATACTGTAACAAGGTTCTTCTAGTTTCAAGTTCTTCCTGAAAAACCAGTTCAAACTGGCCCAATAAAAAATGAGAGCTTATTGGCTTATGCAATTGCAAAACCCAAAGGGTTCAGGTTCAGCTGGATCCAGGAGCTCAAACTATAATATTAGCATCTTATCTCTTGTCCATAATCTGGTCATTCTTTTCCATGCATATCTTTCATTAAATTAAAAAGCATTTCTTGAACACCTGCTATGTGTTAATCAGTGTAGGCATAGGGAATCAAAGGAACAAAACATTGTATTTAGAACAGTGACTAGCACACAACAATGTTCGATAAATATTAATGGAATTTACATTCTTACATTCAAGGAAACATTAATAGAACTTATGTTCTATCAGAAGGAGAGGGTATAAACAAACAAATAATGTGTATTATGTCAGATGGTGATAAGAACTACAAAGATAACTAAGGAAAAGGTAAGAGAGATGTGGTCAGAAAGGAGTCTATGATAAGGTAATTTAAAGGCTTTTTAGTATGGAAATTTTAAATACACAAAAGGAGAGAAAATAGAATGACCCATTACCTGGTTTCACCCATTTAGATGCACCCATGAACAATATTTTTCTAATCATGTTTCACCTATTTCCCTTCTGTCTTCACACACCTCCACACATGTACACATACACACAATCACACATAGCAAACCAAACCAAGACACCATGCCATCCTGTCCATAGGTATGCAGTCATGACAGATGAGAACATTTTCAGCACAATCTACAATACCATTATTGCACCAAACAGAAGCAATAATAAAATCTTTAGTATCAGTGAATACTCAGTGGTAAGGTGATATATGAAGGAAGTGAGGGAGCAAATCATCAGCTATCTAGGGAAAGAGCTTGGCAGACAGAGAGCTGGAGGTCCAAAGGCTCTGTAGTAGGACCTGCCTGGCATGTTTAAGGAACAAAATGGCAGCCAGTGTGGCTGGAGCAAAGGGAGCAAGGGGGTGGATGGGAGGAGAGTGGTCAGAGTTTAATTGGGAGCTGGACCCAGGAGAGCATCAAACAAGGTAAAGACTTTACTGAGTGCGACAAGACATTTCAAGGAGATTACTATGGAGGTTTCAAGCAGTTGAGGTAACACAGTCAGATTTTTGGTTGAAAGGATCACTGGCTGTATAGTGGAGAATGAACTTTAGGTGACAGCTTAGAAGAGATAAAACTTCAAGAAACTATTGCAATAATCCAAGCAAGATATAGTAATAGATTGGAGCAGCCTGGTGGAGGCAATGAGAAGTGATTGGATGCTGGATACTCTTTGAAGGTAGAGTAGAAAGTGTTTCCTGATGGATCAGATGTGTGATGTGAGAGAAAGAGAGAAGTCAAGGATGACTCCATGGAACTATTTATGGGATAGAGATCATGGGAAAAGCATATTTGGGATATGTGGATACCTGTGGGGAATAAGCTTAGGAATTCCTTGAGCCTGCACTGATGTGTTAACAAGGCATAAAGAATTACAAAGCCGTAGGATGCTCACACCCACGTTTGGGTAAACAAGATTGGGTGAATAAGGATAGAGAAGGGGGGGCTAAGACCCCCAGAATTAAGTAGGGGGGACAAAGACCCCCAATAAAAGGTATATGAGGTAAGCAAGATTAGGTATTCAGGGCAAAAGAGCCCGCCAATTTAGTACTATAGCAGAAAGCTGCTTTCACAGGAGGGAAGGACCAAATTAGGTAAACAGGTAAATAGGGCTATAGACTGCTGCACTGGGGATGAAGCTGCCCAGAGTGGAGCTGATTAACAAAAGAAAGGTGCCTTGTTAACCCATCAATAAAGGCTCAGGGAATTTCTAAGCTTATTCCCCACATAAGTTAATTGCCTACATAGCACCCATTTCTTCTAAAAGCACCCCACATGTGAACTGGGTGACAGAGGTCCTATTCTTAGGTTAAGCGGTGACCTATGATTGATTTAAGGGATTCAGTACATTGTTGTTGTTGTTTTAATTTTTTTTAATGTTTGTTTATTTTTGAGAGAGTGAGAGAGTGTAAAAAAGAGAGAGAGAGAGTGTGAGCGGGGCAAGGGCAGAGAGAGAGGGAGACACAGACTCCAAAGCAGGCTCCAGGCTCTGAGCTGTCAGCACAGAGCCTGATGCAAGGTTTGAGCCCACAGACCGTGAGATCATGACCCACGCAGAAGTTGGACTCTTAAACGACTGAGCCATCCAGGTGCCCTGGGATTCAGTACATTCTATAACCTAGTGACTGGGTTAGAGAATTCTCAGTGATTTTCTGAATGTGAATGAGGGAGCATGTCCCCCAGTGGTTATTGGTGGCTACCATGTGACCACAGAAACAACCAGCCCTGGGATAAAACCAACACTGTGGGAAGAATAATTAAGGTAGAAAGACCCTGGAGGGACTGAATCAGCCCTTTCCTGAAGTTCATCTTACCTGCAGATTTCTTAGTTGCATGTGGCAATAAGTCTTCTCTCTGGCTCAAACTAGTTTGACTTTCCTTGTCTGTTGTTTGTAACTGATTACACCCATCTTGATTGCTTCTTTGAAAAGGATGGCCACATTTCAGACTGAACCACATAAGCTTTTATGAGATTAATTTCATGAGGCCTTATTTTTCAGGATGTCCCTAAACTGTAGAAGAAATAAGTATTTGTTTGGCATGATTTCACCATTTTCCCTCCTACCACACATTTGCTCACAAGAGTAGAACTCCAATACCCTTCTAGAATTTTGATACGAGGATTGTGAAAGGGAAAGGCAATTCTTTGAAAGTAGGTTCCCCAATTTGAGGGACATTCTATAAAATAACTGGCCCCAAATAACAGGTCAAGGTCCTGAAAGATGAAGAAAGATTGAGTAACTGTCCAAAAATAAAGGGGGCTAAGGAGACATGAAAACCAAAGACAACATGTGATCTTGGATTGGATCTTGAAGCAGAAAAAGGAGATTAGTAGGACAACTAGAAACATTCGAATAAAGGCTGTAGATTAGCTAACAGTATTGAATCAATGTTAATTTTCTGATTTTGATAACTGATCTATGGTTATGTAAGTTGTCAACATTTGGATGAAGGATATACAAACATCTTTGTAGTATTTTTTGCATTGTTTTTAAAAGTTGAAATTTATTTGAAAATGAAAAATTTTTTAAAAATTTAAATTAAAAAATGAATAACAGCTTTGGAGTGGCCCTTTATTAATGCATTTATTAAAGTCTCCATTGTCATGGTTTTTCATGAACACAGAGGGGGTATGGATCTACAAAACTGCCCTGGAAATTCATGCATCTGCAAGACTTAGAAATTCACATTTCTACCCTGGAAGACACCAAGCTGAAGGCAAATCTATTTCTCTTATGATGCCTTGTTAAGGGCCTCTGACCTGGTCTTAAAAGAATGTTAAAAAATGTTTGCTTTGAGAGTAAGACAGATGTCAATCCAGAGCATTTTTAAAGCAGGCAATCATTCAATTAAGACTTTCAGTGTCAGATTAGAGCAAAAGGATTTGACAGAGAAATGCAGAGGAGGCTCATCTGAGTGCATTGTTTTGGCACCTATGGGTGAGTGGTAAGCCAGCATTTAGAACGGGTAAGCCTGGAAAATAGATTTGGTGGAAAAAGAGGATGATTCACTTACCAATAATAATAGTGATAAATACTGCTGACAAGGAACTTTTAATTAGCAAATGGAAAATAAGCTCAAGACACATATGCTGAGTCCCTTAAAAGTGAGGTCAGAACAAATTCCTTTCAAAACCAGGAACATTTGTAGTAGGTCCCAGCCCTGGAATCTATTGACCTTGGTTTTTTCCTTTTCTTTTTTTTCAATGTGGGAGATAATGTTTTCTCTTTCAGAGGAAATCTAATTACTTTCCCACTGAGTTAACATGAAGATTATTCTGAAATGCATCAGAAAATTACCACACAGTGTATTTATTTCTTTCTTCAAGTAAAAGGAGTATCTTGTTTTATTTTTCAGGATCATTAACTATGATTCTGATTCATATTCTGCAATTGAAAAGGAGGCCAGGACCCAATTCTGGGAAGTGGGCTCAATGAAAAGCCTTAATATGGAAACTTGTTTGGAGAAGTTCCTGTTGCAAAATGAGGCATTGACTGGGCTGGAGGGGATGTCACCCCCGGAGCATTCAGTGGGAGACATGTTAACATTCTGTGCATGACGCCTCCACCTCAGAGGTGTGTCATTCTATGTTAAATAGGATCATCTCTGATTTTACCTTTTGCTCTACTTCCTGACAGAAAATGCCCTAAAATTTCCTCTTCTCTTCCCTATGTTCTCCTTCTTCCTTTCTCTTCTTTTCTTGTTTATTTACTTCTCAGGTCCATGACCACAGTCTTCTTTGCATCATGTGCAGTTTCATTTTGCATGGTTCTAGGGAATATGATATTGGGAACAGAGAAAAAAGTGACAAGTGATAAGGGTCCAAAGTCTTCCTTCCATTGAGGGTTTCTGGACATCCAACTCCAACTGTGGACAACATCCAACCTGATCCAGTGTTTGGTGTAACCATACAAAAACATTATTATTTGTGTCAATCCTTTGAGAGCAAGTGCTGATCTCCATCCTGGTTCCACTCCTTGCTTAAGTCAAAGCCTCACTTACTAACTTCCTTGATCTTTTTTTTTTTTTCACACCCTGGTGGGCCTTGGGTTCATTGCATTAATGTTCCCAATATTTCACTGCAATAATCATTTCACAATATATGTAAGCCAACTCATTATACTGCACACCTTAAACTTATATAGTGCTGTATGTAAAAAATTCAGAATTCAAAGACCCATAGAGTTGACTTATTCCTGGGAGCTTCAGTTTCCTCGTGTTTAAAATGGGCATAATATGGGACACCTGGGTGGCTCAATTGGTTAAGCATCTGACTTTGGCTCAGGTCATGCTCTCACAGTTCATGGGTTCAAGCCCCACATTGGGCTCTATGCTGACAGCTTTGAGCCTAGATCCTGCTTCAAATTCTGTGTCTCCCTCTCTCTGCCCTCCCCCCACTCTCACTCTGTCTCTCTTTCTTAAAAATGAATAAACATTAAAAAATTAAAAAATAAAATGGACATAATAAATTGAATATAAAAATGTTTTTAACCCCCAACAGCTATGAGAGGAAAGTTGCTGTTGTTCCATTATGAGTATATATCACTCTACCCATCTCTGCCATGAGAAAATAGAAAAAACATTATGGAAAGATTGATGGTTAGTGGCTGTTTCTGGCAAGCGATGAACATTGCAATAAGAACAAAAAAAAAAAAAAATGAAAATACAAGACTCAGGCTTCTTGAGGTTTTTGGCTTGGCCCCCAGCTAATCACAATTCCAAATGCTGGCCAGCAAAACAACACAATCACATTTAGTTAGGCTCTTTTGCGATGTTGTGGAACATGCATTGGAAAGAGAAAGCTAAGAGTGTGATGCACCTGGGACTCCCAAGAATGTTGCAGAAGCCCAGCCAGGAGTGGCCTCGGAGGCGTTCCAATCATGTAAACGGAGTGATTATGTGAACCGAGTGTTTCTACTTGGCTGGACATCAGAAAAATAGCTCAGTTAGTATGGAGGTGAAGGTAGTGTGCCTGCAAACTTAGACTTATCCTGAATGACTTCTCTTCGGGAGCAACGCCAGGTTCTAGTAAGTCATATAGGCTAAGACAGAGATTGGCTACATTAGTTGTTTTTGTCTTCTTGGCTGCATCTTTCCAAAATAAACTCTCTTGTATAACTACTTCAATGAATGAATCTGTTACTATAGATTAAAGGATTGACTCCTATTTAGAGTCAACAACCCCTTCCCAATTACCCAGTGGTTCCCAAAGTGTGGTCCTCAAACCAGCAGCATCAACACTACCTGGAAACTTAGAAATGCAGAATTTCAGGTTCCACCCCAGACCAATTGAATCAGAAGCTCTGGGGGTGGGGCCCAGAAAACTGGGTTTTTGCAGGCTCTCTAGGGGATTCTGATTCACACTAGAGCTTCAGAACCACTGACCTATACACATTCTCTTTTGGCCTATTCAAGAAAAGAGCTCCAACAATTCTTCCCTCTGCTCTCACATCATCAATTTCTCCTTCTCCTTCTAATCATCCCCATCAGCACAATTATTCATGCTGTTATTTTTCTCGTTGTAAAACATTCTCTTGACCTCACTTCTCTTGCTATATAGCTTTGTTCTTTGCTTCACTTTAGTTTTGATAAACAAAACTCTTCAAAAGAACTGTCTGGGTTTTCCTCCCTTTAAACTGACCCAGATTAAGCTTTGCCATGAGCACTCTAAGGAACTGTTCCAGTCAAGGCTGACCAATGACTTCCAAGCTGGTATCTAATGGATGATTGCCACTCTGTGTCTCACTTGGTCTCTCTCTGTCTCTTCCTGAGAACACTTCCTCACTTGCTTTCAGGTCTCCACTCTCTACTGTTTTTCCTCTGTTAAAAAACAAAACAAAACAGGGGTGCCTGGGTGGCTCAGTCAGTTAAGCGTCCAACTTTGGCTCAGGTCATGATCTCACGGTTGATGAGTTCGAGCCCTACATCAGGCTCTGGGCTCACAGCTCACAGCCTGGAGCCTGCTTCAGATTCTGTGTCTCCTCTCTCTGCCCCTCCCCTGCTCATGCTCTGTCTCTTTCTGTCTCAAAAACAAAAAAAACATTAAAAAAATTAAAAAAAAAAAAAACAAAAACAGAAAAACATTCAGCTCAGCCCACTCTTGATTTCAGCTCAGGTCATGATCACGCAGTCATGAGATCAAGCCCCACATCAGGATCCCCACTGAAGTGGAGCCTACTGAAGATTCTCTCTCTCTCTCTCTCTCTCTCTCTGCCCTTTTCCTGCTCCTGTGTGAGCTCTCTCTTTCTCAATCTGAAACAAACAAGCAAAACTGTCCCCAAATGGCATCACATAGGTTCAGGCCCAAGTCACTAAACCTAACTGCAGTTTAAACCTAACTTTAATCCCTAACCTAACTGCAGTTTAAACCTCCCAGGAATGTAACTCTTAACAAGTCAACATGGAATTTACTGGCCAGTAATGGAAATTTACTGATAGATTCCTTTCCCTCCCCTTAGGAAGGCAACCTTGCCTAAACTATGCATTACTTGCTAATAAATCCTTTTCTTCTTCTTTTTTTTAATGCCCTCTCTCTCCCTTTACAAACTTCTGTTTAGCTCAGTGGAGCTACCTTCTATTTGCTAGATGGGATGTTGCCTGATTGAGAATCATTTAATAAAGCCAATTTTAGGTCTTCAAATTTACTCATTTGAATTTTTTAAAGTTTGTTTATTTTGAGAGAGAGAGAGACAGCACAATCTGGGGAGGGGCAGAGAGGGAGAGGGAGACGTAGAATTGAAACAGGCTCCAGGTTTGGAGCTGTCAGAGCAGAGCCCAAAGCAGGGCTCAAACTCACCAACTATGAGATCATGACTTGAGCCGAAGTTGGACATTTAACCCAGGTTAAATGAGCCGCCCAGGTGCCCCCAAATTTTGTTTAATACCTCCTACCCCACCGATTCCTTCAAAGCCTTCTTGGCAGGTTCTTCCTCATATCCTTGCCATCCTAATGCTAAATGCCAGGGCTCAGTTTTTGACCCTTCTCTTCTTTGTCACACCCACTCCCTTAGGTGATCTCATTTTTATTCTCATGACTTTAAACATGAACTATATGTTTATAAGTCTCAAATACATATTTCCAACCCAGAAATGTCCCACAAATGCTATATTCCCATATCCCACTGCCAAGCTGGTAGCTCCACTTGATTATCTATTAGATATATCAAAGTTAACGTGCCCCAGCTGGACCTTCTGATCTTTCCCTACTCCATCGAAGTTTGCATCTATAGCCTTTGCATGTCACTGATTGAAAATGCCATCTTTCCTAAGGCCAAGAAGCCTGGAGTCATCTTTTAATTTTCTCTTTCTCAAATAGCACACATGCAATCAAACAAAAAATCATGTAGGCTCTAGCTTCAACATATAACTAGAATCTGACCATTTTTTTTTTACCATGTTACCACCCTGGTCCTGGCCATCATTATCTCTTACCTAGATTACTAAAGTTGTCTCATGAATGGTGTCCCTTATCTTTCTCCATTGTTCCTCTACAGTAGTCAGAAACTAGAACAATCCATTTATGTTATTTTTTATTTTTAAAAATGTTTTAGTATTTATTTATTTATTTATTTAGAAAGGGAATGAGTGCCTGAGCAGGGGAGGGGCAGAGACAGAGGGACAGAGAGAGAATCCCAAGCAAGCTCTGTGCTGTCTGCTTACAGCCTACCCTGGGACTCAAACTCAAAAACTGTGAGATCATGACCCTAGTCGAAATCAAGAGTTGAATACTGAATTGATTGAGCCACCCATGTGCCCTAGAACAACCCATTTAAAATACGTAAGATTGGGAACTCTTGGCTGGCTCATTTGGAGAGCATGGGACTCTTGATCTTGGAGAAGTGAGTTCAAGCCACACATTGGGTGTAGAGATTATTTAAATAAATAAAAGCTAAAAAAAATGGTAAAACATGATAAGATCATGTCCCTCTTGGTCTTAAAACTATGTAATAAGCTACTGTGATATTGTGATTTATAATAAGAAATATATATTTGGTCTTCATTCCATTCCTGGCACAGAGCTCCTAAAACCCTGGGAATTTCCTTATAGTTGAGAGCTATAATGATGTTTTTGTTATGTTAATGATGTGAATTTTGGAAAATACCTGAGGATGGGAGCTGGTTACCAGGGGAACCAAAGGCAGGACTGAAGGGTTGGAAATTTTAGTCCCATCCCCACAATCTCTGGGGAGGGGGAGAAGGGCTGGAGATTGAGTGCATTTGTGAATGGCCAATGATGCCTCAATCATATCTATGGAATGAAGGCTCCATAAAATGCAACACAACAAAACAAAACACAAAACTTCCCAGTGGGTGAATATGTGGAGATTTGGGGAGAGTGCCAAGCCTGTAGAGGACAAGGAAGGACACCCTTTTCCACATACTTTGCCCTATGCATTTCTTCTATCTGCTCTTCCTGGGCTATACCCTTTTATAATAATCTAATAATCTAGTAAGTACAATGTTTCTCTGAGTTCTATTAGCTGCTGTTGCATATTAATCAGACCCAGAGAGTGGATCATTGGAACCTCCAATCCAAAGCTGGTGGTGGGGTGGGGTTAGCAGTCTTGTAGGACTCAGCCCTTAACCTGTGGGATTTGACATTCTCTCCAGGTAGATAGTGTCAGAATTGAGTTCAATTGTAGAACACTCAGATGGTGTCAGAGAGTTGCTTGATATGGGGAGCGAAACTCCTACATTGTAGTTGTATACAAATCACAGCTCCCTATTTCATTTGAAGTCCTCCCCCATCAATTGCCTCTCTATCTCATCTCCTAATTCCACGCCCCCCCCCCCCCGCCCCGACTTCCTGCTCCAGCTACACTGACTTTGCTATTCCTTGAAACCTCCAGGCTTGCTCTTGTCTCATGACCATTGAACTGATTGCTCCTTTTGTATGAAATGACTGGGCCCCTTAACTTCTTCAAGTCTTTTCTCAAATGTCACTTTTTAAAGTGAAGCCACTTTGTCCATTCAACTTCAATTGCAGCACCCCTAGTCCATCTTACATGTCTTGCTCTTTTTTTCCTCTCATTGCACTTACCATCTCCAACATATATTACTTATCTGTCTGGTTTACTGCCTGCCTCCCTGCGCCAGAAAATACATTTTACAAGGGCAGAGATCTTTGTTCGAATCCCCAAATCTTAGAACAGTTTCCAGCACATGGTCGGCTCTCAATAAATATTTGTGAATATTCAACTGAATGAATAAATGAGTGTGTGAGTAAATGCATGTGGAGTTATTTGGGGCTTTAGTGATACTGATGTCATCACTCTGTGTCTTTGATCTTAATGTATCTTGTCCAGAAGAGTTGAAAATTTTCTTCCAGTTGTCATAAACCCATCTGGATTTCAGTTTTTATTGCTAACATCATTGAATATCATATCTTCAAAATCTCAAATTAAACAGAATATAAATGGAAGGGGAAGGAGAAGAGGAAGCCAGACACCCTAAACTGTAAATTTCAAGGGGGAACTAACACATCTAAGCTTGAAAATATTCACTGTTGTTGGTGTTAGTTTTGTATGGAGGCCAGAAGAAAGTGATGGCACTTGACACATAATTGCAGTTGAGTTCAGTAGACGAAGGGCTGGGAAAATACAGAAGACCCCATGACAGGCAAAAAGAATGGTGGGACATTTCAAATACAGGTTATGAAAATCAAACTGAGTGAATAAAAAAGAATTTTGGCCATGATACAGAAGTTTTGCACTTTCTTCAGAAGTAGCAATGAACTTGCAGAGCATATTGGTTATGTCAGTTTGCAGTTGTTGCTATCACAAATTACCACAAGCTTAGTAGCTTCAAACAACACAAATTTATAATCTTACAATTCTGCAGTGTGAAATGAATCTCACTGAGCTAAAATCAAGGGCTGTGTTCCATTCTGGAGGCCCTAGGGGAAAATCTGTTTGCTTGCCTTTTCCAGCTTTGGAGGCTTCTCACACTCTGGCTCATGGCCCCACTTCATCTTCAAAGCTAGCAATGGTTACCCAAGTCTTTCTCACATAGCATCCCTCTGGCACTGATGCTTCTGATTCCTCTTTCCACGTTTAAGGAACTTCTCATTACATTGTGCCTAGCTGGGTAATCTAGGATAATCTCTTTATTTTAGAATCAACTGATTAAGTCTTAATTCCATCTATAGTCTTATTTTCATTTTGCCTTATGTGATATTATAATTTTTTAACAAGAAATACACACAGTAGTCCCCTCCTTATCTGTGCTTTCACTTTCCAAGATTTTCCTACCCACAGTCAACCTCAGTCTGAAAGCAGATGATCCTCCTTCTGACCTTTCCTGCTCAGAAGGTCAATAGTGGCCTAACCCTACATCACAATGTCAACATGATTCACCTCACTTCACCTCATTATGTAGGCATTTTATCATCTCACCAAGAAGTTCAGTACAGTAAGATATTTTGAAAGAGAGAGAGAGAGACCACATTCACATAACTTTATCACAGTATATTGTTATAATTGTTCTATCTTATTATCAGTTATTGTTGTTAATCTCTTACTGTGCCTAATTTATAAATTAAACTTGGGGCATCTGGGTGACTCAGTCAGTTAAGCATCCAATTCTTGATTTGGGCTCGGGTCATGATCTCACAGTTCATGAGATTGAGCCCCATGCAGAGCCTGCTTGGGATTCTCTCTCTTCCTCTCTTTCTGCCCTTCCCCCACTTGTGCTCTCTCTCTCTCTCTCAAAATAAATAAATATTAAAAAAAACACTTTATCATAGGTATGTTTGTATAGCAAAAAACATAGTGTATATAAGGTTCAGTACTATCTGTTTTTTTAGGCAGTGGATGCTGGGGGTCTTAGAATGTACCCTCAAAGGATAAGGAGGACTCCTGTATTTGGTTCCTGGCACAGAGCTCCTAAAACCCTTGGAATTTCCTAAGTGATGAGAGCAGTAAAGTATCTTTTGTTTATTAATGAGGTGACTTTTGGACACCCCCTCCCCCCCCCCCCACCGAATGATGAGGGCTGGTTGCCAGCAAAACCAACCAGGTGGTTAGAGGATTGGAATTCAGTCCCATCCCTCTAACCTCCAGGGGAAGGATTCGATCAATCACCAAAGGCTAGTGATTTAATCAACTATGCCAATGTAATGAGGCCTCCCTAAAAACCCGAAAAGACTTGTTAAAAAGAACACCACAGCTCAAAATGGTGTCACTTAGGTTAAGACCGCAAGCCAGTAACCCAAGACTTCATACCTAACCTAACTGCAGCTAACCTAACCCCCCAGAAATGTAACCTTTAGCCAGCCAACATGGAATTTCCTAGTCAGCACTAGGAAATTTACCAATAGACCTCTTCTGATCCCCTCAGGAAGGCAACCCTGACTAAAAAAAAAGATTTTTTGCTAACAATTTCCTTTTGTTCACTCCCTCTCTACCTTTAAACATCTGTCCTCTTCTGTAGCTCTTTGGAGCTCCCCTCAACTTGCAAGATGGGATGCTGCCCGATTCACGAGTCGATTAATAAAGCCAATTAGAGCTTTCAATTTTACTTGGATTAATTTTTGTTATTTAACAGACTGGCTCAGAGAGCTTCTGGGGTTGGTGAACATGAGGAGGTGCTGGAAGAGTGGTGTGCCTGGAGAGGGCCTGAGGCTCCATGCATTTGCCCTATACCTTGCTCTATGCATCTCTTCCCTATGGAAGAGTTCCATAGTTCCTAAGTTCCTGAGTTCTAGGCTTTTACAATAAACTGGTAATCTAGTGTTAAAAATACACAAATTCAACTAAGTTTGAAGGTCTAATTGGATTTGTTAAACAATTCGTTAACCAGGCAGTGTCCCCATCTAGAAAGTAGAGAGGAGCTCCAAGGGACTGTATAAAATGGAAAGTTTTTATAGGAAGGAGGGCAGGGCAAGAAACTTACTAGCAGAAGAAAAGAAAGCATTATTCTAGGCAATGTCACCTCCTCTTAGGTGGAAGGGAAGGGGCTCTCATTAGGTGGGTTACCTTCCTTTGGAGGATGGAGAGGGCCCATGAGACAGGTTACCTCATTGGTGCTTACCAGAAAATTCCTGATTGACAGGGTAAGACTTATATTTCTGGGGGAGTTTGAAACTGCAATTAGGTTAGGTATTAAGGCCCAGTTTGGTGACTTGGCCTAAGTGACACCAACTTGGGCCTGTGATTTTCTTTTTAACACTAGTAAGCAAAATGTTTCCTGAGTTCTGTGAGTGGCTCTACCGATTAATCAAGCCTAAGGAGGGAGTTGTGGGCAACTCTGATTGGTCAGAAGCACAGGTAACAATCTGGGCTTGCAATTGGCAGTCTTATGGCCCTGAGCCCTTAACCCGTGGAATCTCATGCTATCTCCAGCTAGGTAATGTCAGAATTGAGTTCAGTGGGAGGACACCCAGCTGCTTCCCGACCATTTGTTATTGTTGTGGGGAAACCCTACAGCCTCCTCTCTTCCACCCCTCCCATTGGAATTGGAGGTACAGACCCCTTTTACATTATAAAATAACGTATTCACAAGTTCCTGAGGTTAGTACATACACATTTTGGGGGGGCATATTATGCCTACCACAGATGATATTGTAATCACTACAGTTTGTTTGTTTGTTTGTTTGTTTGTTTGTTTAGAAATGGGTTCCAGAGGTGTGCCTGGATGGTTTAGTCAGTTAAGCATCCAACTCTAGATTTTGGCACAGGTTATGATCTCATAGTTCATGAGATTGAGCCCCACATTGGGCTCTGCACTGACAGCATGGAGCCTGCTTGGGATTCTTTCTGTCTCCGTTTCTGTCTCTGCCTCTCTCTCTCTCTCTCTCTCTCTCAAAATAAATGAATAGATGTTTAAAAAGAAAAAGAAGAAGAAGAAATGGGTTCTAGAAAAAAAAAAAGAGAGAGGGATCAGACTAGTCCAAATAACCTCTATTTATCCATGTTCCTCACTGGCTATTCTAAGTGCTAGGTACTCAAGAGCTGTGCAAAAAAAAAAAAAAAAAAAAAAAAAAATTACATGACTGATTAGAAAACAGGAAGCATCCATAGCTGACAGTAAATATTTTTTGGATGGATTATTATAAAGTACAGTAAGATTAGTCGTGTTTTTACTCCACAGAAGTGTTTAGGATCTCTTGGGGGCAAATAAGAGGATTTCTTACAATTTCCTATCTGTCATTATGTCATATATTTGCAAACTTTAGGGATAAGTAATAGAGATTAGAAGACAATGATATTAATTATCAAATAATAATGTTTCAGAGTTTCTCAGTGAATGCTGTTGGACTTAGGTAAGTCTACGGATATTTTTTTACTGGCCTCCCTCCCTACCTTTGGAATAGATGATGCACATACTTTCCAATTGATCTTCATTAACTTCTCCCTCTCTCACCTTACTCAAGTGGTGGTTAATAATGTATGAATGATCCTGAATTCATGTATCTGTCATTGGTAACACCTTCTTCTGGATTCTCACACTGGTTCTGATGGAAGATAACTTGGGACCTGGGTCAGAGGACTCTGTCATTTCCACTTTCCTAGAGATCTACTTCTCCATGGCTAAACTGGGCCCAAAACATAGTAGGCCTTTAACAAATATTTGTGGATTGATAGATTGGGTTAATCCTTTGTGAATGAGTGGCTTGGAGCAGATGAACTTCATCTCAGATCTTACATGGGGCTCTTCAGAAACACGTCCTGAAATGAAGATTTGTGTGTAAGTAATATGTTAAGGAAGGACTTCTGAGAGAAACAGGTACCAGTGTCAGGGGGACAGGACGAGGGGAGGAAGAAGCCAACCAAAGAAGAGATCTCCAGCAGAGCCACAGCTTCTGCTGGATCCCACACGGAGGCTCTAAATTGAAATTATACCTTAAAGTTAGTACTTTTGTCAGGGAAAGGACCTGGGCTTTATATTTTGCTATCATTCACTTGTTGGCCAAAGGTCACCCAAGGGGGATGTGAACTCCCAGGCACTTCCAGCTCTCAGCAAAGTTGGCAAAGTGTCTTTGGCAGCTCAAGAGATGGCCTCTGAAAAGAGGCACAGGTGATGGTTTTCCTAAAAGCAAAAACACAGAAGGCAAGGGAGGGACACAGAAATGGTCAAAGAGATCTGAGGGGATCTAGGTAAGCCCCAACAGCATTCACCACAGCTTCTTCCAGCCCTAAAACTGTAGAAATATTGCTGCAAAGTGACAAAATTTCCTTATTTGTATGGGCAAAAATTCACATTTTGAGAATTCTGAAAGAGAGGTACTCCTGTACTTGAGATACATTTGCCTTTAATAAATATGGGTTTGCTCCCAGGAAATAAATTTTTCCAGTGGTAAATGTGGCTCTAAGGTACCATGGTATATATAACTTCTGCATTTAAAAAATTCCATTTGGTTGTTTCTAAGGGTATTTCTGACTTTTCTAATCCAATTCTACAGAAATTCTACAGAATTTCTAATCCAATTTTCTAATCCAATTCTACAGAAAAATGCATTTGACTGCATACTAGATCCAAATGTCCTTCTGATTGGTTATGGTATTAATTTGGTTTAATATTGATGTTTTGGACATTATTCATGGCACGGTTAAAAAACCATAAAAATAAAACTTGAAGCATATGTTCTTTGACTCATTTATGAACAAATATCTCCACAATTAAAGTAAAAATTACTGAAAATAAAAGAAACTGAAGAGGCCCATCTCCTCATGATCCTGAAACCAACGAGGGCAGAATGGTCCCTCAGAAGATTGAGACATTTCATGTATAAAGCTTTAAGTTAATCTGGTTTCCAGTGAGGGCAGGTCAAAAAGGCACTTGAAAGCAATGCACAGTGTTGGTTTTGGATCATTTTAACGCTAAAACACATATTTAAGCCATTTACACAAGACAAACTAACAATTTTCTTGGCCAAGAGCCTGCCAATTACAATGTTAAAAGAGCAACATAAGAAACCATGAGTTGTTTGGGATGTAATTTGAGCCTGTTCTTTGGACCAGTAAAACTGTGAAAGACCAACATGTTCCTATTTAGGACCAGCTTGTTTCCGTAGGCTTACAGGGCTTCTGTGTGTCAAAACTATTCTTGAAGCTGTTTATCTTTGTCTAGAAAATGGCAGAATTACAAAGATACCATTTGACCAACACAGTTATGAGCAAGATGTAATATTTCAATCCACCTAGAAAGAGCAATGACTGATTATTAAATATACCACACGTATTTCCAGTCATAATGAGGATGTTGATGATGATGGTGATGAGGAGTAGAAGCAGGAAGGGGAAAAGGAGGGGGAGGGAAGGGGATGGAGGGTACTGTGTTATGTTTCTTTCTGTTACTAAGCTGCTCTGGGGCCTTTTTACTTGCTCTTCCTTCTGCCCCAAACTTGTTCCACATTTTGATGTAATTGGTTCCCTTCTTCACTGAGGTATAATCCCAAAGTCATGTTCACTAGGCAGCTTTCCTAGGGCTGATCTAATATTATTTTCTCTGACACACAAACATCCTCTATGATATTGCTCTGCTTTGTATTCTTCATAACACTCATTAGTAACAAAAATTATTTTGTCCACTTAATTTTTTACTTATTTGTTGTGTGTCTCTTCTAGGCTCACCACTCTTATCCTGTGGAGGCCTCTGACTCACATCCAGCCCCCTTCCTTTCCCATCCTTGGTTCCATCCTGTGCCATGAGAGGCCCTTGTACATCACGCATATGGGCAAGCTTGCCCATCCAAGTCCTGTCCAATATACCACTATGCCTATAAAGGGTGAGGTATAGCAAAGAGGACTTTGCAAGTTACTTTGCAACTTGTTTTTAAAAGTGAGATAGATTATTGCCTGGATAGAGAAATGGCTAGATGCATGAAAAGCAAGTACAGCCAGATATAAATGGTAGAATCTACATGGTAGATATATAGGTGCTTGGTTTTTTTGTTTTGTTTTGTTTTTGTTTTTTACTTTTTAAGTTTTATGAATGTTTGAAAATTTTCATCATACAAAGTTGGAAGAAACACAGAAAAATAAAAGAATTGGTTTGGACTCAGGAGACCAATGATTGGGTCGCAGATCTGCTACTCACTGGCAGAGCTAACCTAATAACTGTGAGAATTATATTAAAAATAAATAGTTTGACTATGTATCAGTCAGGACTTTTTTGGCTGGAAGTGACATAAAGCCATCTCAAAGTAGCTGAGAAAGAGGTTAGCATACATACCTGGGAAGAAGAAGCCTTCAAACTAGACCATTTGAAATTTCTCCCCATTTCTTTAAAAAAACTTTTTTAAGGCTTATTCATTTTGAAAGAGAGAGAGAGAGAGAGAGAGAGAGAGAGAGAGAGAGAGGCAGAGAAAGAGAGGGAGACACAGAATCTGAAGCAGGCTCCAGGCTCTGAGCTGTCAGCACAAAGTCCCACATGGGGCTCAGACTCATGGACTGTGAGATCATGACCTGAGCCAAAGTCGGACATTTAACCAACTGAGCCACCCAGGCGCCCCTCTCCTCATCTCTTGACTGTGCTTCTCTTTATGTGTTGGCCTTTCCCAACACATAGTTTTCCAACTCCATATGGACTTTTCCCATGCAACAGGGAGAGAGAATGGCTACACATATTATCTCTTTCCAATTTAGTGGCCCTACATGTAAAAGAGGATTCTCTCCCTTGGGGCACCTGGCTGTCTCAGTCAGTAGAGCATATGACTCTTGATGTTGGGATCATGAGTTTGAGCCCCATTTTGGGGCATAAAGATTACTTAAAAAAAAAAAAAAGAGGACTCTTTAAACGTCAATAATGTAAGATTCCAGGGAAGAATTTGGATTGGACTGGATGAGTCCTGAGCCTTCCTTATAGCCTCAGGATGGTATGTGATTAGCTATGTCTGGATCATGTGCTCATACTTGCTCCAGGCTATGACTGGAAGACTCAGCAAAGCCACATAAAATGGGATTAGGGATCAGTCTCCATAGCCTGAGGAACATTGTTACCAGGGGAACAAAGGGAAACTAGAGACAGAAAAGAAAACAGATGCCTACTATATAGCCTGGGCTCTCAAGAATCTAGTGCTAATGTTTTGAAAATGCTGTTCAGACTTCTAGGCTGGTAGTAGATGCTCAGAAAGTATGTGTTGAGTAAGTTAAACACCCATGGGAATGACAAATTACTTTAAATATTAGTAATGGGAAAGTTCTTAGAGATCAGCTAGACTAACCCTTTCATTTCACAGATAAAAGAAAATGAGGCTCAAAGAAGTTAAGTGATGTTCCCAAAGATATGTGATTACTTCTAGAACTAAAGCATCCCATTCTCCCATACTACCTCTCCATATTTCTTTAAAGCATTACTATTTCCAACAGTTTCCCTTTGCCCCTCAGCTTTCAGTAGATTAACCATCAGCTAACACCACCCAGGCATCCTGATAGCAAAGAAAATAGAGGCTAAAAATTACAAAGAAAAGGAAAAGAAAAAAAAATCTACCTTTGTTTAATTGTTATTCTAATGAGTTAAGCCTCATGTTCACCACAGGCAGGCTCTTCTAACAGAAAAAAGACAGATCCGTTGGCTGCCCCCATGGACAGCTTGTGGATAAAAGTGTGTTTACACAGCTGGGTTGGTCCAGAAGGAGCCAGGACTGAAAACAGTCGATGAGCAGGCTGATGGCAGGTGACAGCTGGGAGCATCTGTTTCCTATTACAGATATTAGGCTACAATAGTGCTATCCTCTGACCCTTGGGTCCAGCTTCCTTGGGGGCCTGGGTGTGTTCCCAGATCTCAGGTGCTGACAGCCAATTTGCTTGCTAACACATCCTCAGGGTACTCCTGGGTTAGAATGGTTCTAGTCTGGGATTTGGAAGAAAAGCTCAGAATTCAGATAGGGTGGGTGAAATTATTGATGTTCAGCTCCTAAAGCAAAATTTAATTCTGTAGTAAAACCTGTTGGAAAGAATAGGTCATTCATTTCCTTCCTTAAGCTTCCTTCCTCCCTCTCTCCCTTTTCTTTGTCCCTTCATTTGCTCTTTTCTTCCTCTTTAGCTAAGCAAGAATATTGGAAGAAAATCTACTCTTAATTTTGGTAGAAAAACAGAATTATGCTGCTCCCAAGTTCTCTATGGCAGTTAGCCACACTGGCCAGCATCTGGAAGAAGATTTATTCTGTCTTCATAAGAATGAATATTAGATTTAGAACATAACCAAAAGGTATGACTGGATGAAGGATGCTGGCCTTCATTTGGGTTCCCCTGAACGTAGACCCTGAGAAAGGAACTCAGGTGCATGAAGTTTTTTGGGAGGCAGTTGTAGGAAGCAGAAGTGAGGACCATGCAATAAGGCAGGGGGAAGGAAGCAATTGCTGCTGTAGGCAACCCATGACTCGATACCCTGAGATCTGAGAAGTTTATAGGAATGACTTTCAGAAATGGGGGAAGAACAGAAAGCTGGAGCATGAAACCCGTCTTTGGTTGAGGGTTGCCTTGGGGAGTGTCTAGACACAATTGTTTCTAGGCTGTGTTTGGGCATTAAGGCTGAGAAAGCTATGTGGCATTGGAAATGGCTTGAGGCCAGAAAATAGAAAGCCAGGGAAGCTGACATTGCAAGTTGGAGATGCTTGCTAGAGATGAAATCAGAGCCAGAGGCATCTGCTAACAAAACGTGAGCAGCCAGAATAAACCCATGTAACTACAGGTTGATTTGTGACTGGAATATGGGATGCCATTACATTATTCTCCTTACTTTTGTACATCTTTGAAAATGTCCATAATAAGAAGTAAAAAAAAAAAAGTTATAGCTTAATATACAAATCACTTCCCTTTAATGTCATTCTCACACTTAAGAGAAGCATTGGAATAGAAGCTAAATAACCCATCCCCCTCTCCGCCCCCCTGCCAAATACTATCAGGCACATGCTTCTTTGTAAAAATTATAAACGTGGAGACATGTTATGTGTTCTAAACAATATAAAATAATGAGTTAATAATTCCAAACAAATAATTTGTTTTAAGTTTGCTGAAATTGCATTGAATTCACAAAAGTAGATTATATAGCATTGGCAGATATAAACGTTATTGGGAGGGGAAAGACCCTGACCCTATATTGAAAAGAATTATGAAGTTGCATTCAAAGCATCCTGGACAATGGGCATCTATTATTTTTTGCAGCCTACCATCCATGCATGCCCCCTGCTCTTTTTCCTCAGTTAGCTTTTGGCTTTTGTTTGGGAGTTGAAAGAAGGGAGAATGGGGAGGTAAGATTTTTCTTGAAGGCGATTAACTAGTAGAAACCTTTCTTTTATATTTAACAACTTCCATGAATTGATTAGATAACTGCCCATCCTTAATATTTCAAAAGACCTTAGAGCAACTGCACTGACACAGGTTAGAAATCTGAAAAATTGGGTATGAAGGCAGGTTATATAGAAGATTGTTACTTTTACTTAAACTGCTAGAGGGTGTCAAGAGAGGTGTCTGGGTTGGGTGCCCAAGATAAAGGTTTGCAGAGCAGCTTTGGGAGGTGATTGCTACATGTAGCTAAATTCTGGGAATGCAGTCAGTAACAGTGTTGTCCTATCAATGGAAGGGAGCCTATCTATGCATTTATTTATTTATTTATTTATTTATTTGTTTGTTTGTTTTATTTCAGTATAGTTGACATACAATGTTACATTAGTTTCAGAGGTACAACATAGTGATTTATCTACGCATTAAAAACTACAAACATCTTTTCTATTTCTGCCTGTTCCATTTAATATTGCTGTTTAAAAAAATGCTCCATATTCAATGATATAAAAAATCAACTATTTTATTATGCTTATAGATTGACTATGTGGGTCAAGAATTCAGGCAGGGCACACTGGGGATAGTATGTATCTGTTCCCCAAAGCCTGGGTCGAATTTTTGGTCCTATGTAACAAGGGACCCTTCTCAACAACATCTTCCTTAGCTCCCTTTGTGCCCTTAGTGCAGCCTCCTCAAGGCCTTTTAGATTTCTAACATTCTCCTTTAGGATCCCCTCCCATTCTGGTTGCTTCACCTAGTTCCAAAGGCAATGCCACATGTTTTAGTCTTGTTACATTATTTTGTTATGTTTTGTTATGATATTCATCCACTTCTAAGTAACAAAATCTGTTCCAGTTACTACTGCCATGTAATAAGTGGTTACTCTTACAATTACTATGTAATAAACTTTCTCTTCCATCACTAGAAGTCACTGGTAGAAATATAAAGAAAAAAGTCCCCATGTGACTTATCTATGGTGGGAGTGTACAAAAGAGAGAGAGAGAGAGAGAGATAACTAGTTAGTGAAGATAAGATGGGCAAACTGGAGGCACTGGAGTTGTCCAGAATCATGAGGACATCCTCCCAGCCATTGCTATCTTTCTTTGGGCTTTCAGTGTCAGGGTCATGGCATGATGCCCTCAATATAAGAGCCAGTGGACTGTGGTTCTGTTGTTGGAGCCTATGACTAAGTACTACTTGTACTGTAAACATAAACAAAAGCTATTTCATTGTTATTATTATCAAGATTTGGAAAGGGCAAGGGGAGATGGCCTGTTTCTGCTCATGACACCTAAGCTGGGAAGACTCAAAGGCTGGAGGTTAATCCATGGATGAAGACCGGATCTTCTGAAGGCCCATTCAATTACATGTCTGGTAGTTGGTGCTGGCTGCCAGCTGGGATCTTACCTGGAGCTGTTGGTCACAATGTCAATATATGATTTTCCCATGCAGTTGCTTGTGCTTCCTCAGAGCATGGTGGCTGGGATCTAAGAGCAAGCATTGCAAGAGAGAATTGCAAAGAAACTGCATTGCTTTTCAGAAGTTACATGGCATGGCTTCTGCTATAGTCACAAGCTGGCTCAGAGTGTCAAGGGTGGGGAACATAGGTAGACACACCTTTATATGGAAGGAGTATCAAAGTCTCATCGTTCAAAGAGCATGTGAGGTGGACAATGTGTGGCCATTTCAGAAAAATTATCCACTGCACTGTCATATACCAAAACAGTAAGATGACATATTACAGATATAGAACATTCTGTGGTTACTGGTGATATGTCAAATCCTTTACCATAACAAGAAATAGCATAGATATCAGAGGATTAGAGACTAAGTCTCTGGAGATAAAGGCAACTCTTTAAACCTGTCATAAGAATCTTAGGCTCAGAACGTGGGATCCTCAAAGTCAACATTTATTTCTTTTTAAATGATTTTTCTGGAATTATCTTCTTCCTCCTGAATTGTATCTTTTATAAATATAAAAGGAATTTATATACAATTCCTCCTGAATTGTATCTTTTATAAATACTTCGGTTCATAGTAAATTTTCTCAGTTTGGTTTCATCTGAAAATATCCTCAATACACTCTCATTCCTGAATGCTTGTTTAGCTGGGTAAACAATTCTAGGTTGACATTTCTTCAGGACTTTGGAAATATTTTATCAGTAATTCAAAAATACCATTTTAGTCTTCTACCTTCAATTGTTAAACCAAGACATCTAATTTCAGTCTAATCATTTCTCTTTAGGTATTTTGTCTCTGGTTGCTTTTAAGATATTTTTGTCTTTGATATTCTGAAATTTCAGTATTATGTGTCTAGGTTTGTATTTCTTTTATATATCCAGCTTGAGATTCATGACCTTCCCAAATATTAGAGTTTCTGTTTTTCATCAATTCTGGATAATTCATATCTATTGTCTTTCTTTTTTTTTTTTTAACGTTTATTTATTTTTGAGACAGAGAGAGACAGAGCATGAACAGGGGAGGGGCAGAGAGAGAGGGAGACACATAATTGGAAGCAGGCTCCAGGCTCTGAGCCATCACCACAGAGCCTGACGCGGGGCTCGAACTCACGGACCGTGAGATCGTGACCTGAGCCGAAGTTGGACGCTTAACCGACTGAGCCACCCAGGCGCCCCTCTATTGTCTTTCTTTAATGTTTATTTATTTATTTATTTTTTGAGAGAGAGAGAGAGAGAGAGAGAGAGAGAGAGAGGCCGAGAGAGAGGGAGACACAGAATCTGAAGCAGGCTCCAGCTCTGAGCTGTCAGCACAGATCTGGATGCAGGTCTCAAACTCAAGAACCATAAGTATGTCTATCATCTCTTAAAATATTACATCTTCTTCGTTCATTCCATTTTTTTATGTTCATGGAATTCTAATGTTATATATATTAGACATTCTATCCTTACCATTCTCTCTTCCATGTCTATTACATTCTCTTCCATATATTCCACCTCTTTGTTTCCCTGATCCTCATTCTGGGTAATTTCTTTATATCTAGTTTCCAATTTGCTTGATTTTTTTCTTAAGTAGTGTGTAAGTAATATTTAACCCATATGCTGTTATTATTATTATTATTTTAGTGAACAATTTTGTAGTCCTAGACCTTTAATTTTTTCAATTCTATCAGATGATTTTTAGGTATTTTCTTTTTTTTAATGTTTATTTTTTATTTTTGAGAGAGAGACAGAGTGCATGTGGAAGGTGCAGAGTGAGAGGGTGGGGACAAAGGATCTGAAGCAGGCTCTGTGCTGTCAACAGAGAGCCCAATGCAGGCCTTGAATCCACAAACCCTAAGATCATGACTAGAACCGTGAGATCATGACCTGAGCTGAAGTTAGATGCTCAACTGACTGAGTCATCCGGGTGCCCCTTGTATTTTCTTAATCTTTGCTTGGTTTTCTACTCCCTCACTTATTTTTTTCTACTCCCTCACTTATTTTTAAAAACATTTAAGAAATATGTTTTTCTTATTCTGTATCCAGTGACTTCAAAACCAGAAGCCTATGAGATCAAGTCCACTGTCTCTTGTTTCTGTTCGTACTAAAGACTATTTGTGTTGTTTCTGCTTTTCACCTGATGGGCTTAAAAACCTAGACCTTAGCATCCTGCTATATGTAAGTGCCCTTAGTAGATAGAAATGGGCCTTGAGCACTGGCAACCTGATGTAAATTAAATAAAACAAAAACGATTTCACCCCAACTCAATCCAATCTTATTTCTGTTAGTAGTTTCATTTGTATTTTAGTACATGACCTTCTATTTCCCACATATATTGTATATGTATGTATGCAAATATAATAAAAATAAATACACAGACACACATATGTAAATTATATGTTAAGTATTATTTCGGATTTTTTTTTTTTTTTAGTTAACCACATGCCATTGATAGCTTTTCATTTTAGTACTTAAAAATGGTTAGATCATCATTGTGTTTTAATAACTTATTTAGCTATTCCATATTGATAGAAATTCAAGTTGCCAGTTTTTTCCTTTTCTCCTGCACAAGCAATGGTGCAATAAACCTCCTTGAGCAGTGCCAAACTTGTAGACATTATCTGATGAGTATTTTTTTGCATGAATATGTATATCTTTGTGCACATATAGAAATATTGTAGGTAGACTCTTAAAAGCGGTTCTTCTTCTTTTTTTTTTAATTTAAGTTTATTTATTTATTTTTGAGAGAGACAGAGAGGGAGAGTGGCAGAGGGGCAGAGAGAGAGAGAGGGAATCCAAAGAAGAGAGAATCCCAAGCAGGCTCTGCACTGTCAGCATGGAGTCTGGTGCCAACTGGAACTGATGAACCATGAAATCATGATCTGAGGCAAAACCGAGTCCGATGCTCAACCTACTAAGCCACCAGGCGCCCCCTTTTATTTTTTTTTTAAGTTTATTTATTTATTTTTTTGAGAGAGAGGGAGACAGAGAGAAAACTGGATCTTCTGAGTCAAAGGGTAAGTACATTTAAAATTGTGGTAGATGACCATCAAATTGCCCTCCAAAAATATGCGCAAATCTTTATTCCTCCAACAATGAACAAGAGTGATTGTTTTCTCAATCCTCACCAACAGGATATAGTATCATCAGTCTTAAAATTTTAGATAATCAGATAGAAGCGGACTGCTGTCTATTTCAATCTGCAATACTTAAAAAAAATTTATTTATTTATTTATTTTACACCCCAGCGAGGTGGGACTTCTTTTCATAAACTGTACTTCTAGCAAGGGCCAGGGTCAAGTTAAACTTCTGGTCTGGGGACCATAGAGCTATTGCTTTACTTCTTTCAATTTTTGCTTCCTAAAACAGGTTGAAAGGTGGTTGGTTACTTGTTAAAGGACTCTTGTTAATAGTTACAAAGAAACATTAGAGGGATTACATTGTTGCTGGATCTTGATCTTGGATGCTACGTGTAAAAGAAAGGTTATTCACACTTTTATTGTCCCCAGGGCAGGGCTAGCTCACACCTCCCATATGGAATCCGGGCAGAACTGTAGTTTTCCCTACTGTATGGGGCCAGGCGGGGGGGGGGGGGGTGCAAAGACAGAGTAAAATTAAGTTCTGAAGTGTCACTTCATTAAATCATGGCTGCTCTAATTTCATATCCTATCACATCGCTGGTCTGCCAAACCACTCGGATCAGTTAACAATCACAAGACGCCGGCTCACTAAGAGGCTGGTTGAGGGGAGATAGGCAACAGCGCCTGCGCAGCTCAGAACGAAGCTCCAGGTGAACTCCACGCAGAACTTCTGCGGCCAGGTGAAATGTTCGCTAGCAGTGGGCCGAGTCAGATCAGCGCGTGGGCGTAAGCTTCCGGCCACGTGGCTAGGCGCATGCCCAATGGAAAAGCTTGACGTAAGCCCCGCTTCCTCACCCTGGCAACGGGCGGGTGACTACTTCCGGTGCTGTGAGGGCTCGGGGCTGACGCGGGTGAGTGTCCCTCTTTCTCACGCTGTCCGCGCTGCTGCAGCCGCGGCGGCGCTGCCTCTGTCCAGGCCCCGTACGCTCACCGGGACATCCTCTCCGGGGCCGGGAGGGGGCGGCGCGCATGATGCCCACTTGCCTGGGGCGGTGCTGAAGGAGCGGATCCGGGACGTCCCTCGGCCCCTCGGTCGCGCGTGGCGCCCGTGTCGGTCCCTTCTCAGCGTTGGCTCCAGCTTGGCGGTCTCATTGCTTCTCCGAGGAAGGGGCTGTCTGTGTGTGGGCAGTCCTCACTGTCCTTCACTCACTTTGCAGTGCGGGCTGCGGGGTTCTCCGAGTCGGAGGCTCGCAGAGACCCGAGAGTGTGCGCCCTAGTCGTGCGTGGCGGGTTGGGGCCAGGGCAGCCCAGTGGTGTAAGAGGCCTGGTTAGGGTCCGTCAGGACGTTAGCATTTACTGCTCAGGCGGCGGCGGAGGAAAGGACCGAGAAGATGGAGAGGAGGGTGGAAAACAGGAGCTGGGCAGCCCTGGAAATAGAGGGCATCGTGTTTCCGGAAGGAGGGAGTTTAACTTAACTCGCCTCTGTAGGGGAGGGGAAAGGAAAGGTATTTTCGGGACCATGTGACTGAGATCGTTGAATACTAACCTAAGGAATTTTTATACACTCGGGAGTTAAAACAGTTTCCTTTTTTGTTTGTTTTAAATAAAGCTCCACCCCACTCGTAAAAAGCAGTGCATGCTTATTAAAGAATATCTGGAGAACGCAGAAATAATTATAAAGAGATCACCAACCCAGCATTGGTGCGTTTTACCAACCCAGCATTTTGATCCCTTTCCTTTTTTTTTTTAATAGCAAATTCTCAACCTATTTGTGATTATAGTGTGTGTGTGTATAAAGTGTGGTTATAACCAAAAAGCATAATTTTTGTACATTGCATCCATTGCATAGATCTTTTTTTCCCTTTAGATATAATTAACATAACCATAAACCCATCCTTTTAAATTGTAAATTTCATTGGTTTTTACTATACTGATAGAGTTGTGCACCTATCACCACTATATAGTTCCAGAACATTTTCATCATCTACAAAAGAAACTGCCCATTATAATCACTTCCCATTTGATCCCCCAGTCCCTAGCAGCCACTAATCCACTTTTGTGTCTATTGATTTTCCTATTCTGGACATTTCATGCAAATGGAACTATATAATATGTGGCCTTTTGTATCTGCCTTCTTTTACTTAGCATAATGTTTTCAAGGTTCATCTATGTTGTATTATGTATTAGTACTGCTTTTCTTCTTAATGGCTGAATAATATTCCATTATATGAATATGCCACGTTTTGTTTATCCATCATCAATTGGATATTTGAATTGAATTCTCTTTTTGACTATTATGAATAATTCTGTAAACATTCAGGTACAGGTTTCTGTGTGGTTATAGGTTTTCAGTTCTTTTGGGTATATATCTAGGAGTGGAAATGCTGGGTCATATGGTAACTACATTGAACTTTTTGAGGAGCTGCCAGATGTTTTCCAAAGTGGTCTGTCCAGCAGGATAAGAGGGTTCTGATTTCTCCATATCCTTGTTGGCACTTATTATCTATCTTTTGAATTACAGCTATGCTATTGCTTATGAAATGGTATCTCACTGTGGTTTTGATTTCCATTTCCCTGATGGCTAGTAATGTTGAGCATCTTTCCATATGCTTATTAGCCTTTTTTGTATCTTTGGAGAAATGTCAGTCTAATTCCTTTGCTCATTTTTATGTTGAGATTTTAAAAACTTTGATGTTATATGAGTTCTTTATATAGTCTGGAGGCAAGTCCTTTATCAGGTATATAATTTGCAGTGGTTTTTTTTTTTTTTTTTTTTTATTTTTGGGGGTTTTTTTTTTTTTTTTTTCTTTCCATTTTGTGGGGTTTCTTTTTGCTTTTTGCTTTTTTCCTTTGAAGTATAAACGTTTAACCTTTTGGTGAATACTAATTTATTTATATTTTCTTTGGTTGCTTGTGCTTTTGGTGTCCTATGTAACACCATTATCAAAGGCAAGGTTATGTTTTTTCCTAAGAATTTTATAGTTTTAGTTCTTACATTTAGTTCTTGATCTGTGTATATCAAGGAATAGGTGGGTAGGAATAAGTAGGATTCCAAGTTCATTCTTTTGCATGTAGCTATTCAGTTTTTCCAGCACCATTTGTTGAAGACTATCCTTTCCTCATTTAATGGCCTTGGTACCCTTGTTGAAAACATATTGACCATAAATAATAAAGGTTGTCATTTGTTAACCATTTTTCTATGTTGGATATTTAGGTCACTCCCAGATTTTTGTTTTTCTATATTATCCTGTGTTAAACACAGCATAAAAGACATAAAGTCTTTTTTGTGTTTGAAGTTATTTTGGTAGAAAGTGTTCTCAAAATTGAAATTACTGGGTCAAAGATGAAATAAGTGTTTTGGAGCTCATTGAATGAGGCATTAAACCTTCAATGTCATGATGTTAAGAGTGGCAAAATGTTTCTTTATCCATCAGTTGCTATAGCTTAAGGGCTGTATTTCTACAAAAGCCTTTTGCTGTAAGATGAATGTGTTCCCTGACTTATTATTCTTTCAACTGTTTCTAAAAGACTAAATAAATCTAGAGTGAAAAACTTCAACACCAGGGGCAAACAGGACATGCAGTAGTTTTCTAAGTGGTGTAAAGAAAAAAAAAGTGTCATCACATGCAGTAGGAAAATAAAACAGTCTTTGAGAGAAATGGGGTCAAGATTTAGACCTTAAATCAGTGTCTTCAAAGTCCCTAGAGCAGAAACAATGTTTTATTCTGAGTTTCTTTTCTGGCTTTGATAATCAGATTAATTTACATTCATCTTAGTCTCAGAGATGGCTAACTTAAACCTGTAGATAGTACATGGTTTAAAAAAAAAATCAAATACATAAAGCTATTAGAAAATCAAGTTTTCCTTTCATCTTTGCCCCTCAGTCTCCCAGTTCTCCTTAGAGGTATCCACAGTATTATTGTTACTTGTGCTTTAGTGTAGACTAGTTCATACAGAGTATCTCTGGAAAGGTAGTATATACAAAATTACACATTTTAAGTCTCCTGATACGAATTCCTTTTCAAATGGTTACATCAGTTTATGGCGGCTGTACAGTGCTAGTTAGGAAGATTTCATTTTTATTTGTATTTTTTTGAATATTCTTCCCTTAATATTGGATATCGAGTTTATATTTCCTCTTTTGCGTATTGTCTGTTCATGTCTTTTGGCATGCTATTCGTTTTGATTGGAGTTGTCCTTTTATAAGATTTATTTTGGCAGCCTTTTGTAGTTGGTTGTTTTACAATAGTCTGGATTTGGGGAGAAAAGTTAAAATGCTTTTGGTAACATTTATGCTAAGAGGTATGTGAGCTGAACAAGGGTCAAGGCAGTAGGGAAAAGGAAGTTAAATGCTTGAGGGAGAAACTTATAGACTAGGAAAGTAGGTATAGTCCTAGATGACATGAAGGTGTGTTAGAAAAAAATTAGTGCTATTAAGCAAAATAAGGAGTAATGTGTAAAGAACTAGATTTCTATGGAAAGATGAGTTTGTTTTGGGTAGGCTAAGAGTGAAGAGGATCCAGGTTGAGCTATGCAGGAGACTTGTGGCTAGAGCTCAAGAGACAGGATAAAGAGTTACAAATCATCTGATTTACTGAGGGATGATTGTTTTGAAAGATTGGCAGTGGATGAAATTGCTCAAATTTGAGCATTGGTCCATGGACAGGGAGTCATGTAAGAGGACAAAGTTGGGAAGGGTCAGAGGGCCATGAAGAGCAGGCGATCTAGGAGATCTCTAGGGGATCTAGAGAACAAGGGTTGTGAGCAGAAAAGGCCATTAAGTTTGGTAACTTGGAAAAGATACAATTTATGTGAAGCAAGAAGTTTGTTTTTTTCCAAACAGCTTTATTAAGATAGAATTCATTTATCATATAATTTATCCACTTAAAGTGTACAACTCAGTGGTATTTAGTATATTCAGAATTGTGCAACCATCACCACAATCAGTTTTGGAACATTTTTATTGCCATCAAAAGAAAGCCCGCCCCCATGAGCAGTCACTCTCCAATTCCCCTTTAGCCTCCCAGCCCAAGGCAACCATTAATCTACTTTCTGTCTCCTTAGACTTGCCTACTCTGGACATTTCACATAAATGGAAGCATACTATATGCAGCCTTTTGTGTCTGACTTCTTTGATTGTTTTCAAGGTTCATTCATGCCATACTGTGTATCAGTACTTATTTTTTCTATGTCTAAATAATATGCCATTATATGAATGTACCATATTTGCTTATCATCAGTTCTTGGACATTTGAATTGTTAATCATTTTTTGACTATTATAAATAATTCTGCCCAAAACATTCATGTACAGTTTTTTTGTGTGGCTGTGTTTTCAGTTCTCTTGAGTATATACCTAGGAGTGAAATTATTGGGTCATATGCTAACTTTGTTGAATTTTTGACATAACTGTTGTGGAGGATGGACAAGTTGCCAGTGTTTGTTAGAAATAATAAAATGAATTTTAATATCATCACTAGTGGAAAATTGCAAAATGCCCATATTCAGTTATATTATTCATAAATAAAAGCATTATAAAAATGAACCATATAATTGTTTTCTGTTGTGTAAAACTATAACATGTTTGTGCATCTCCTTTCATTGGAAACTTTGTGTGTTGAATGTTACCTCAAAGCTTGGCTGAAATGTTAGACATTTTTCTTGTGGATCAATATATTGATGTAAGTATGCTTCATCAATTTCAAATAATGATTTGTAACAATTAGTACAAATGTGATAAAAAATAATCCCAGGGATATTTGATGTTAGTCTACAGAAATGATTTAGTTTTTACTCCTTAGTCTGAACTGTAGGGGTCAAACACTATGATCTTTTTTTTTTTCCTTTTTTTTTTTTTTTTTTTTTTTTTTGCGACGCTTTTTTTTTTTTTTTTGGATTACCTGTAGTTTGTGTGGCCTCAGAAGTTCAAGATCCAGAAAAACAAAAACAGACTTCTTGGGCAGTATTGTTGGTTTGGCCATGTTTTTGTCTATTCCTGCCCTAGGTGGGATGAGTATTGAGAAGTTTCAGCATATGACATTTCCCCCCTTACTGAAGTTTTTAAGTGAGATCTCATAGGCTTGCTCTATTTTGGAACTTGGATTTAGCTAGTTACTTCATGTTTCCATAAAAAAAAAAAAAAAAAAAAAAAAAGGTGGTTGTTTTTTTTTTTTTTTTTTTTGTAAATAATATGTTTCAATTTTTAAGAATTGAAAGGTATAAACTATGAACAATAAATTTCCACCCCACTTTTGTCCATTAGTCATTCAAATCTTCTGGTGGCCACTATTATAGTATTTTTTTTTTTTGGCATATTCTTGCAGATTTGTACTTTGCGTATATATTTAGCTGTATTACTTTTTCCCCATTCCCTCAAAATATGGTATTGCATGTACATCTGTACTATGCCTTTTTTGCTTACCAAAATATCTTTAAGATTAGTCAATCTGTATTTCTTTATCAAGAATATTCTCATTTTTTCCAAAGGATTTTTTTTTTTAATTTTTTATTTTTTTCAACGTTTATTTTTTTGGGGACAGAGAGAGACAGAGCATGAACGGGGGAGGGGCAGAGAGAGAGGGAGACACAGAATCGGAAACAGGCTCCAGGCTCTGAGCCATCAGCCCAGACCCTGACGCGGGGCTCGAACTCCCGGACCGCGAGATCGTGACCTGGCTGAAGTCGGACGCTTAACCGACTGCGCCACCCAGGCGCCCCTCCAAAGGATGCTTTTATTTTTAACCACTTACATTAAGACATATTGTTGGTTCATATTTTTACTATTGCAAATAATCCTTCAGTGTGCATTCCTAATTTTGATTGATTTTGCCAAATTGCTCTTGTTCAGTTCTGTCATCTTTAGGTTACTACTATAGTGTGTGAGAACTCCTGATTCTCAATTGCCTCAAAACGTGATATAATTTGGATGTTGGCCAACCCAAGTTAAAAAATGGCATTTGGGTGTAGTTTTGTTTTGTATCTTTCTTTTGAGTGAGGTTTAGCCTTTTTTGATCTGTTTAAACCGTTGTATAATTTTTCTATGAACTGGGATTTGCCCATTTGCCCTTTGTTGTTTTTTTTTTTTAAGTCTTTTGTTGGAACTCTTTATTTATTAGGTCAGACCTTTAATAGGTTTTGAGTTAAACAAAAACTGATGTTGGAGTAGAAGTGCTTCATTTCTGATTGAACTCAAAACATTCCGGTAACCATTGGGAGTTGGAGGCCAGAGTTGTACATTGGATAGCCTGTGTATTTAAGTTCCTTTCCTAGTCCAGCAGAACCTTCGGGCCAACATTTTTGGAGGAGTTTATGGAGATGACGTGATTAGCTAAATATATTTCAGATATTCTCTCTCTGAGGGATGGTAGATTGCTCAAGAAATAGCATATTAATTTGTCTTCCACATTTTATTTTTTTCAGATAAGCCTGAGAAGCAATGTTTTTAAATCTCTCATATATATTAAAATGCTATTACATCAAACTTATTCATTGTAAAATATAGGTGTTTCAGTTTCTTATTTATGAAAGAATGCATCTGATAATGGTGAGTCAGAGTAGCTTGAAGTTTAATAACTCATACTGCTTGGATGTGTGTTCATTTTAATTGAAACTCTTAATTTTCCGAGGCCTGAGTTTTCACTCCACCTGTGTTTGTGGGACTATTGGGCCTAAGCTCATTTCATGGCTGGGTCAGACATGATGGCATGTATGCTAATCATTTAAATTCCACTTTGAAAAAAAATTTAAAAAAAAATCCACTTGGTCAACTGACACATGAATAAGTAGTAACCAAAGTCAAATAAGTGAAATAACCAAAGAGAAATAACTAAATAACCTAAGTCAAATAAGTGAAGTCATTAGAATAGAATCCTTCCTTAGAAAGTCAGCAATAACCACAAAACAAAAACAAAAGCAGGCATTTCAATTCATGTTTATTTAATCAATATCAGCATTCTTTTGTAATCCAAATTTTCTTCCTGCATTTATGAATATATATAAACATTTTAGTACAACAGCAAGTATATTTTTTGATTTAAAACTATCTGTTCTTTAGGGACACCTGGGTGGCTCAGTCAGTTAAGCCTCCACCTCTGGTTTTGGCTCAGGTCATGATCTCATCCTTAGGGAGAGTGAGCCCTGCATTGGGCTGTGAATGGATGCGGGGAGCCTGCTTGGGATTCTTTCTCTCTCGTCCTCTCTGCCTCACCCCACTCAGGCTAACACTGTCTCAAAGTTAATAAATAAACATAAAAAAACCTCTATTTGTCCTTTTTAAAAATATATATATATTTTTTAAAGCTTATTTATTTTGAGAGAGAGACAGTGTGAGTGGAGGAGCGACAGAGAGAGAGAGAGAGAGAGAGAGAGAGAACCCTTCTGTCAGGGCTATCAGCACAGAGCCCGATGTCAGGCTTGAACCCATGAATTGTGAAACCATCATCTGAGCTGAAACTAAGAGTTGGACGCTTAACTGACTGAGCCACCCAGGCGACTAAAAGCTATTTGTCCTTTAAATGAAATGTTCCGTGATAAAAATTCACTGGACTCTTTTTTTTTTCTATCAAACTTTTATTTTATTTTATTTTATTTTATTTTATTTTATTTTATTTTATT
>NW_024412427.1:25746445-25805501 GCF_014898765.1 Herpailurus yagouaroundi | reverse complement strand
TTTTATTTTATTTTATTTTATTTTATTTTATTTTATTTTATTTTATTTTATTTTACTTCATTTTATTTTACTTCATTTTATTTTATTTTATTTTTTAATTTTTTATTCTCAAGTGAGATAACATGCAGTGTAGTCCTGGTTTCAGTAGAATCCAATGATTCATCATTTACGTATAACACCCAGTGCTCATCCCAACTAGTGCCCTCCTTAAAGCTCATCAGCCATTTTACCCACCCCCACCAATCCTCAGTTTGCTCTCTGTATTTAAGAGTCATGGTTTGCCTCCCTCTCTGTTTTATCCTATTTTTCCTTCCCTTCCCCGTGATCGTCTGTTAAGTTTCTCAAATTCCACATATGAATGAGAACATATGATACCCGTCTTTCTCTGACTGACTTATTTCACTTAGCGTAATACCCTCCAGTTCCATCCACGTAGTTGCAGATGGCAAGATTTCATTCTTTTTGATTGCCGAGTAATACTCCATTGTATATATATACCATATCTTCTTTACCCATTCATCCATCGATGGACATTTGGGCTCTTTCCATACTTTGGCTATTGTTGATAGTGCTGCTATAAACATGGCGGTGTGTGCGTCCCTTCTAAATAGCACACCTGTATCCCTTGGATAAGTGCCTAGTAGTGCAATTGCCGGGTCGTAGGGTAGTTCTATTTTTAATTTTTTGAGGAACCTCCACACTGTTTTCCAGAGTGGCCGTACCAGTTTGTATTCCCACCAACACTGCAAGAGAGTTCCCGTTTCTTCACATCCTTTCCAACATCTGTTATTTCCTGAGTTGTTAATTTTAGCCACTCTGACTGGTGTGAGATGGTATCTCATTGTGGTTTTAATTTGTGTTTCCCTGATGATGAGCAGTGTTGAACATCTTTTCATGTGTCTGTTAGCCATCTGGATGTCTTCTTTGGAAAAGTGTCTATTCATGTCTTCTGCCCATTTCTTCACTGGATTATTTGCTTTTTGGGTGTTGAGTTTGGTAAGTTCTTCATAGATTTTTGATACTAACTCAATGGACTCTTTTTAACCAAGAATTAAAAGAAGTTAAAATACTATATTTCAGTGCTTCTCAGACCACCTCTGGTGTAAAGAACCAACTTAAAAAAATTTTCAATCCATTGTTGACTATTTATTTTGTAAAGTGCAAAAGAACCAAAACCCCAAACCAAAGAACTAAACCCCAAACAAAATGGAAGTATGGAACTGTGAATGAAAGATAAAAATAAAAGCTCAATTTTTTATTATATTTAATAGATAAAATTGCTTCAAAAATATAAACAGAACAAGGAAATAGAAAAAAAATTACACAAGTTGTACACATTGTTTATTGAAAATGTGTATACAAACCAATTAAAATATTAATGAAATAATCTCTTGCACACTGGTAGCAAAACCTGGTCTTGCAGACCACACTTTGAGAAACACCAGTTTTTTGGATTAGGCAGCTAAGTCACTTTTTATACTACTATTTATGTTTTATATTAGAAAAGAAAGCCTTATTCCCCTCCCCATTTTAGAATAAAGTACAGATTTTTACCTGACAGTATGAATCTAGGTGTTTATGTCAGCCACCCGACTGTCAGATTTTCTTTAAATCTCTGTGTTGATTTTTAAATGATTCATTTTTCCCTAATCTGAGATATGTTCTGCCATACCATAATTACTGTTGTTAAGCCAAGATTGCTAGAAGCTTGTGAGCTTGTGAGAAAAATTAGGAACTTGGTGGTATAAGTTGTTTTTAGTTTGTCTTATTACATTTTATATGTCATCTATCGAGCACCTTAGAAACAAAGCTTTTCATGAAAATTAAGTATTTGCACGAGTGTTGTTATTTTCATTTCTTGGTTTGGTCTTACAATTTTGTTAGCATTTATGTTTTACAGTCAAGCTGTGGAGCATTGTACTGTTTGTCTTAAGTTCTTCACAGGCAAGTGCGAATCTGTTGCTTCAGATCTTTAAGCAGCAATTTATAGATCTTAAATTTTCGCATCACACAAAAAACTAATTATGTGAGGTGATGGACATGTTAACTGATATTATTGTGGTGATCATTTCACAGTATGTGTGTGTGAAATCATTTTGTACGCAAATTTACATAATGTTATATGTCAGTTATATCGCAATAAAGCTGGTGAAAAAAGTAAGCTGCGACCTGGGCTTTATATCAAGGCACCATCTTTGATTCTACAATGTCCCAGAGATTATTAGTATTTGGTTTCGAGGGAGTAGAAAGTAATATTTAAGTTATATTGAGGTTTTCTACAGTGTATATGCAGTGAAAGATAAAATATCTTTAGACTCAGTAGGAAGTCTTTTTTCAACAGTTCTTTTGTTTATATGACTTCAAGCAAGTACTGTCTGTGGACAGAGATTTAAATCTTACCTTTTCATATTCTTTGTATTATCCAGTTAAATGACTTTAAAATTAGGTTTTTGGAAAGTTATCTTTGCACATATTTGTATAAGTTATGTTTGTGTTAGAGAGGGAAATGTATACCATCTTTGGCTGTTTTTCTTTAGGGTACTTCTTCTCCTGCAATTACTTTTGGATGGAAGTATGCACTTTCCCCAATAGAAGATGGTAATCTCAGAGAATGACCATGGAGAAGGGGATGAGTTCTGGAGAAGGGCTGCCTTCCAGATCATCTCAGGTTTCGGCTGCTAAAATAACAGTCAAAGAGTTGGAAACAAAGCAATCCCATAAGGAGAAGCGAGGGGGCTTTGTGTTGGTACATGCAGGTAAGCTCTAAGTGGGTGAGTCGGAAGATGAAAATAATGTTGATTTTTTTTTTTCTTGCCTTGAAGTACACTGGGAATTGAATTTCACATCTGGAGGAGGCAAACTGCCAGAGAGGAGTTGGAACCAAAGAGTGACTTCAATACAGGCCTCTCCTATTCCCTACTTGGAAGATCTTATACTGACAGCTCTTCTTATGTCTTCTTTACTTCTCTACCCTGTTACTTACTTTCACCCCCTATATGTAATAGGTATAATTAAGTAGTGTTAGAATCAGACAAAGGAATTTTTTTTAAGTTTATTTATTTATTTTGAGAGAGACAGTGTGAGTGGGGCAGGTGCAGAGAGAGATGAAGAGAGAGAATCCTAAGCAGGCTCCACACTGCCAGTGCACAGCCCGATGTGGGGCTTGAACCCACGAAAGTGCAAGATCATGACCTGAGCTGAAACCAAGAGTCAGATGCTTAACCGACTGAGCCACTCAGGTGCCCCCAAAGTCATTTCTTAAACTCTAGTTTCTGTTCTTAAAAATAATGCTACTGAGAAATTTTACTGACCCTATATTGAGTTGTGGCCTTTTTAGAATAGAATTATACGATCATGGAGTTAGTTTGCCTTAATACTAAAAATGAGGAAGAGAGATTAAGTAGCTCCAGCCTCATGGCTAGTTTGCGCTAGAGCCAGGTTGAGAAACCCTTATGTGGACCCTTAGTCCCAGTCTAGTGCTTTTGGTAATACATCAGCCCATAATCTCTACTTCAGAGGATCTGGGGGACAGACACAGTGAAGTTCAACTCCTGGGTCCCCACTCATTGAGGATTTTGGATTTCAGAGCAGTGCAGCTCTGCTCTCAGCAGGCTTTTTTTTTTTTTTTTTTCCTTTAGTCATTTTTATTTGCCTGCATTTATCTAAAATGCATGACTTCTGTGAAGGGAGAAGGAATGGCTGGATCTCCTTTTAACTTTCCTCAGACAGTCAAACAGGGTGGGATCAAGATTATCTTTGATATGGGGTGAGGAGTAGAATTGTTTTTTCTTGCCAAACTGGTGTCCTGCCTGGTCATTAAACTTTGGCTATATCTAGACTAGATAACTTGGGGAGTCTTACAGAATCTAATCCAGGAGAATCTAAGAAACCCAGGTTCAATTTGCTTTTCTTTCAAAAGATTTTTACAAAGAAATGAGGTAAATTTTAGAAATAACCCAGTTAGAAGTAGACTTGGGACCAGGAATGCCTGCCTTCAGACTCCTAGTCCGGGGCTCTTCCTACTATAATGTTGATGGTGCACCTTTTGTAGTACCCAGTGTTATTTTATTTTATTTAGAATGAGTATGTGACAAGCATACAAGAAAGGTTTAAAATTTTTGACAAGCAACAACATAGAGCTTTTGATTAGTTGGAAAGCATTGCTTTTTATGACTGTCATGGTAATGTCCCTCTTCTTTTACTCACTGGATGGGAATGGCTCTTAGATATCTTAGATAAGTTGGTGTTGGGGCCAGCAGTAATAGGCGGAAATTATGTGGATTAGAGTGACTCTTTTTCTAAACCATTAGAAGGTCAGATAGACTGATCATGGAGAAATATATATTTTGCACATTTAAGGGACGAAATTTCAATTCCTTATCCATTGTAGAGATCTTAAAGCCTTTTTCGCCCCCACTAGAGGAGACTTGCCCAAATTTTAGTCATTTGAGTCTTAGGTTCTTGATTTTTCCTAGTCTGTATACTACCTATACTGTTTACCTAATATCAAAAGGCTGAACACTTTTTACCTTAAAACTTTAAAGCTGAAACTTATCTTTACTCAAATGAAATGTCAGTATCACTTGCATGAGGAGAAAATAACTTAAAAAAATTTTTTTTAAGGTTTATTTATTTTTGAGATAGAGACAGAGCATGATCTGGGGAGGGGCAGAGAGAGAGGGAGACACAGAATCTGAAACAGGCTCCAGGCTCTGAGCTGTCAGCACAGAGTCTGACGCCGGGCTTGAACTCACAGACCGCGAGATCATGACCTGAGCCAAAGTTGGACGCTCAACCAACTGAGCCACCCAGGTGCCCCCAAAATAACTTTAAATACAGTGTAATTTACAGTGTAAATAACCAAACCAGTGTAATTAAATTTTAGCTAAATCCTGTTGCATGTCTGTGGCTTAGATCCTGAGCCTACCTTTCCTTTGTTAAATAGAGAAATTAGCAAATGTTAACCAGATATTAAAGATGTATTGTGGCCATGCTGAGACTTTCCCCTTATTCAAAGGGGAGTTGTATGTTAATCCTATTAGAACTGTCATCCATACACTAAAGTTATTTATTTAGCAATAGTGTCCCATGATTTGGGAAATACTGCTGAAAGATTGAGGCCCCTAGATCTAAGGTCACAGACCTGTTAGAGAAGCATGAAAAGAGGCCTGTTAAATATTGGCATAGGCTGTATGAAGTTTCGCAGTTCTCTTGAGAAATAGGATTAGAATTTGGGTGTATGGATTCCTGTTGGTTTTGCATCTTTTCTGCTCTCCTGGGTCCCTGATTGATAGCTTCATGGGCTAGTTTTTTCTCTGACTTGAGGAAAGGTGGGTTAGGTTTGTGTTAGAGTCTGTAGGCCTATATGAACAGCCCTGAGGCTTAGAAATGCAGTTCTTAACCTTCTTTATGTTGGACCCCTGTAGGGCCTTGGTTCAGGGGAGTTGGGGGAAGTGATTCAGAGTTCTCTGTTAAAGAACTTTGTTTAGAAGCCTAATCATCAAGAGAGTTTCAGGGCCCTTGTCTTGGTTTCTTTTTTTTTCAACGTTTATTTATTTTTGGGACAGAGACAGAGCATGAACGGGTGAGGGGCAGAGAGAGAGGGAGGCACAGAATCGGAAACAGGCTCCAGGCCCTGAGCCATCAGCCCAGAGCCCGACGCGGGGCTCGAACTCCCGGACCGCGAGATCGTGACCTGGCTGAAGTCGGACGCTTAACCGACTGTGCCACCCAGGCGCCCTTCTTTCTTATTTATATTATTCTCAAATCCCTAACTAAGCAAGTATTCACCCTCTTAGGGCAACAGATTTCAGAGCCATTCTCTTGAGTAGGTTGCTGGGTGTTTAAGAGACAGGGACACCAGGATTTCTTATAGACATACATGAATGTGCTGTCACTGAGGTTTCAGAGACACCCTGAGCAACAGTCCAGCAGTGAGAGGGTGTAAAAAGTTTGGATAGCAGTGATGGTATTTTGGTGGTTGTGGGAAATAACTTCAAATGTTATGTAGAAACTACCTAGTTTTCTGGTTATTTTTAAGGATTCAGGATTCTGAGCAGTTATTTGCCAAATGGCAGGGGCTTTCTAAAGGTCAACAGAAAGGAAAGTGAAGGGACTCTGTCCCTGACACCTCCTGGGTTATCAACTCCAGACCAAAAAAAACAAAAACCTGACTTTGGAGGGAGGTTTTTGAAAGGAGATGATCTTGGTGGAGTCCCTTTGGGGATATGAGCTATTTTTAGTGCCTCTGTCAGGAAAATAGCCTTTGAAAAAGAAGGTAAGGCATGGCATTAAAAAGGCTATGGTAGAGAAGGAGGCGATTAGATTTTGAAAACTCCATACATGTAGGATAATACTTTTATTGTCACCAAGGGAGCATTAGTTTGTATGAACTATTTATATGATATAAGCAAAATCTCTGATATTTTAATGATGACTAGCAATCGGTTGTTTTTTTCCACTACAGGTGCGGGTTATCATTCTGAGTCCAAAGCCAAGGAATATAAACATGTATGCAAACGAGCTTGTCAGAAGGTATGAACAGAGTGTGTATGATGGAAACATTTCAGTTTTGACCAGCAAGCAGCTTTACCTTGAAATTCAAAATTTTAAGGTTTGACTTAGAAGAGAGTCTTTAGTTTGGGCCATGAAATTATTTTGCTCATATTTGCGGGGTCTTTTGTTTTCTTTTGTTTGTGTTTTTTATTCTCCAAATGATGCTTAGATCTTTCCCTCCCTTTCCCAGATTAAAGTCTGTATTTTTGGAAATGTGGGCACATAATCATATATCTTTTAATCTTTGCAAAGGCATTGAGCTCCATTGAAGGAGTAGGGAAAACATTTCAAAGGCAGTCAGTGTATCTTTCAATGAAGAGAAGAAAATAAGTAATAAAAAATTAAAATGGGTACTTTCTTAGGGAGATTATCCTGCACTTTTTCCTTCTGTTTTTCATTATGTAGTTTGTATCATAGCAAATTCATTGTCATTCCTGAGTTTAGCTTTGCCCTTGTTCTCAGTTGTGCTTTTTTTTCTCTTTGGTTTTTGAGGTTTTGCTAAATTGTTGAATACTTAATTTGGATGCAGGAATGGACTCAGAAGTAATATTGTTTGTTTGTATTTTGATCTTGACTGTATACTCTTACTGGCAAAGCATCCATTACTTTTTATGCAAATACAATGTTAATGGATATTATATATCGAGTAAATTTGGGTCTCTCCCTGCTCTTTTCGTTTATATTTAAATACCATTGAAAAGAAAGATTATGAGTCATTAATGAAATCCCATAAGTAAGAAAATTTTGTTATAGGGATTTTATCGTTTTTTAAATTTATAATGAAGCTAGAAGTTCTCTAAACTATTTCATATTTTTTCTTATTTTTTAATTTTGAAAGTTTTTATTGTCTGAAATGTTTTATATCACTATAGTCCTAGAATCCTAATACATTTTGAATGTATAATCAGCCTTTTCAATCTATACAATGAATGAACTTATTAAAAGCTTAATGAGGAATACAGCTCTTAATTTTTGAGCATTCTCTTTTGTTGACTAAATTGGAGCTTTAATTGTTCATTTAGAAATCAGTTTTCCTTCTCTCTCTCCCCTTTATACTTAAGAAATAAGGTGATTTTATAGGCTGTTACTCTGTATAATTCATATTACAAAAGAACATTATTTGTTTATCTCAATATTTTGTACAGTGGTCTGCCCTTGTCTATGGGGGATATGTTCCAAGACCCCCAGTGGATGCCTGGAACTGCAGATAGTACCAAATCCTATATGTACTTGTTTTTCCCTATATATACATACGTATGAGAAAGTTTACTTTACAAATTAGGCACAATAAGAGATTAACAACAATAATAATAAAATAGAACAGTTATACTGTGTGTATATAAAAGTTATGTGAATGTGGTCTTTCTCTGTCAAAATATCATATTGTACTGTACTTACCCCTTGTTGTAATGATGTGAGATGATAAAATGCCTACATGATGGGATGAAGTGAGGTGTATAATGTAAGCATGATGATGTAAGTGCTAGGCTACTGTTAACCTTTTGATGATATGTTAGAAGGAGGATTATCTTCTAGACTGCATTTAACTGGGGGTAACTGAAATTGAGGATAAGGGGGAACTACTATAGTACCAAAAATGCTTTTGTCACATATATATGTCCATCTAAATGTTGGTGTGACTGAGAGTCACTGCTTTTTAGTTAGGGATGTGGAGAGGAAAACAGTGGGAAAAGATGTTACTAGCTAAGTCTGAGATTCAATTATGAATATGAAGTATAAATTATCAGGGTATTTATGTATTTATTTTTGTCTTTCTCTAAATTTTTATGTAAATTCCAGTTAGCATACAGTGTAATATCAGTTTCAGGTGTAGAATTTAGTTATTCGTCACTTACATAGAACACCCGGTGCTCATCACAAGTGCCCTCCTTTGAATTATCAGGATATTTAAATGAAACTGAATTTGATAATATCTATGGCTATTTTGAATTGCCCTGTGATGATTGAAGCCCTTCCACTTATTAAATTGCCTGCACTTTTCATTTAGTGGCTAGATTGTATTCATTGTCTTAATTTGAATTATCAGTGAGCTATATCATAAATTATACTAAATATAAATACTTGCTTGTTTTAAATCTAAGTGGTTTATGTCTTGAGGTACGGAATGGGACTAGTGATCAATTTTTATTAAATTTAAATGTCTCCTATACTTCTTTATGGCCTTGGAAAGTTTCTGGGCCTATTTGGGAAGTTGTGGTTTTACAATGAATAATCTCTCCCCTTGGTTTCATAGGCAATTGAAAAGCTACAGGCTGGTGCTCTTGCTACAGATGCAGTGACCGCAGCTCTGGTGGAACTCGAGGTATTTCTTTTCTCTATGTTTTATTGAAAATATTTATGAGTTTATGTTCATTATTCTTAAATGACATAAAAGTATTGAGTTAGTTAACCATCAGTTATATGACCAGTGTTTCCCAACTGTATTAACAAAGTTATGAAGAGCCCTGTGATATTGCTAGGTTATTTTCCTTGGGGACTTCTCTTAGTAACATAAAAGTTGGTTAAATCAACCCTGCCTCCCCCCTCCCCCCCCCCGCACCTTTCTGTGAGATTCATGAATGCTAAAGTTACTGGTGTTTGGGTACTTAAATTTTCTTAATATGTTCAGTAGGAAAATTCCTGAAGTTAACTCCTCTTCCCCAAAAGTAATATATTAGAGAAGAAAAAATTTCAGCTGTCTAGAAGTATCTAAAGTGGAAGGGAAGTTTCCTCATAAGCCTGACAGATCTATATCCTGAAGCTATGCTCTGTGAAGTGTGACTTGTACAGTGTGATTGTTAAGTTGGTCTCTGGTTAACTGAAGACATTGAGGAATTCAGTGGGGAGGCTCTCAAGTTTGCTATAATTTGTTGCAATCTATGAGTGTTTCCTTGTTCTTATAATCTGGAACTTTGAGGATGAATTTGTCCTGGAGATATTGAGGCCTTCAGAAGACTGACTTTTGTTGATCAAACTTTTAGAAGATAGATTTGTATTAGTCTATTTAGAGGATTATAGTGAGCCAATAGTTTTCTGGTTGAGAACACTACTTGGGAAATCAAATAAGATATGAAGATAAAACAGTGATGAGTTTGAGGTAGGAGGTGAATGGAGTAGGTCTTCCCAAGTTGACTGGATTGTGGCTCTTTTGTTTACACCCTCATTTCAGAGCACCTACCCAGTCATGCCAGGCCTTGCTTTTCCCTACGAAAATTGTCCAGGAGTTTACCAGAAGTCTTAGCCCTGTTTTCTGTTTATTCCCCTGCTTAGTTGTAGAGCTACACTTTTGGTCACTCTTTGTAGATTTTAATCTATCCTATTAATGCCTTCAGATTGGCCCAAGTGTATTCAAAGAAGGTGAACATATATGATGGGTACAAGTTCTATTGTAGTGTGGTCCCTGAGAGAGACATCTAACTTGGGGTATGTTGTTCCCTCCTCTTGTGACTGATGCATCTTATACCAGATCTACCAGTCATTAGCCCTGGGCACCTCACAGATTCTCCTTGACTCAGTTTCTCATTTATAATATGGGGGTAATTTCTGTTTCATAGAGTTCTGAAGATTAACCGAATTAACGTGTGACAACCACTGAGGTCTTTGTATGGCACATAGTAAGCACCCCTTAAAAGTTAGTAATTATTGCTATTATGAAGTGCTTTGGAAATGATATATATGAGGTGAATATTTATGGTAACTGTCAATGACACATATTTACAATGTCAAGAAAAGGTTAATTATCATGGAGGAAAGGAGAAAAGTGCTTCAAGAAAGAAGATTGATATACTAACTACCAGATCTTACCTTTACTCAAAACACACACACACAAGGAAAGCTTCATCTATCTTAATTCAATTGTTAATTGCAAATTACTGTCCTTTGTGCATAAGACAATGTCCTGAGATAATCTGTGCATGGAGTCAGTGTGGGTCCAGGGAAAGAAAAAGAAGGCTAATGAGTAGCTGGGGGATATACTGTAATGGCAACTATAAATACAAAATTGAGCAAAATTAAGTTTTTCTTTTCTCTTCATCTTAAAATAACTTTAATTTTCTCAAGTTATACTTATATCATGTTGAATATTTTATTACATTTTTCTCCAGTGATGAATCAGTCATACTTTAAGAGTTTACTTATTTATGCTTAAAAGTGATTGAAGATACATTCTGAAATAGTAAGTAGCTCATGAGTAAGTGAGCTTTATAGTTTTAAATGATGACCTCTGTTTTTTTAAGAGTGTGGATAAGAAGTTCTTTTTTAAACAAACTTGTTCTATTTTTGACTGGACTATGTTATATGGATGAATACTGACCTGAGTGAGTGTAGTGTACTCCTCCCCCTAACCCCCATTGTTAAATCTGGAGAAGAATTTCAATTAATTATCTTTAAAAAATCATTTTTATGTGGAGTCTTTGAAATATGTTAATAGTTTAAAGGCTAAGGCTAGCTGGAAGAATTTTCTTAAATCTTAAGAATTATATTGGAAGTTGTGCTTATACTGCCCCCTGCAGTTTCAGCCACTTTGATTCACCACCTTTAAACAAGGTGAGGTTTTCAAGTAGAGTTCAGTTGAAGGAGTATTATAATAGTTTGGGTCAATGGAAAGCTACAAGAAAATCAGATTCTAATATTTTCTATACTTAGAAAGATATACATAGCAATTTTGAGTCTTTTCAGCTTACTGAAAAGTCCCAGAGAATCTGATTTATAATGTGTTATGTTTACTTTGAGAGTAACTGCTTATCTTTAATTTAATCAATCTATTTGGTAAAGCTAAGTCTTGTCCTGATTACCAAAGCCATACCTTTGCTTTTTGACTTTGGGATGTACTTTTTGAGTAAAAAAAGGGACCCCTCTTAAAAACCTGTCTGTTACTTTACTACTTAGGCAGATACTGAAATCGGTTTGAATTCCTTGAACACTGTGGACTGAAATGACTGAAGTAGTTTCATGGTCCTTACTGGCTAGAAGGGATATCTGGCCTTGTATTAAAAAAAAAAAAAATATGAGAATTGCAGTTACCCAAATAGTCAAAAGTATAATGATCTCAACTCCATGCCATAGGGGAGGAAGAGACAAGATAAAAGAAGTTTATACCTAGAGACACATACACACTTAATGCAGGCCACCCAGACTCATCATTTTGAGCTTTTTTTGGAAACTGATTACCTTGTGTAGTTTCATTTTCCTCATCTACCACTACAGACAAGTGGAGTCATCCTAAGACAACCACTTCTGCACACTAGAGGGGTGTTTCCATCATTTAAATAAGGGAGGAGGTGAGTGCATAAGTTTCTGCCTTTAACTGACCAGGTTCTCTCTTAAGGGTTTTGGGAGGGAAGGTGGCCAGTCCTGTTTGAGAGGTGTTCTGCAGTTTGGGAATGAAAATGATATGATACCAAAGTGTATTTTGTTTATCTTCAAAATGTGAGGGAGGAAATGGAAATGTCAGTTTATAGATCATATTTTAATTTATTGTTAAATTTATTTGGTTCTGTTGTTTCATTTAGCTATTTATAGCTTTTTGAGATTATCCTTATAACTGATGGGAAAGTGACTTCTATTTATTGGATAGTACATTTCTGATGTCACTCATAGTAGAGAAGACAGGTATCATGAAGCATCTTGATCTTCCTATCTGGGGCTATGCATCTGGAAGACAGTTGTTTTTATGGCCGCTTCGGGAATAGTTTTGGTTCAGGTAGTGGCAGTGGATTGTAAATTCTAGACCGTAATTGGCACATTTCACATGGTATAGCTTCTAATGCGAATTTCTTCTTTGAGGAAATTGGCTTTAGATCTGGATGAGTCATGATGCAGCTGCTAAAGTAGAAAGTGTATCATGGATTCTGATGGAAAACACACTACTCATAAAATACTTGCTGAAACTCTCTTTGCACATTGATGTTTTTCTATAAAAGTATTAAGACCCAGCTTTAAAATTTCTAATAAGGAATTATAGGTGATATGGGAATGACAGACTTTGGGGAGGTTATTGATGAATCTGGCTGAGAGTTTGAATATCTTGGTGTAGACTTTGAGAGATTTTGGCCAATTCATTTTGAAAACTGGTTATTTTAGTAGGTAGAATATTGTGCATTAAACATAGTGGTAGATATAGCTTTCACATTTCATATAGTGAAAGGCAACTTGCACAGGCTCCTTTGTTGAAAATGTTTTGTTGAGTTTATGTTATTCTAAGTGGACCCTGCAGTTCTTTCATTGACTTGATTTGATTCATCCTTTAAGGCTCCCTGTGGTCAGAGGAGATGGTAGTTCATGGTTGAAGCTAGTTTATTGTTCAAATGTTTTAGCATTTAAAGAGCACATTATATTGGGCACATATTTTCATATCTGTCTGCCTCAAACAGTCTATTGTCTTTGGTCTCTATATAATCCAATATAATGCTTGCTTATAAACTCTAGGAAAATTCTTTTTTTTTTTTAACTTTTTTTTTTCCAACGTTTTTATTTATTTTTGGGACAGAGAGAGACAGAGCATGAACGGGGGAGGGGCAGAGAGAGAGGGAGACACAGAATCGGAAACAGGCTCCAGGCTCCGAGCCATCAGCCCAGAGCCTGACGCGGGGCTCGAACTCACGGACCGCGAGATCGTGACCTGGCTGAAGTCGGACGCTTAACCGACTGCGCCACCCAGGCGCCCCAAGGAAAATTCTTTAAGAAGTAACTTCTTATCCAGATGGCTGATAGTTTGGGGTGTGAGAGAGAAAAAAGTATTTACATTATTATATACTTATATTATTACATATAATATTGTTACACATTTATCTGTCTCTACATCCTCTTATACCCAGAGCCAGCTCTGCATGCATTTCTTTAAAGCAGGGATCTCCAGAAAGTCATCATTGTGTACTAGTCTGTTGTTGGTACCCTGGTCCAGGCCTCTGGGCAGCTGCAGGATTAAGCCACACCCCCTTCTCTTGGGCTGGTATTGTCTATATGCCACTGGGAGAGAGAGCACCTAAGGCTTGCCTGTCCTTGAAATGCTTAGTGGTCATGGAGATGGTATGGATTGCTTATGGCATATGGGTATATCTAAGATGGAAGGAAACATATGGGAAGGGCTGATATACCTCACTTTCTCTCAACAAACCTGTTTGCAAGTTTGCTTGTGGTGTTTTTGTGAGTAGACACTTAACCACATCTTGCCCCCTACCCAACTTCAGTGTTTGTTTTTTTTTTGTTGTTGTTGCAAATAAATAGGGGTTTGCTTTATAGGCATTTCTGTTTATTTGGGAGGTTAGAAAAATATGCAAATAAATAAGCATCTCCAATTTTCTGAACATTTTCTGTTTTGCAGAAATCATCTTTTCATAAGCAGAGGGTAGCTGAGTATTTCAGTGGTTCCTTGCTTCCTCTGCCCCTCCTCTCCCCCAAGGGGCTGCGCTGAACACATTGGAAAGACAGTTTGATGCATTTAGCTCACAAATACACAAGTGTCCATTAACCATAATGTGACCGATGAGTCCAATTTTAGACCTAACACTCTTGAAAGTCTCATTTTTCTCTTCAATTGAAAATATCTTTTATTCTCTATAATATGGGGAGGATCTGTGTTTATATATTTGAAGCAAGGAGTTTTTTTCATTTTTAAAGTGTTTATTTTTGAGGTGGGGGGGGGAGAGGCAGAGAGAGAGGAAGAAAGAGAATCCCAAGCAAACTCTGCGTTGTCAGCCCAGAGCCTGATGCGGGACTTGCACCCAGGAAACCACGACCTGAGCAGAAATCAAGAGTCAGATGCTTAACCGACTGAGCCGCCTAGGCACCCCTTGAAGCAGAGTTTTACTTCTTTTCCTTTGTAGTACTTAACCCGTTTTCATTGCATAAAATTTGAGTTTTGACTTTAGATGCTCTTTTTCCTTTTTTTTTTTTTCCAACTTAGTATCATTGATTATTTCAGTCAACTACCCCATTTGCCTGTCTGTTTAGCATTATTTCCAGTGGTGCTTCAGTATTTCTGTGTATTCCAGCTGTTTATAGAGTCTTTATGTTTCTCTGCATTTTTTTTTGTTTTATTTTTTGAGGTGTACATACACAGTTACACTTCATGGAGTTGCATCCAGCCAAGTGTCCATGTTCTTCTTGTGAAGAGGCAGAGAAAATCACCTCTCCCAAGAATTTCCACCTTCTGACCAAGGGAAATGTGTCCTGAGGAGCTGTACGCAGATGGGAGGCAACTTGTTTGCTTGTTCTGCTGCTAGAGCATTGATTTAATTAGAAGACAGGCTGTGGGTGGCCATGTGCAGACAAAGAAGCACCAGACAGAGCCCAGTTAGCCTGGGACAGTAAAAGTAAGTTACGCTCTTTTTAAAACACTTTTGAGTACTGATGCTGAATCTTGCCTTTAATACTAAGGGGCAACTTGTAACTTACTGTTTGTGTTTACACAATAGGTACATCTATCTGTTCTTTTTGTAAGACCCTAGAAATTAAATGTGCTTTCTAGCACAAAGTACCTGCTTAATGGACAAGCAGTGATTTTTTTTCTTTAAATTTTTTTAGAACAATAAGAAGACTGAGTCACTTATTACATTCTAAATTAATTTTGCACTGCATCAAAACCATGTATTAGTTTTTGATAAGTCAGAACACTGAAGTACAGAGCTTGTTATGTTTTACTTTGTACTAATGGGAACATGAAACATTTTTCACTTTTTTTCTAGCCATTTCTTGATGAGTTGTGTGGACCTTATCAGATGTATTCATATTGGCTAAATCTAGTAGAAGATACGGTCCAAGACCAGACTTAGCAGTTCCCGAGGAGCATGTAGCTTTATAAATGAACCTTCATTTTGCTCTTGGAATTGTTCTTCTCCGAACATACTACACTACTTTTATATATTAAAGCCACATTTGGTGGAATGGTGGAATTGGTGGTAATCTGTATTTTGGCCGTGTGAAAGCAATTTAGACTTATGAATTGAGTGTAAAATATCTTCTTGTCCTGTATTAATAGAGTTATCAGATTCATTGGCCCTTAGATTTATAGTATAGTGATTATTGAATCATTTTGTGTGTGTGTGTGTGTGTGTGTGTGTGCATGTGCTTGTGCATTTGGGGCATCAGTTTTATAATTGAATATCTACTGTATTTTTTTGTTTTATTTTTTAAATTTTTTTATTTTTTTGTAATTTCTGGGCTAAGAAGCTTTTTCTGTGTTCAGCAAAATCATGGGCTGATATCATGCAGGTCAATCTGTAAGACTGCCCTTTGATTTTAAATTTTTGCCCATTTTCTCAGACCTGGCTTTTATTTAGAATCTGGAAAGGAATGAGGAAGAAACTTAAGTTACATGATTTTTAGGAATCCAATCAAGATAACATCCTAACTCCTGCTCCAAAGTAGAACAAAATATTGCTTCAATTCTCTTTGATTCATTTTCTGTCTAGTTTTTATGTGTATAGTAGGCTTTACCTAAATGCTAGAATGATGCAGGATTGCATCTCACTCTAGCAGAGCAAACAGCTTAAAATTGAATTCTAGGCATTCCAGTTGATGAAAGTTCTTTGGTCATTACCACTGCCAGGGAGTTTTTACTGGTAGTCATTCTCACTCAGGGTCTAACCTCCTTCATGGTACACACATTTCCTGGCAGTTCATGACATGCTTATACTATAACATAGGACATCAATGCTGTTAACACTTGTTAGGCTTCTTAAAAGATTCAGGGTGAGGCATTTATTTATGTTTTCTTCTCTTGGAGTACATGCAGATGTTAACATTTTCTAGTGTGCTGGAAGTCTTTGTAATAAAAAGAAGCATTATAAGTTACTACTTATTAAGTTAGTAATACTTCTTTCTCCCTTCCAATTCTTACCATGTCCTCACCTTGCATTTGATAGAAGGATGGTTTAAGTTACTGTAATTCCATGGTCTGTTAGATTCTTTTTGAGTGATACTTCCATATTATTGTCAACATGGTTAAAAGGTATAATTATTTATAACCTTTTGAAAGGAAGTGTATGTGGATGCCAAATTAGGCTCTACTAGAGAAACAGCTACATTTGTCTTTTCTATTGTACCTCTTGTGGAAAGGACAATTTCAGGTACTGTGTGTGCTAACCTCTTCCTGGACATCGTAAAGAATCCAACTAAAACAAAGTTTAAAACTATTTCAGATGTGCAAGTATATTGGAGCCAATATTTTATTTTAGAGATCTGTGTTGTGTTTGACAAGTAACTCTTTGTACTGCAATTCTCTGGCCTTCAATTAAAAAAAAAACATGAAAGTAAATTGCTGTGATGTCCTTTTTCTACTTAATTATGATATATGTTTATTTGCAAATTAGGCAGATTAATAATAGAAAGGAGATTCATAAAGATCTGCAGTGCTTTTTATTAAAATGTTTTTTTGTAATAAATTAGGGAAAAATATGGTCCTATTTTTTGACAGAATACTGTATGCCAGATCAACAAATGCTCTAATGAACAAGTATCAAACATTTGTTGCATTTATTCTGACATTTCCAGAAGAGTTTGGATATTTCAAGAAGATCATAAGAAGTCTTAGTTCCTAATACATATGCTGTTGTGTGTGAAGGTTTTTTTTCTCCCAACATAAAATATGTTGTCTTTTGTGTTATTGAATAGTTAAAAAAATGAACTGTCGCAGATGCTAAAACTGGGTATTCAACATACTATATTTGACTCAAATGTTCACAGAGTGTGATGCAAACAAATGTTCTCTCAACTTACATCCAGGATAGCTAAAATATTACTTTAACACATGTTAAAAGTAGAGCACTGTAACTATTTGGCTAGATATAATTCCGGGCTGTCTAAGTTGAGTAATTTCCTCAGGCATTCCAACTTTGATCAACCACAGCAAGAACTTTTAGCATGTCTGTAAAGCAGCCAGTGCATCTGTAAATATGTCCTGAGGTAGAGAGAAAAGAGAATGCCAAAAAAAGAAAGAATACTTTCTGTCATTAAGGAGCAGTTACAGAATGAAAATGGAAAGTTTTTTGTTTCCCTAGGAACTCTTTTTAGATCATTGAGCCTCTGATGTCTAAGTATGCCCTGTGGTTCCGTATTAATGAATGAAAGATACCTCATTTGGGCCTAGTAAAAATGTTTTTGGCTAACTCTGCTGCTGAAACTTATTGGTTAGAGTCCATTAATTCTTAAACTTTCCAGTCTTTCTTAATGTAATGTTAAGTGGCTAAAAATCTAACATAAACAATAGTATATATCAGTCAAGTGGGTCTTGCTTGTTTTTAATTGGCTAGTATTTGAGTGAAATATGATCCTATTTTAGAGAATAGTTCTAAGTTCGTTTTCAACACATGGATGAAAGAAAAAAAAGGTTTTCTGGGTTTTGTTTTCAGTGACCTGAAAATGAATTTGCAAATGTCTACTGGTTTCTATACAGAAGCATTAACTAAGAATATTTATAATGGTAAATTGCCCTGTGCTATGTTGGGAGCTGCATGTTTCTCATATTTTTAGACACAACATGCTCCTATCACATTGATATCACTTGGCCTGAAGATCTTTCAAGGAGTTAACAACTACTTGCAAAGTGGATATTAAATGGAATGTTCTGTCTAGCTTCTTTCCAACCATGTTGTCTACAGTCTCATGGTAACAAATACTTTGACCTTTTAATTAGCTCCAGTTGTGAAAATTCTCCTTTTTAGGTCAATATTGTATCAGACATTACAACAAATCCATAATCTTGTAATTTCCTTGTGGCAGATCTCTATTGTCCACATTCTTCAGTCAGTCAGTCAGTCAGTCAGTCAGTCAGTCAAAACAAGGTTAACCCAGTAAATAAAATTTACTAGTAGGGGCACCTAGGTGGCTCAGTCGGTTAAACATCCGACTTTGGTTCAGGTCATGATCTTGAGGCTCATGTGTTCGAGCCCCACATCGGGCTCTGTGCTGACAGCTCAGAGCGGGGATCCTGCTTCGGATTCTGTGTGTCCCTCTGTCTCTGCCCCTCCCCTGCTGGTGTTCTGTTTCTCTGTCTCTGTCTCTCTCTCTCTCTCAAAAATAAAACATTAAAGATTAAAAAAATTACTAGTACTAAAAAAAAGTTTTATCGTAGTTTTACCAGCTTTTCATGGTGCCCCCCCCCCCAAAACTGGACAAGTCAGGCAGTATATATTGGTAGATTTGTGCCTTTTTAAGCCCATCCCCTGTATCCTGAAAGAGGTGTAGAGAAATGGTGAATGGGAAAGTTGTGGAGGATAGGTAGGGGAAGGGCAAGGCCTGGGTAAACTAATTGTGATTTTCATGGACAGGGTACTTGAGCAGATTTCTGAGTTGGTTACCTTGTTACTGTTTCTTTGTTTACCCAAGAATTTTTCTTCCTGTAAATATTGTCCATCTGAATGCCATAATTTCTTCAAATTTAATGCTTATTTAGTTTCATGTGCTTATTGCTTCGATCTTGAAATCATTACAGTTCACACTGAGATGAGAGCCAACTTTCTAAAACAATGTGGAATCTGATATCTAATTTATAGATAGGTTCTTACTATCCTTTAATTATTTCACCTGATTTCCTCTTTGTCTTTTTTTACGTTACCTGAATATTGAAGCCCCCACCCCATGGAGCTATGTAAGCTCTGTGTGTGTGTGTGTGTGTGTGTGTGTGTGTGTGTGTGTGTGTGTTGTTTTTTGAGTTTTTCTGCTCCAAACTACTGGCTCCAAAGAATATCGTGTTTTATCATTTTGATATGTCAGTTCACCATTAAATAAAGTTCCATATGAAGTAGACTAATGGTGACCAACATAATCTTGAGAAGAATACCATGATTCATCTTTCTTCTTGTGGATTCTGGGTAGAAAGCTTATCTGACTTATTTGGAGAAGCAAAATAGTATTATAAATTCTAATTGTCATAATCAGAAGATATGTGGCATTTGACACTAACCTGGCTCTTCCTAGTAAAGTGTGTTGACACATTGTAGTTAGACTACAGTGCTTGTAGTGGCTTACTCCTGTATTTGTTCTTCTTGTTTATGCAGCAAGAAGAAAGAATATTCAGTATTTTAAATATTCAACTAAGCATGAGAATGAAATCATGATTTGTTGTTTGGACTGGCATTTGTGTCAAAGTGCTACTTTGCCTGAAATCTGTATCGTGTATTCAGTTTTCACTGAAGACTTAGCAAAGCTCAGATTTTGCAACAGAAGCTTAATACCTTATTAACCATTAGGCCAGAGGTTGCAGAAGAGACAGTTCACAGATATGTGTTGATTGGCTGTTAGACTAGTTCATAAAAATTGGAATTTGTTGCCAACATTTAAAAATTAGGAGACTAAAAAATATGTATTTCTAGCTTCTATTGAAAAAATGATACCTGGCTACATGGAGCATGCATTCTCTCAGGCCTGCAGTCTGCCACTTTTAAGTATAGGAGGCTTTGTAATTGTATTTTCAGTTCAAGGTAAAGCTGAAAATAAGGCTTGGGCAGATACACCAACTTTTGTCTTGTTGGAAAGGCCTAGAAAATGAATTGATAGCTTAACAGGGATTTCTACCAAAAGTAAGGGTAAAAGTGGAATGAGCTTTGATTTGAATTTTTGCAATTGGAATTGGACTGAAATATTAACTTATTATTTTGAAAATGAACTTCAAATCAAACTAAAGACTTTTCAAAAAATTTCCCATCAAAGCAGTTTGAACCAGAACCAAAGTATCTCACTCCAAAGAGTTTAGAGCTGGAGCTAAAGCAGATCAAAATACTGTATGGCCCAACTAAACTTGAACTAAATTGTTCCTTTATTTACTTCTTGTCTCAGGAGTAAAATATTATTTTCAGTGTTTTGTGGTGAAGAATGTACCAGAAATGACCATAAGTACAAGCATATCGCACTGATTTCCAAACTTTTTCTTGCTAACCTCCTAAAGGACATTTAGCTTCCAACATCATTTATCTTATCTTGATTCCACTACTTCTAAATGGAAAACATACTTAGAAAAGTCATTGATTTGCACATAATACCTGTGGCTGCATCTGTGATGATTATCCAGAAAGCTTTGTATGTTCTTTTCAGTAATTCTCTATTTTATTAATCTTCCAGTTCACCTAATTTTTCTGCAGTAAAAGTTGAGTCTTGGCTTCCAAAGTGGTTAGCTTTTGTAGCCTCTCTTAGCTCACGTGTGCTTCCTTGCTTCTCACCTCTTCCATGCTTTTGCTGATAGATGCGTGGGAAAGCCTCCTTTAGATGAGGTTCACAGAGAAAGTGAAGTTAAACAGATTTTGGAATTCATTTAGGTTGGAGTTTCTCAAGGTGTGAGTTGTGGCCACCTGGATTAGAATCACTTGAGGCAGCTTTTTCAAAAAAATGAAAATATTCCCTATCTGCACCTCAGAGGACCTAAATCAGAATCTTTGGGGATGGGAATCTGGAAATTTTAGTTTTCTGATTCTTTTTAAAAAAACCTTTTTGTTTTGAGATAATTGTAGACTTACATGTAGTTGTATGAAATAATACGGAGAGGGGCACGTGGGTGGCTCAGTCAGTTGAGTGTCTGACTCTTGATTTCGGCTTGGGTCATGATCTTGCAGTTCATGGGTTCACATCCTACATTGGACTCTGCACTGACAGTGCAGAGCCTGCTTGGGATTCTCTCTGGTTCCCTCTCCCTCTGCCCCTCTTGCATGCTTTTGCTTGCTCTCTCTCAAAAATAAATAAACTTAAAAAAATAATACAGAGAGATTCCTTGGGTCTTTTACCCCACAATGGTAACAGTTAAAAAAAAATTGCAGTTAATCTTTTATTTTCAGAATTATACATTATAGTTTCAAAAATTTTTAATGACGTATAATATACACATAGAAAAATATACACATTTATTATAAGGGACAGCTCCTTGAATTTTTCAGAGTGAACATAGCCCCGTGGAACCAGCACCCAGATAACAAAACATTTGCACCCCTCCAGAAGGCCAGTTATGTCCCCTTCTAGTTACTCTGGGGTAAAGCCTTTTCTGAAATGGAATCATGCTGTAAATAAGTCTTTTGTGTCTGCTTTTTTTTTTTTTTTTTTGGTTAATTGAGGTGAAATTCACATAACACAAAATTAGTCATTTTAAAGTAATTGAGTGGCATTTAAAGATTTGTAATATTGTGCTACTGCCACCCTCTTATTCCTGGAACATTTTTATCTCCCTGAAAGAAACCGTGTACCATTAAGTGGTTGCTTTCCATTCCCTCCTCCCCTAACCCCATGGCAACCACCAGTCTGCTTTCTGTCTCTATGGATTTACCTGTACTGAATATTTCATATAAATGGAATCATACAATATGTGATCTTTTGTGTCTGACTTTCACTTAACATAATGTTTTTAAGGTTCATTCACATTGTAGCATGTATTAGTACTTCCTTATTTTTTGTAGAGTATAATTCAACATTGTTCATGTATATGCCACAGTTTATTTATCCCTTCATCTATTGACAGGCAGATCTAAGTTGTTACTACTTTTTCTCATTTGTGAAGAGTGTTGCTGTGAACATTCCTGTTACACACATTTGTCTGAGTACCGAATTGCTAGATGATACTAACTCTTGTGTTTAACTTTTTGTGGAACTATCAAACTGTTTCCACAGCAGCTGAACCATTTTATATTACCAACAGCAGTGTATGAGGGTTACAATTTCTCTACATTCTTGCCAGCAGTTGCTATTTTTTGTCTTTGTGAGTATGGCCATCTCATAGGTGTGAGATGGTACATCATAGTGCTTCTTATTTTTATTTCTTTAATAATTACTGACGTTGAACATCTTTTCATGTGCCTGTTGACCACTTGTGTATCTTCTTCAGAGAAATGCCTATTGGAGTCTATTCAAGTCCTTTGGCCATTTTTTAATTGGGTTATATTTTGGTTATAATTGGAAGTTGGAGTTCTTAATATGTTCTAGATACTGTACTACTATTGCAAGTCTGGAATTATGTCAAAATAAACACTTGAAAAATAAATTGTAACTACCGCTGTAGTGTTGTCTCCCCATTATAGCCCTCTGACCATGCCCTATCTCCTGTCCTGTTTCATTTTTCTCCATCATATTTACTGCTATCTAATATGCCATCTAATTTATTTAGTTTTTTATTGTCTGTCTCTCTTATCTAGAACGGAGGCTCCATGTGGGCAAGGATATTTTTCTGTTTTGCTATATCCACATGGTTTACATTATGGATTTACAAACTATGGCCTGAAAGCCAAATCTGGACTGCTGCTTGGTTTTGAACAGTCTGCAAGCTAAATATGGTTTTTACTTTCTTAAATGGTTGGAAAAAAAGGTCAAGAGAAGAATAATATTTCATGACACCAGAAAATGTTGTGAAATTTAAATTTCAGTGTTTATAAATGAAGTTTTATTGGAACAAAGCTATGCTTATTTGTTTTTGTATTTTCTCTGGCTACTTTCATGCTAGAAAGGCAGAGTTGAGTAGTTGTAGAATTGCCTGTGTGGCCCACAAAGCCTGAGCTGTATAATATATCTGGCTCTTTACAGAAAAGATTTGCCTGGCACATCGATGTCCAATAAATATTTGTTGAATGAATGAAACTTAACCTATGCTACCACAGAGGTATCTAAACTGAAAGTCCTTCAGTAATCCCATTCTTGAGAGTTTGAGTTTCATTAGCTGCTAAACAAAAAAACCAACAAAATATCCCCAAATGATTTTTTGGTAAATACATTTTCATTGGTCTCTATTCATCCTGTAAATAATGATGATTGATCATAAAATACTAGAGAATTTGTAATTCTTAGGATAGTGTCAGGTAGGATATGTATACACAGGTTTTATCAGGGTTAGTTTGAGAAAGGCTATAACAACATGGAGTGTACATCCTGTTTTTATTACTCTATTTAAAAGAGTTTCAACAGCTAGTTTGTTTCAGAACCTGTTTATTTTTTCTCTTTCTCATCAGCTTTAGATTAATAAAGCTAACCTGCATGCTAATGAAGGTAGTGATTAAAATAATTTTGATATCTTAGCATACTTCATGTGAATAAGAAACCATATTATCACATAATTTCATTCTACTGTATTTTATTCATCTAATGGTGTGTTTGTTGATTTGTACTTGAATAACAGGGTATGAATACTAACATACCAGTAATTTCCTGTAAATGTCTAACTTCTTAAAGGGAGATTAGAAATTGGACAAACATAAATCATTTTATATAAAAATGATTTTATATTGTGCCAGTCTAGTTTTTGTACAACATTTGAAAGCTAAATTGTTTGCATCTGTAAGAGCTGATAATAGAGGTCTCATAATAGATCCCCAGAGGTACAGTATACTCTATAGCCTTGCAAATAGTTCATATTTTATGCTTTCAGCAAAGGATGTTAAATGGGTAATACAGGTTGTGGTTTGTAGTGAAAGAGTAATGCTTTGCAGATCTTTGCCTTGGCTCGGTGTTTGCAAATTTTACTAATAGGAAAGGGTTTACATGTCCTGATGGGGGTGTAGCTCCTGACTTGCATTTTTGGCTTTCCTGCTCTCTCTTTGCTGGGTTACACAGTCAGAGGGATCTTATTTTGTAAAACTTTGTCTCCTCTGAAAGTCATGAATAAACTTAAAAAATATTTTGCTTTTGGGGAGCGTGGGTGGCCCAGTTGGTTAAGTGCCTGACACTTGATATCAGCTTGGGTCATAATTTCGCAGTTGTGGGATTGAGCCCCACATTGGGCTTTGTGCTGACAGCATGGAGCCTGCTTGGGATTCTGTGTCTCCCTCTCTCTCTGCCCCTCCCCCACTCCTTCTTTCTCAAAATAAACTTGAAAAAATATTTTGCTTTTAAAATTTCATCTTTTAGAAGCTGAAAATGCTATTGCTTGAATTTATTTCATTTCTCTTGTTTTAATTGTGAAACAGTTGAATTCTTTTTTTTTTTTTAAGTTTCCTTATTTATTTTGAGAAAGAGTCAGAGTGTAAGTGGGCATGGGGCAGAGAGAGAGGGGGAGGAGAGAGAGGGAATCCCAAGCAGTCTCAGCACAGTCAGCGCGCAGAGCCTGCTGTGGGGCTTGAACTCACGAAACCTTGTGTGATCATGACCTGAGCCAAAATCAATAGTTGGATGCTTAACTAACTTAGCCACCCAGGTGCCCTGAAAAGATTGAATTCTTAATACTCTATTACATTTTTCTGGTATTTCTCTATAAGGGTAACCTGTAAGAATCAATAAGTATCAGCTTAAGGGGTTACAGTTCACAATCATTCTATTTATATCTGGTTGTAATTAACTCCTATTCATTCATTCTGCAAATATTTATCAAGTAGCTACTAAGTGCCAAGCATTACATTAGACATCTGAATACAATATCTAAAAAGACAAATTACTATACTTACCGGGCTTAACAGTCTATGAAGAGAATTAGACAAACAGAAAGTACATATAATGTCAAGTAGTAAAAAGTGCCATAAAGAACAATAAGATAGTAAGAGAAAAAAAATGGTTGGGGAAGTTTGGAGAAATGCTAATAACTCAGTAAGCAGAGTGCCCACAGATGTCATTTGAGTAGAGATCTGAATGAAATGGAGGAGAAAGCCATGCAAAGATGTTGGGGAAGGGAGTTTTTGGTTAGAGGGAAAATTATCCCATTATCTCTTCTTACTCAACCTATTCTTTATAACACTTTATCCCCATGGAACATCAGCTATTTATATATATGTATATGTGTATGTTTCTGCATAAACACACAGTCTTTATTTATTGGCTTTTTCTCTTATTAGAGTGACTCACTAAACTCAGCATTTCAAAGGAATGAATGAACAAATGTAAAATCCTCAGGTGGGAATGTTCTCTGTGTGCTCATGGAATTACAAGGAGGTCAATGGCGGCTTATAAATAGTATGTGTGAGGAGGGAGGGGCCAGATTATGTAGGGTCTTGTACATCTTGGAAATTAAGACTTTAGATTTTATTCTGAGTATTATGGGAAACCATTATAGGTTTTTGAACATGAGAGTAACAAAATTTCTGACAAATTTTAAAAGGATTGCTTGCTACTGATTTGGCATAATGCTTTCTAGTTGAACAAACTGATTCAAGTCAGAAAATAAAAAAATGACCATTTAAAAAACTTAATGTATATTTTTTATAAGGGGAAAATTAGTATATAGGGTGATCAGTTTGTATCAAATGAGAGATACACTTCTTTTTTTGTCAGTTTTATTGAAGGGTAATTTATATACAACAAAATTCACCAATTTTAAGTGTACAGTTTGATTTTATGACAAATATGTACAATCATGTAATCACCATTGCAGTTGTATATAACATTTTCATCACCTTTAAAATTCTTTTTCTCTCTTTTTAAAGTTTGTTTATTTTGAGAGAGAAAGTGTGAGGGAGAGGGGCAGAGAGAGAGGGAGAGAGAGAATCCCAAGCAGGTTCTACACCACCAACACAGAACCTGATGTGGGGCTCGATCCCATGAACCTTGAGATCAAGACCTGAGCCAAAGTCCAGAGTTGGATGCTCAACCAACTGAGCCACCCAGGCACCCCCAAAATTCCCTTTTAATGCCTGTTTGCCTATCCCCTCCTTTTCATTGACCTCTGGCAACCATTATCTGCTTTTTATCATTTTGCCTTTTCTAGAGTTTGGATTAAATACAGTCATATGATATGCGGCCTTTTGTGAATGGCTTCTTTCACTTAGCATGATGCTTTTGAGATTCCTTCATCAGAAAGAGGCTCCAGGCTCTGAGCTGTCAGCACAGAGCCTGATGTGGGGCTCCAGCTCACAAGCTGTGAGATGATGACCTGAGCTGAAGTCAATACTTAACTGACTGAGCCACCAGGTACCCCGCTATTGTCTGTCTTCTTAATTTTAGCCATTTTATTTTATTTTACTTTTTTTTTTTTTAATTTTATTTTTTTATTTTTTTTTCAACGTTTATTTATTTTTGGGACAGAGAGAGACAGAGCATGAACGGGGGAGGGGCAGAGAGAGAGGGAGACACAGAATCGGAAACAGGCTCCAGGCTCTGAGCCATCAGCCCAGAGCCTGACGCGGGGCTCGAACTCACGGACCGCGAGATCGTGACCTGGCTGAAGTCGGACGCTTAACCGACTGCGCCACCCAGGCGCCCCTTATTTTACTTTTTAAAAAATTTATACAGGTTATGTAGTGGCATCTTATGGTTTTAATGTGCATTTCCTAATGACTAATGATGTTAATATGACTAATTTCATTATTTTCATGTTATTTGCAATCTGTACATAAAATTATTTGCCCATTAAAAATTTTGGATGGTTTGTCTTACTGAGTTGCTTGGATTTTTTTTTATAATCTGGATACAAGGACTTTATTTTTATGTTTTGCAAAAATTTCTCCCAAGCTGTGGGTTGATTTTTTAAAAGAAACTTTTAATTTTAGAACAGTTTTAGATTTACAGAAAAATTCAGAAGGTAGTACAGAGAATTCCCATATACCCAACACCTGATTTCCCCTATTACTAACATCTACTTTAGTATGGTGTATTTTTCACAATTAATGAACCTATATTGACACATTATTATTGCTAACTAAAGTCTGTACTTAAGATTTTATTCATTTTTACCTACTGTAAACAGTTTTTCTGTTCCAAAGGGTTTTTTACCTTAGATTATTATATTTTTCATCTTAGAAGTTCAATTTATTTATTTTCTTTATAGCTTCCTTTCTTTTTACCCTCATGTTTTTCTATACCTACTTGAATATATAGATTATGTTTATCAGAACTATTTTAACATTGTTAGCTACCTTTGGAATTGTTTGCTAATTCTATTATCTGTGTCATTTCTGGGTCTCTCTTCATTATTTGATACTTTCTTCTGGATATGGACCATAGTTTTCTGCTTATTTCCATGTGTGGTCATCTTTGATTTTATACTAAATATTGTGAATTTTGTATCTTTGGGAGTCGGCTATTGTGGAACTTCTTTGGGGCATACTTGTTCATTGAAATCATTTGGATTTTTTTTTTTTGAGGCTTTGCTTTAAAACTTTGTTAGTGTAGGTCTACAGTAACCTTTCTAAGACTAATCTGGTCTAACTTTTGAGGCATTACCTTCTGAGACTTTCCCTGATAGCCTCACGCTGGCTGATGGGAACATGACCTATTCTTGCTTCTGTGTGAGCTCCAGAAATTGTTCAGCTTACTGTTTTCCAGAGCTTTTTTCTTTGGCCTTGGTAGTTTCCTAACAAATATATGCAGACTAAATACTTATTTAAAGACTCTGTATCTTTATTTTTATTTATTTATTTATTTATTTATTTATTTTTTAATTTTTTTTTTTCAACGTTTATTTATTTTTGGGACAGAGAGAGACAGAGCATGAATGGGGGAGGGGCAGAGAGAGAGGGAGAAACAGAATCGGAAACAGGCTCCAGGCTCTGAGCCATCAGCCCAGAGCCTGACGCGGGGCTCGAACTCACGGACCGCGAGATCGTGACCTGGCTGAAGTCGGACGCTTAACCGACTGCGCCACCCAGGCGCACCAAGACTCTGTATCTTTAGACCTCTCTCTTTGTAGCTCTTTCCTCTTTGTAACCTATACTGCATATTCTAACCTTCTTGGCCTCTTTGCACTCATAACTTTGTCTCCTCACTCTCTTTAGGGTTTCTCTTCCCTGTGCTATAGCCTGGAAAATATTTCTGGGAATTGAGTTGAGATGTCTGGTTAGCATCTCTTCTTTCAGGATCACAGTCCTGTGCTGGCTGTTGATTGAACTCCATTTGCTATATATTTTGCCTGATTTTTCTAGTTAGGAAGATCAGTATAATCCCTATTATGACTTCAAAATCAGAAGCAGAAGTTCAGTGGACATATTTTTGAAGTTATAAATATATTTCAAAGTAGGAGAAATATTTTTGAAAAAAATGTTTCTAAGATACCCTTTAAATTTCTTTACCTTTTCATATATATTTTTAAAAAGTCAATTTAAATCATCATGCAGTAGTCATTTTCAGAATAACTTTGTGTTGTGATGAGCAGTGGGTGTTATGTGTAAGTGATGAGTCACTGAATTCTACTGAAACCAAGAGGTTAACTAACAATTAAAAAAAAGAATAACTTTGTTCAGTTTGTGAAAAAATTGGCAGAGCTGATTAGGTGATATATTCCATTTCAAAGATTGTTGAAATAGTGTATACATTGGTGCAACCTTGTGTGTGTATTTTGGGAATTACTGCATATGGGTAGATGCTTCACATTTTCCTCACATTTCAGTTCCTTTTTCATACTTTGAAGATATACATGAGTAGGCAAAGGAGGTTATGTGAAGTAAAACAAAACAAAACAAAACCTTTGTAATGTGGTAATTTACTTATAATCTCTTTGTTCGGTTCTCAAAATATGAAATAATCTAAGGCAAGAATTCAGACTTCATCTGTTTTAAACCATAATCTTTCTTTGGTTGTGTTCTCTTTCCCAAGATTTAGTTATGAACTGATTTAGCTAGAAATATTAAGTTGGAAAGCCTTATTCAGAAGCATTACGCCTAATTATGCATACTCTTTCCAACATCTTATAAAATGCCTTTTCTTATTCATGGTTTAATTTCTCTCTCAAGTTTCAAAGTTCTGATCCCCACCCCCCTTTTTTTTGTGTTCCCATTTCTATGATTTCCATGCCACGTAGTTAGTATTTCAAGCCTATGTTATAAAATAGCCCCTAGTTTAGTCTCTCTGATTCCAGTCTTCTCCCCTTCCTTTTCATACAACATGAGAATGTCAATTAGTTTCCTTGACCAATATGCTAACCTTGACTTTCTCTTATACAGAAAGCTTGACTGGCTTCTCAGTGTTTTTCAGTCAGGTTCAGATTCTGATGAATAGCATAGCTGTATCTTCATATTTGGCTCCAGTAAACCGTTTTTCCTGAATGTTTCTTCTGTGGCTCTGACACTTTCCCATTGCCTATATGTTGCTCACATCATTTTTACCAACTGTCATTTTCTACCTTCCTGGCTAGTTTTTACTTTTGTTTAATGTCCTTCAGGAAGCCTGCTGTAGGCCATTTCTTTTTGGGTGCTCAAAGCATTTATTATCTACTTACTCATATCTATTTAATTATATAACCTTTTTGTTATTTTCCATCCTGTGATCTTACTATTAATATTCTGTGGACAATTAGATTATCTAACTGCATTAGGACAAAAGCCCTTTTCTTCAATCCCTGACCCCTTTGCTCTAGTTGTAAGTACATACTAGGAAGATTTAATATTTTGGTCAGTTTTTCTCGGATCTTGCAGAAATACAGGAAACTGGGGACATTTGTAGATGACTTGAGTTTTTTGGTGATCTATGGATTGATCCAGATTTGCCCTGATTTCTTAGATAGTATTGGTCTTACCTTAGAACAGAGTTAATTTTCTAGAATGTGAGGTAGAATTGTTCATTTTTATGGCCTTTAGTTATTTTGGAGTAGGTCTTTCATTTATGCAGTGACTCTCAGGAGTGTCAACCTAATCTTTCCACCCCTGGGTCTTTTTTTTTCTTTTCTTTTCTTTTCTTTTCTTTTCTTTTCTTTTCTTTTTTCTTTTCTTCTTCTTTTTTTTTTTAATGAAATCTTTTGGGACTTTGTCCCCATGATTTTTTTTTTTTAATTGTAAGATTTTTTTTTATTGTTAGATTTTGTTCCCATATTTGTGGTGGGAGATTATGTATGATATTGTCTTGACATAACAAGACTAATGGTATATATTTTTAAAAACTGTATTCACAGTATTAGAAAAATAAGGCAGTCTTTTTCTTTTAGATTTCAAATACATGACTGGCTTCTGATTCCAGGCTTTTATGTTCTATGTAGCCTGTTGATGTAAACTTTTATTTTTTTTTCTTTATGATATCTTTTTAAAGATGTAATTCATATACCAAAGAATTCACCATTTTATAGTATACAATTCACTGGTTTTTAGTATATTCATAAAGTTCTGCAGTCGTCACCCTGTCTAATTTTAGTTCATCTGAATCACCCCCAAAAGAAATGCAGGATCTATTAGCTGTCACCCCCCATTCCCCCTTTCCTAACCCCTGGCAACCACTGATCTTCTTTTTGGATTTGCTTATTCTGGACATTTCATATAAATTGGATCATCCAATATGTGATCATTTGTGACTGGCTTCTTTCACTTAGCATTGTTTTTTAGGTTTATGTACATTTTGCCATGTATCAGTATTTCATTACTTTTTATTGCTGATTAATACTCCATTGTATAGATATACCATGTTTACTTATCCACTTTATCAGTTGGTGGATATTTGAGTTTGCAAAAATGCTGGAGTATGAGTATTGAATAAGCTGTTAAGAATATTTGGGCTCAAGTTTTGTGTAGACAATTCATTTCTCTTGGGTATATACCTAGAAGTGGAATTGTTGGGTCAAATGGTAATTTTATGTTTAAGTTTTTGAGGGGCTGCCCGATGTTTTCCAAAGTGGCATTACCATTGTACATTCCCACCAGCAGTGTATAAGGGTTCTAATTTCTTCATATCCTTGCCAGCACATCTGTCTTTGTGATTCTTTTTGATGTTATTGTAAGTGGAATTGTGGGTACGAAGTAGTATTTTATGTGGTTTTGATTTGCCTTTTCTTGATGTTGAGCATTTTTTCATGTGCTTATTGGCCATTTATGTATATTCTTTGGAGAAATGTTCATTCATGTCCTTTTCCCATTTTAAAATTGTGTTTTTATTTTAGAGTTGTGGGAAGTTTTTATATATCCTGGATACAAATCTCTTAAGGGTAAATGATTTGCATCCCTCCCCCCCAGTTCTGTGAGTTTTTTCTACTTTTTTTATTGTGTACTTTAAAGATTTATTTTTAAAAAGAGAGAGAGAGTAGGGGAGAGGGCCTTAGGGTGGGGGAGGTGGAGAGAGAGAAAAAGAGAGAGAGACACACACACACACACTCCTAAGCAGGCTGCACGCTCAGTGTGGAGCCTGATGCGGGGCTTGATCCCACAGCCCTGGGATCATGACCTGAGTTGAAATCAGGAGATGTTCAACCGACTTAGCCATCCAGGTGCCCCTATTGTGTACTTTGAAACCGAAAAGTTTTTAATTTTGAAGAAGTCCAACTTATCTAGTTTTTTCTTTGGTTGCTTTTGCTTTTAGTATCATATCTAGGAAACCACTGTCTAAACATTTGCTCCAGTGTTTTCTTTGAATGGTTTTTATAGTTTTAATCTTTACATTTAGGTCTTTGTTTTACCTGGAGTTAAGTTGTATATGGTGTGAGATAGCATCAAACTTTCTTCTCTTGAATTGAATATCCAGTTGTCCTAGCTCCACTTATAGAAGACTGTCTTTTCTTTATTGCATTTTTCTGGCATCCTTGTTGAATTGACCATAAATGTGAGTCTTCCTTTTTTTTTTTATTAAAAAAATTTTTTTTTTTACTTTTATTTATTTTTGAGAAACAGAGTGAGACAAAGCGTGAGCGGGGGAGGGGCAGAGAGAGAAGGAGACACAGAATCTGAAGCAGTCTCCAGGCTCTGATCAAGGGGTCAGCACAGAGCCTGATGGCGGGGCTTGAACCCATGAACTGTGAGATCATGACCTGAGCCGAAGCTGGACACTTAACCGATTGAGCCACCCAGGCCCTGTGAGGCTTCTGTCAATCCTATTACATTGATCTATATGTCTGTCCTTAGCTACATGCTTATATCACATCGTCTTTTTTTTTTTTTTTTTTTATTTTTTTTTTTTTTCAAGGTTTATTTATTTTTGGGACAGAGAGAGACAGAGCATGAACGGGGGAGGGGCAGAGAGAGAGGGAGACACAGAATTGGAAACAGTCTCTGAGCCATGAGCCCAGAGCCTGACGCGGGGCTCGAACTCACAGACCGCGAGATCGTGACCTGGCTGAAGTCGGACGCTTAACCGACTGCGCCACCCAGGCGCCCCATTTTTTTTTTTTTTTTTTAAGTTGTTCCATGTCCAATGTGTGACTCAAACTCATGACCCCAAGATGGAGAGTCACATGCTGCACTGACTAAGCCAGCCAGGCACCCCTATATTACCCCTATATTGCTGTATACCTCTTGATTGCTGTATTTGTGTAGTAAGTTAAAAAAAACCTAGAAGTGTGAGCCCTCCAATTTTGTTTTTTTCTTTTCAAAGTGGTTTTGGTGGTTCTGCATCCCTTGCAGTTCCCTATGAAGTTTAGGATTAGTTTGTCAATTTCTGCCTGAAAAAAGGCAGGTAGGATTTGATAGGTGAATGTGTTGAAGCAGATCAGTTTTGGAGAATATTACTCTTAAAGCTATTAAGCCTTCTGACCTATAAACATGGCTGCCTTTCCATTTATTTAGGTATTCTTTAATTTTTTTCTCAAGATGTTTTTTAGTTTTCAGTATATAAATCTTAAAATTATTTTTTTGAATTTCTTCCTAAGTATTTTATTCTTTTTGATGTTATTGTAAGTGGAATTGTTTTCTGAATTTCATCTTCATATTGTTCATTGCTAATGTGTAGAAATATGATTGATTTTTGTACATTAATCTTGTATCTTGAAATCCTGTTGAACTTATCAGTCCTAATAGTTTTTAGTCAAGTCCTTAGGACTTTTTATTATCTTCAACTAAGAGGTAATTTTACTTTTTCTTTTCCAATTTAGACACTCATTATTTCTTTCTTTTACCTAATTGTTTTGTCCAGAATATCAAGTATAATGTTAAATAGAATTGACAAGAGTGAACTTTGCTATATTATTCCTGATCTTTAGGGAATACACAAATAATTTTTTGTTAGAAAATTCAAATCATAGAAATAAAATTTACCATTGATCTTCCAAATCTTTCCTTCTCATCCCTCTCTCCTTGGGGGGCTTAACCAGCAAAACACGGTGTATTTATCTATATTTTTATATAATAAAAGCATAGGTTTGCACATGTGTTTTTTAAAAAATATTCAGTTTTTCACCATTAGTTATGATGTTAACTCTGGACTTTTTGTAGATGCCCTTTATCATGTTAAGGAAGTTCCATTCTGTTTCTAGTTGAGTGCTTTTCTCATGAAAGGGTATTAGATTTTATCAAATGCTTTTTCTATGTTTATTGGTATGATCCTTTTTTTTTTTTTTTTTCCTCTGTATTAACATGGTGTATCACGTTAAGTTTCACATATTAAACCAAATTTACTTTTCTGGGATCCCTCTTATTCATGGTGTATAAGACTTCTTTATGTTTTACTGCATTTGGTTTGCTACTATCTTCTTGAGGATACTGTGTCCATATTCTCAAGATATATTCACCTGTAGTTTTCTTTCCTCATTGATGTCTTTGTCTTGTTTTGGAATCAGGGTAGTACTGGTATTGTACAATGAGTTGGGAAGTATTCTTTCCCTTTCTAGTTTTTGGAACAGTTTATAAAGGACTGACATTAAATTTTATTTAAGAATAACTATATTTTAGGGGCATCTGTCTGCCTCAGTCAGAGGAGTATCTACAACTCAGGGTCATGAGTTTGTGCCCCACCATGGGAGTAGAGATTACTCAAAAAAATAGATAAAAAACTAAAAAAACCCCACAAACTAATGACATTTTGATTTTTGTTTTTATCTCTTAGGATTCTCCATTTACAAATGCAGGAATGGGATCTAATCTAAATCTCTTGGGTGAAATTGAATGTGATGCCAGCATAATGGATGGAAAATCCTTAAATTTTGGAGCTGTTGGAGCACTGAGTGGTATGTGGACATTATAACACACTATCTCTATTCTTTAAAGAACTATGAATATTAAGATTTGATGCCTCCTAAAGACTTAGTCAATCCAGTGTTTTCTACCATTCTTGCTAGGAATAGTGTTGAAAATAAATTGTCTTCTTTTCCTTAATTTAAAACATGAAAATCTTAGGTGTGAATAGTTTTAAAGAAAACAGTGACAGAAATACAAACTTGGAGGAGAGGGAAGATGGCGGCGTAGGAGGACGCTGGGCTCACCGCGCGTCCTGCTGATCACTTAGATTCCACCTACACCTGCCTAAATAACCCAGAAAACCGCCAGAGGATTAGCAGAACGGAGTCGCCAGAGCCAAGTGCAGACGAGAGGCCCACGGAAGAGGGTAGGAAGGGCGGCGAGGCGGTGCGCGCTCCACGGACTGGCGGGAGGGAGCCGGGGAGGAGGGGCGGCTCGCCGGCCAAGCAGAGCCCCCGAGTCTGGCTTGCAAAAAGCGGAGGGGCCTGACGGACTGTGTTCCGACAGCAAGCGCGACTTAGCGTCTGGGAGGTCATAAGTTAACAGCTCTGCTCAGAAAGCGGGAAGGCTGGAGGACAAAGGGAAGGAGAGCTGCTGAGCCCCCTGACAACAGAGCTCAGTTTGGTGGGGAACAAAGGCGCTCGCCAGCGCCATCTCCCCCGCCCATCCCCCAGTCAAAATCCCAAAGAGAACCAGTTCCTGCCAGGGAACTTGCTCGTGCTCCGCGCAAACACCCAACTCTGCGCTTCTGCGGAGCCAAACCTCCGGCAGTGGATCTGACTCCCTCCTGCTGCCACAGGGCCCCTCCTGAAGTGGATCACCTAAGGAGAAGCAAGCTAAGCCTGCCCCTCCTGCCCCCATGCACCTTGCCTACCCACCCCAGCTAAGACGCCAGATCCCCAGCATCATAAGCCTGGCAGTGTGCAAGTAGCCCAGACAGGCCACCCCACCCCACAGTGAATCCCGCCCCTAGGAGAGGGGAAGAGAAGGCACACGCCAGTCTGACTGTGGCCCCAGCGGTGGGCTGGGGGCAGACATCAGGTCTGACTGCGGCTCCGCCCACCAACTCCAGTTATACACCACAGCACAGAGGAAGTGCCCTGCAGGTCCTCACCACGCCAGGGACTATCCAAAATGACCAAGCGGAAGAATTCCCCTCAGAAGAATCTCCAGGAAATAACAACAGCTAATGAGCTGATCAAAAAGGATTTAAATAATATAACAAAGTGAATTTAGAATAATAGTCATAAAATTAATCTCTGGGCTTGAAAACAGTATAGCTGACAGCAGAGAATCTCTTGCTACAGAGATCAAGGGACTAAGGAACAGTCACGAGGAGCTGAAAAACGCTTTAAACGAAATGCATAACAAAATGGAAACCACCACGGCTTGGATTGAAGAGGCAGAAGAGAGAACAGGTGAACTAGAAGATAAAGTTATGGAAAAAGAGGAAGCTGAGAAAAAGAGGGATAAAAAAATCCAGGAGTATGAGGGGAAAATTAGAGAACTAAGTGATACACTAAAAAGAAATAATATACGCATAATTGGTATCCCAGAGGAGGAAGAGAGAGGGAAAGGTGCTGAAGGGGTACTTGAAGAAATAATAGCTGAGAACTTCCCTGAAGTGGGGAAGGAAAAAGGCATTGAAATCCAAGAGGCACAGAGAACTCCCTTCAGACGTAACTTGAATCGATCTTCTGCACGACATATCATAGTGAAACTGGCAAAATACAAGGATAAAGAGAAAATTCTGAAAGCAGCAAGGGGTAAACGTGCCCTCACATATAAAGGGAGACCTATAAGACTCGTGACGGATCTCTCTTTTGAAACTTGGCAGGCCAGAAAGAATTGGCACGAGATTTTCAGTGTGCTAGACAGAAAAAATATGCAGCCGAGAATCCTTTATCCAGCAAGTCTGTCATTTAGAATAGAAGGAGAGATAAAGGTCTTCCCAAACAAACAAAAACTGAAGGAATTTGTCACCACTAAACCAGCCCTACAAGAGATCCTAAGGGGGACCCTGTGAGACAAAGTACCAGAGACATCACTACAAGCATAAAACCTACAGACATCACAATGACTCTAAACCCATATCTTTCTAGAATAACACTGAATGTAAATGGATTAAATGCGCCAACCAAAAGACATAGGGTATCAGAATGGATAAAAAAACAAGACCCATCTATTTGCTGTCTACAAGAGACTCATTTCAGACCTGAGGACACCTTTAGATTGAGAGTGAGGGGATGGAAAACTATTTATCATGCTACTGGAAGCCAAAAGAAAGCTGGAGTAGCCATACTTATATCAGACAAACTAGACTTTAAATTAAAGGCTGTAACAAGAGATGAAGAAGGACATTATATAATAGTGACAGGGTCTATCCATCAGGAAGAGCTAACAATTATAAATGTCTATGCGCCGAATACCGGAGCGCGCAAATATATAAAACAATTACTCATAAACATAAGCAACCTTATTGATAAGAATGTGGTAATTGCAGGGGACTTTAACACCCCACTTACAGAAATGGATAGATCATCTAGACACACGGTCAATAAAGAAACAAGGGCCCTGAATGAGACATTGGATCAGATGGACTTGACAGATGTATTTAGAACTCTGCATCCCAAAGCAACAGAATATACTTTCTTCTCGAGTGCACACGGAACATTCTCCAAGATAGATCATATACTGGGTCACAAAACAGCCCTTCATAAGTTTACAAGAATTGAAATCATACCATGCATACTTTCAGACCACAATGCTATGAAGCTTGAAATCAACCACAGAAAAAAGTCTGGAAAACCTTCAAAAGCATGGAGGTTAAAGAACACCCTACTAACGAATGAGTGGGTCAACCAGGCAATTAGAGAAGAAATTAAAAAATATATGGAAACAAACGAAAATGAAAATACAACAATCCAAACGCTTTGGGACGCAGCGAAGGCAGTCCTGAGAGGAAAATACATTGCAATCCAGGCCTATCTCAAGAAACAAGAAAAATCCCAAACACAAAATTTAACGGCACACCTAAAGGAAATAGAAGCAGAACAGCAAAGGCAGCCTAAACCCAGCAGAAGAAGAGAAATAATAAAGATCAGAGCAGAAATAAACAATATGGAATCTAAAAAAACTGTAGAGCAGATCAACGAAACCAAGAGTTGGTTTTTTGAAAAAATAAACAAAATTGACAAACCTCTAGCCAGGCTTCTCAAAAAGAAAAGGGAGATGACCCAAATAGATAAAATCATGAATGAAAATGGAATTATTACAACCAATCCCTCAGAGATACAAACAATTATCAGGGAATACTATGAAAAATTATATGCCAACAAATTGGACAACCTGGAAGAAATGGACAAATTCCTGAACACCCACACTCTTCCAAAACTCAATCAGGAGGAAATAGAAAGCTTGAACAGACCCATAACCAGCGAAGAAATTGAATCGGTTATCAAAAAGCTCCCAACAAATAAGAGTCCAGGACCAGATGGCTTCCCAGGGGAGTTCTACCAGACGTTTAAAGCAGAGAGAATACCTATCCTTCTCAAGCTATTCCAAGAAATAGAAAGGGAAGGAAAACTTCCAGACTCATTCTATGAAGCCAGTATTACTTTGATTCCTAAACCAGACAGAGACCCAGTAAACAAAGAGAACTACAGGCCAATATCCCTGATGAATATGGATGCAAAAATTCTCAATAAGATACTAGCAAATCGAATTCAACAGCATATAAAAAGAATTATTCACCATGATCAAGTGGGATTCATTCCTGGGATGCAGGACTGGTTCAACATTCGCAAATCAATCAACGTGATACATCACATTAACAAAAAAAAAGAGAAAAACCATATGATCCTGTCAATCGATGCAGAAAAGGCCTTTGACAAAATCCAGCACCCTTTCTTAATAAAAACCCTTGAGAAAGTCGGGATAGAAGGAACATACTTAAAGATCATAAAAGCCATTTATGAAAAGCCCACAGCTAACATCATCCTCAACGGGGAAAAACTGAGAGCTTTTTCCCTGAGATCAGGAACACGACAGGGATGCCCACTCTCACCGCTGTTGTTTAACATAGTGCTGGAAGTTGTAGCATCAGCAATCAGACAACAAAAGGAAATCAAAGGCATCCAAATTGGCAAAGATGAAGTCAAGCTTTCGCTTTTTGCAGATGCCATGATATTATACATGGAAAATCCGATAGACTCCACCAAAAGTCTGCTAGAACTGATACATGAATTCAGCAAAGTTGCAGGATACAAAATCAATGTACAGAAATCAGTTGCATTCTTATACACTTACAGTGAAGCAACAGAAAGACAAATAAAGAAACTGATCCCATTCACAATTGCACCAAGAAGCATAAAATACCTAGGAATAAATCTAACCAAAGATGTAAAGGATCTGTATGCTGAAAACTATAGAAAGGTTATGAAGGTAATTGAAGAAGATTTAAAGAAATGGAAAGACATTCCCTGCTCATGGATTGGAAGAATAAATATTGTCAAAATGTCAATACTACCCAAAGTTATCTACACATTCAATGCAATCCCAATCAAAATTGCACCAGCATTCTTCTCAAAACTAGAACAAGCAATCCTAAAATTCATATGGAACCACAAAAGGCCCCGAATAGCCAAAGTAATTTTGAAGAAGAAGACCAAAGCAGGAGGCATCACAATCCCAGACTTTAGCCTCTACTACAAAGCTGTCATCATCAAGACAGCATGGTATTGGCACAAAAACAGACACATAGACCAATGGAATAGAATAGAAACCCCAGAACTAGACCCACAAACGTATGGCCAACTCATCTTTGACAAAGCAGGAAAGAACATCCAATGGAAAAAAGACAGTCTCTTTAACAAATGGTGCTGGGAGAACTGGACAGCAACATGCAGAAGGTTGAAACTAGACCACTTTCTCACACCATTCACAAAAATAAACTCAAAATGGATCAAGGACCTGAATGTGAGACAGGAAACCATCAAAACCTTAGAGGAGAAAGCAGGAAAAGACCTCTCTTACCTCAGCCGTAGCAATCTCTTACTCGACACATCCCCAAAGGCAAGGGAATTAAAAGCAAAAGTGAATTACTGGGACCTTATGAAGATAAAAAGCTTCTGCACAGCAAAGGAAACAACCAACAAAACGAAAAGGCAACCAACGGAATGGGAAAAGATATTTGCAAATGACATATCGGACAAAGGGCTAGTATCCAAAATCTATAAAGAGCTCACCAAACTCCACACCCGAAAAGCAAATAACCCAGTGAAGAAATGGGCAGAAAACATGAATAGACACTTCTCTAAAGAAGACATCCGGATGGCCAACAGGCACATGAAAAGATGTTCAGCGTCGCTCCTTATCAGGGAAATACAAATCAAAACCACACTCAGGTATCACCTCATGCCAGTCAGAGTGGCCAAAATGAACAAATCAGGAGACTCTGGATGCTGGAGAGGATGTGGAGAAACGGGAACCCTCTTGCACTGTTGCTGGGAATGCAAATTGGTGCAGCCGCTCTGGAAAGCAGTGTGGAGGTTCCTCAGAAAATTAAAAATAGACCTACCCTGTGACCCAGCAATAGCACTGCTAGGAATTTATCCAAGGGACACAGGAGTACTGATGCATAGGGGCACTTGTACCCCAATGTTCATAGCAGCACTCTCAACAATAGCCAAATTATGGAAAGAGCCTAAATGTCCATCAACTGATGAATGGATAAAGAAATTGTGGTTTATATACACAATGGAATACTACGTGGCAATGAGAAAAAATGAAATATGGCCTTTTGTAGCAACGTGGATGGAACTGGAGAGTGTGATGCTAAGTGAAATAAGCCATACAGAGAAAGACAGATACCATATGGTTTCACTCTTATGTGGATCCTGAGAAACTTAACAGGAACCCATGGGGGAGGGGAAGGAAAAAAAAAAAAAAAGAGGTTAGAGTGGGAGAGAGCCAAAGCATAAGAGACTGTTGAGAACTGAGAACAAACTAAGGGTTGATGGGGGGTGGGAGGGAGGAGAGGGTGGGTGATGGGTATTGAGGAGGGCACCTTTTGGGATGAGCACTGGGTGTTGTATGGAAACCAATTTGACAATAAATTTCATATATAAATAAAAAAAATAAATAAAAAAAAAGGAAAACAGTGACAGTTTATGTTCAACTTTTTGTTAGAGTTTGATCATTCTCCTTCATTCCCTTGAGGTTATAGACATGTAACATGTGAGTTAACATGTTCTATTAATTTTATAATTTTTGAAGTACACAAATAATATATTTCTTGTTAAGAAATTCAAATGATACAAATAAAATTTACCATTGATCTTCCAAATCTTTCTTTGAAATCCCTCTCTCCATGGGGGGCTTAACCAGTAAAATATAGTGCATTTATCTATATTTTTATGTAATAAAAACATAGTTTTGCACATGTGTTTTTTAAAAAATATATGTATATGTGTGTATATGTACATTGTATGTGTTTTTTTCTTATACAGGATGTCTCAGATTTTTTCCCACATCAGTACATATAAGATATATCTAATATTTTGCAGTTCTTTTATTAAAGCGAAATATACATGAAATGCACAGATTTTAATTAGAAAGCTGCATGAATGAATGAGTGAATTAAAAATTATTGTCAAGTTAGCTAACATACAGTTTAGTTTTGGCTTTAGGAGTAGATTCCTGTGATTCGTCACTTACATACAACACCCAGTGCCATCCCAGCAAGTGCCCTCCTCAGTGCCCATCACCCATCCCCCCACCTCCTCATCCCCTCAACCCCATCAACACTCAGTTTGTTTTCTGTATTTAAAAGTCTCTGTGATTGTGCCTCCCTCTGTTTGTAACTTATTTTCCCTTCCCTTCCCCTGTGGTCTTCTGTTAAGTTTCTCAAATTCCACATATGAGTGAAATCATATGATATCTGTCTTTCTCTGACTTATTTCACTTAGCATGATACCCTCCAGTTCCATCCACGTTGTTGCGTGGCAAGAGCTCATTCTTTTTCATCAATCAGTAGTATTCCATTGTGTGTGTGTGTGTGTGTGTGTGTGTGTGTGTGTATACATATATATACACAACATCTTTTTAATCCATTCATCAGTTGACGGACATATGGGTTCTTTCCATGATTTGGCTATTTTAGCGCTGTTGTAACGGGATTCTCGCATAGAGAGTCACGACACCGAGGCTTTTCTTCCCAGGAAGCAACTTTATCAGTGCCGGCATGGCTCGGTTGGATTTGTACCTGAAGAACTGAACTCTCAACGCCACGTGGCATAGTTTTTTATGTATTTTCTACTTCTTTGTCTCCCATATATGGTAACACACAAACATGCAGTTTGATTAAGTGATCTCATGATACAAGGTCATGAGGAATGTCACATATGCATATAGCCAGGTTGCCTTGAAGTTGTTTTTTTTTTTCCATAGGGAAGGAAACATTGGGGTGCATGTGCCCCTTCGAGTCAGCATTTTTGTATCCTTTGGATAAATTCCTAGTAGTGTAATTGCTGAGTCATAGGGTAGTTCTATTTTTAATTTTTTGAGGAAGACTGTTTTCCAGAGTGGCTGTACCAGTTTGCATTCCCATCAACAGTGCAAGAGAGTTTCCCTTTCTCCATGTCCTTGCCAACATCTGTTGTTTCTTGAGTTGTTACTTTTAGCTACTCTGACCCATGTGAGGTGGTATCTCAGTGTGTTTTTTTTAATTTTTTTTTTTTAATGTTTCATTTTTTTTTTTGAGACAGAGACAGAGCGTGAGCAAGGGAGGGGCAGAGAGAGAGCAAGACAGAGAATCCGAAGCAGGCTCCAGGCTCCGAGTGGTTGGCACAGAGCCCTACTCAGGGCTCGAACTCACAAATGCGAGATCATGACCTGAGCCCAAGTCGGATGCTTAACCGACTGAGCCACCCAGGCGCCCCTCAGTGTGATTTTAATTTGTATTTCCCTAATGATGAGTGATGTTGAGTATCTTTTCATGTGTCTGTTTACCATCCGTACTTCTTTGGAAAAATGTCTATTCATGTCTTCTGCCCATTCCTTCACTGGGTTGTTTTACGGGTGTTGAGTTTGATAAGTTCTTTGTTGATTTTTGATAGTAACCCGTTATCTGATATGTCATTTGCAAATATTTTCTCCCATTCCATCGGCTTCCTTTTAGTTTTGTTGATTGTTTCCTTTGTTGTAGCTGCATGAATTTTTAAATGTACATAGCCATGTAAACCATTACCCAGATCAAGATGTAAAACACTTCCATGTCAAAATACAAAACATTTCTATAATCCCAGAGGGAGTCTTTATGCCTTTTTCTTGTCCATATCTCTCATACTCTGCTCCTACCTTCCCTCCTTATCCTCTTCTCTCCTAATTGTGACTTTAAGCACTGTAGATTAATTTGCCTCTTACTAAAATTTACATAATGAATCATACACCTTTGTGTCTATTTTTTGTTTGTTTGTTTGTTTGTTTTGCTTAACACTATGCCTATGATATTAACCCATGTTTTGTGTCATAGTAATTTTTTCTTTTTATTACTTAGTAGTATTTTATTGCGTGAATATATAATAACTTATTTATTCTCCTTCCCGTGATAATTTGAACTGTAAAGAATAAAGCTCCAATGAATATTCTTGTACATGCCTTTTGACAGACATGTGTACTTAATTCTCTTGGGTATTACCCTAAGATTTGGAGTAAATAAGTTTAGGTGCATAATATACTTTGCTTTAATAGTTACTGTTAGACAGTTTTCCAAAGTAGTTTTTACAGTCTCTACTCCCGCCAGCAGTGTATGAGCATTTTGGTTACTCTACATCCAGGCCAACATTTAGTATTGCTATTCTTTTTAAATTTCATCTGTTTTGATATCGGTGCAATGACATTATTGTTTTGATTTGAATTTCCCTGGTGACTAACAATACTGAGAACCTTTTGATATACTTACTGGCCTTTTAGATATTCTTGTTGCATAGTGTGTGTTCAAATGTCTTTTGCATATTTTGTATTGGATTATCTCTTTTTATTGATTTGTTCAAGTATTGTATATATTTTAGATACACACCCTTTGTCTGATACCTGTATTATGAATATCTCTTTCCAGTCTGTGGATCACCTTTTCACTCTTTAAATGCTATCGTTTGATGAACTGAAGTTTTAAATTCTAATGTTTACGTTACTAATCTTTTATGGTTATTTAAAAAAATATTTTATTTAAGAAATCTTTGTCTACCCAAAGTTCTGAAGATCATCTCCATTGTTTTCTTTGTTCTATTTTTTTTTTTAAGTGAGCTCTACACCCCAAGGTGGGGCTTGAACTCATGACCCTGAGATTAAGAGTTGCGTGCTTCACCAACTAAGCCCGCTACGCATCCTCATTAGTTCTGTTGTTTTTTACTCTTCACGTTTAGCTCTCTTATCAAGCTCAGATTAATTTTAGTGTATGTGAAATAGGAGCTGACATTAATTTTTTTCTACTTACGGATATCCAAATGGTTCATTGCCATTGTCAATAGAAAGGACAGTGCTTTCCTCACACAGCTGTGTTGGTAAATCAGGTGACTGACTATGCATGCAATGGCTTGTTTCTGTACCCTTGATCTATTCTATTGTCCTATTTATTGCCAGTGCCATACTGTCTTGATTACTGTAGCTTTATATTCTTTATATCTGGTAATATATTTTTATATTATTCATATCTGGTAGTATGAGACTTCCAACTTCCTTTTTTTCTTTTTTTTATTTGTTTAAAGATTATATTGGCTATTGTAGGTCTTTGGCCATTTTCGTAAAAATTAAAAAAAAATTTAATGTTTATTTATTATTTTGAGAGAGAGGGAGACACAGAGTGTGAGCAGGGGAGGGGCAGAGAGAGAGGGAGACACAGAATCTGAAACAGGCTCTAGGCTCTGAGCTATTAGCTCAGAGCCTAATGCGGGGCTCTGACTCACAGACCTCGGGATTGTGACCTGAGCTGAAGTCGAACACTTAACCTACTGAGCCACCCAGGCACTCCATTTTCGTAAAAATTTTAAATCAACTTGTCAACGTCTACAGTAAAACCTTGCTGGAATTTTGATTGGTATTGCATGGAAAGTATGGAACATTTGTGGAGAACTGATGTCTTAACAGTATTGAATATTCCATCCCACAAACATAGAATATGTATTTTTACATAAATATTGCTCATTTTTTTCTCAGCAATGTTTTATTTTCAGTATAAATTCCATGTATATGTTTTATTAGGTTTATTCTAGATACTTAGTTTTTTGATGCTATTATAAAGTACGTATATTTTAAATATTGATATCTAATTGTTTTATTGTATTTAGAAATACAATTGAGTTTTGTATATTGGCTTTGAATTCACTGTCCTTGATAAATTCACTTATTAATTTGAAAAAGTTTGAAAAAATAAGTCCCCATGAAATTTTATATACATAATTACCTATGACTCATGTAATTTTGCTTTTTTCTTTCCAATATATATGTAAACTTTTTATTTTTTTCTTACATTATTATACTGGCTGTGACATCCAGTGCAATGCTGAATATAAGTAGTGATAATGTATATCCTTGCTTGATTCTTGATCTTAGAGATCAAGATCATTCTGTGTGCTCTGCTAGCTTTTGGATTGTTATAGATACTCTTTATCAGATTGAAGAAGTTCCTTTTTAATCTTAGTTTGCCAATAGTTTTTATTATAAATGGATATTGAAAATTATCATTAAGGGCTTTTCTGTATCTATTGAGATGAAGGTTTTTCCTCCTTATATTGTTAAATATGATGAAATTTGTGATTGATTTTTGAATATTCCCTTCATGGCATAAAATCTTGGTCGTGTTTTTATCTTTTTATATTCTGCTGGATTCAAGTTGTTGATATTTAATATTTTGACATCTATGTTCATGTATGTGTAAAAATTGGTTTCAATTTTCCTTTCTTGTAATATTATTTTAAGGTTTTAGAATCATGTTATGGCTGGCCTCATAAAATGAATTGAAGATTTTTTTTCACTCCCTTTGATATAGTTTATGCATGATTGGAATGATTTCTTCTGAGAATTTATTAGTTATTCTAAATTAGTGGAGTTTGAAGGAAGTTTTAAAAAATGGGATTCAATTTCTTTAATAGTTATAAGATTATATTTTCTTTTTCTTGTGTGTGTTTTCAAGGAATTTGTCTTTTTCATATGAGTTGTCAAATGTATTTGCCTAAAGACTTTATTAGTTTTCTTTTTGATTTCTAGTTTAATTTCACTGTGGCCAGAGAACATCTTCTGTATGATTCCATTCCCTTGAAACGTTTTGAGACTTGCTCTATGGCCCAGTTTATGGTGTGTTTTGATAAACACTCCACGTGAACTTTATTTTTTTAATAAAGTTTATTTATTTATTTTGAAAGAGAGAAAGAGAAGTGGGTAGGGGCAGAGAGAGAATCCCAAGTAGGCCCTGTGCTATTAGCGCAGAGCCCAATGCAGGGCTTGAACTCACAAACTGTGAGATCATGACCTGAGCCAAAACCAAGTCAGACACTTAACCGACTGAGCTACCCAGGAGCCCCATTCCATGTGAAGTTTAGAAGAGTATGTATTTTGTAGTTGTTAGGTGTGTGTTCTATATGTGTCAACTAGGTCAATTTGGTTATTCACTTCTTCCAATCTTCTATATCCTTTCTGATTCGTGTGGTAGGTAAGAAAGGGTATATCAATTAATTTTAATTTTAATTTCTTTTATTATGATATTTTATTGGGATTTAATGAAATTTCGTATATTAATAGCCATTAGCGGTTCTTTGTGAACTGACTGTTCCATATCTCTTGTGGTTTGCCTTTTAACTTTATTTATAATGTGCTTTATTATATTGGAATTTAAAATTTTTATTTGTCAAGGCTTTACTTGTTCTTTTGTGGCTTTTGTGTTTTGCATTTCTTAAGGTTTCTCTTATAATTATAAGTACAGTTAATCTATATTTTCTTCTAATACACTTATAATTTATTTTTCATTTACTTCTTTAAGAAATAACCAACAAATTGTCCCTATACAATTTGTTGAATAATAATAACAATAACAACTACCATTTATTGGGTGATTGTTGCATACTATGCATTGTTCTCCAGTAGCTTACGTATACTTAGTCACTTAGTTCTCACAATTACCTTTTGACATCAGTACTTTTATCCCCATTTCCCAGATAAGGAAACTGAAATACAAAAGAGGTTTAGTAATTTGTCCAAGGTTGCTGTATCAGTCTGGGTCTAACTAGGAGACAAACCACACAGTAGATAAAATAGAAGTTTAATATAAAGGATGACTAAACAGTGATAGGAGAGTAACTATATAAAGATGGAATGAAAACTCAAAATGTGTTCTAGGGCAGAGGGAGAATACCCAAGTAAGGATAGACTTGAAAGGAGATTCAGACATCAGTAAAGAAGGTATGGTTGCAGCTCACTGTGGGGCAGAGTAGTTGTTGGGTTACCCAGGCCACAGTCACTGTGAGACCAGGAACAATCCTGTGGGGCACATGTGAGCTCAAGCTGGTGGGCAGATACACAGGGGTCAGAAAACTATGGGAACTGAACCTCTGTTGCACAGGATAAAGATTGGGCTTTTGGCTCACGAGGCAGTGTTCCCCATAGGACACTTTGCTGTTTGTGCTTGTGAGGCTGAGAAGGTGTGTGACTTGAGCTGGGCACAGTCCTGTTCTTTCTGGGGCTGTCAGCTATGCTGTTGTAGTTTGAATCAGGAGCTGGGGAGAACATGTGGTGGCCAAATGCTGGAGAAAGCTGCACTCTGCAGGCCCTTAGCACTGGGGAATACCAAGTGGGCCAAATAGTGAAAAAGAACTGACATTCTGCAAGCCTGGCTAAGAAGGCACTGTTCCTTCTGCAGTATGTCTCCAGTGCCCTCTACTGATAAAGTTACCGGTGTGCCAGCTGGCAAAAGGAACACATTTAAAGGGTTCATATCTATTTCCACAGTTCAGGCAATGAAGGGAGAATCTGTAGTTGAGAAGTAATAGATTGATAGCCAGTACAGTTATAAAACAGTCTGACTCCCATCACTCTGTGTTCTTTCTACCTCTCACATAGAGTCTATCTTTTCATACTCATTTGAACTACTGTCTGTGTCATGGATTAAATGTCCAAATGCATGTGTGTCTGTGTCTGAATGGTAGCTTTATTCTATTCAATTGATGTATTTGTCTGTTTGTACCCAAATCACACTCTCTTAATTAAGAATAGATTTTAGTAGGAAATGGTATCTTGTAAGGTAAATATCTCTTCATTTTTTCCCAAAGTGTTCTCTTCCTGATGAGTTTAAGAGTCAGCTTGACATATATCATAGAAATCCTTTTGAAGTTTTGATGGAGAATTTGTTGATTTGAATTTATAACTTGATTTGACAATTATTAAAGTGTTTATGATATTGAATCATATACAGAGATGTAAAAAATTTTTTTTAATGTTTATTTAATTTTGAGAGACAGAGCAAGCATGAGTCAGGGAGGGACAGAGAGAGAGGGGGAAAGAGAATCCCAAGCAGGCTCCATGCTGTCAGCACAGAGCCTGATGCTGGGCTCAAACTTAAGAACCATGAGATCATGATCTGAGCTGAAATCAAGAGCTGGACGCTTAACTGACTGAGCCACCCAGGCACCCGTGCAGAGATATAGTTTAAGAGCTAGCACATGTTTTTGTTGTTTAGCTAAATGATTTTGTTTTGAGGCAATATAGTGACTTTAATTTGAGTTTTTATAGTCTCTTTATATCCCACTACTGATTTTTTTCTTTTTTTGGCATTAATGATATCCTGAGAGGCATCCATTGATTAGTGGTTAAGGGTATGGTCTCTGGCATTAGCTGCTTCTGTTAAAATCTTAACACTGTGATCTTGGGTGGGTAACTTAAACCTCTGTGCAAATATTTCCTCAGTAATCAGGTTTCGTAAGTATACTTATATGATAGAGTTGAGAGATCAATGAAATAACCTGATACATTTAAGGGTTTGGCAGTGAGCCTGGTATATATTAGATACTGAGTTACTATCACTATCTTCGGTCATCATCACATTGTCATATTTGTCATTGTCATTGTCATCATGGCACCGTTTTTCACACTAACACTTGCTGTCCTATCATCCCTTCCATATATACATCCTCTTCTCACTTTTCTTCACATTCTGTTTTCTGTTCTGGAAACAATCTGAACCATATTTTAGGTTACCAACCTGTATATACTTGACCTCTTTTCCCCACTCTTACCCAATTTGTAGAATATTCTCTTTATTCTATCTCTCCTGTAGGTGAGATTTAAAATTTTTGGCCATTAATTCCTCTTCCTATGTTTGTAATCATGTTTATGCTTTAGAGGAAATTCAATTTTTGGTAGTAGATGCCACACTTTCATTACTTTTTTTATTCTATTCTGAAATCTACTAACAAGAAACCTAATTTAAGTATATATTTCAAATTCAGTCTTTGCTGCTGTAGCACATGACAAAACTGAGAATGTATGTTTTATATTCTTTTCTTGCATCTACTAGGTATTCATATGTTTGTTGATTTTATCCTTATTGTTCATGATAATTGAGGGTTTTCATTAGTATGTATATAAGAGTTTTCTAAGATATTTTAAAGTTTTATTGAAACACCACAAAACTGAGTGGGAAACTTGAAGGCATTTTTCTGACTCCATTTTCTGCCAATTTTATTTTATAGGAATCAAGAACCCAGTCTCAGTTGCAAACAGACTCTTGTGTGAAGGGCAGAAGGGCAAGCTCTCCGCTGGCCGAATTCCTCCCTGGTAACAGCTTTGTTCTGCCTGACTTTCCCTGGGTCTTTGGTCTTTGGTGCATGCGGTGTTTGAAGGCTATTTTTATCCACAGAAGGCTGATGCTATTGGTTACACACCAGCAGTAGCTTGCCTTTGAGAGGAAGACACACTTTGTTCTGTAATCTTGGAACATTTTGTACTTGATAGAGCTTCAGATGGAATAGAATATTACAGATTAAAGCAGAAAAGAAATCAGAGTTAATTTTTGGTTTTGTAGTTGATTACAGAGATGTTTTTGCTGTTACTAAGTGCACAGTTGGGTCTTTTATTATGAAACTTTAAAAATTCAGAGTCCAAACTGATTTTAATTTTGAGATGATCTTAGACTAAAAGTACTTAATTTTTCTCTTCTGGAGAAACACACTGTGATGTTAAGATTAGTAAGATTACATCTTTTCCCCAACATTAACATACAGTTTTCATTAAAAAAAACTTTGAACTTGAAGTATTTATAAATGTAGAATGAACACGGTGAAAAGCCCTCATGAACCTGACACCTGGCTCCAATAATTACATTGTTTTTGCCCTTCATCTATTTCACTCATCTTTCTTTTTCCTTTTTGTAGTATTTTAGTTTTTATTTAAAGAATTTTTTAAAGTTTGTTTGTTTGTTTGTTTGTTTATTTATTTATTTTAAGCAGTCTCTACACCCAACATGGGGCTTGAAATCATGACCTCAAGATCAAGAGTCATATCCTCCTCTGACTGAGCCAGCCAGGTGCCCCTGTTCCTATAGTATTTTAAAGCAAATCCTTGACATCATATTTTTTACCCTTAAATAATTTTGTAAACTTCTCTGTTTGCAAAACAATCACTATCCTATTAGTATGCCTAATAATAGTAACAAATATGCTTCAATGCCATTGCATACTCAGTATATCTTCTGCATGCCTGGGTGTGTAGGTTATATTAATGTGTGTGTTGAAAATTGTGATATTACTGTACCACTTTATTTGACTGTTATAATTTGAAATCATAGAAAATAAATTGACATAGTTTTGAAAAATCTTGAAACTTTTTACCCAAATATACTCAAGTAATCCTTTTAATCATATACTTCTCAGGTGTGTTTAATTGTGATGCTAGAAAGGTCAATTATAAAAATTTTCAGAGAAATATAATTTTTAATATTTGTGTCTTCAACAAAACAAGGAGAAGGAGAAGCAGATGTGAAATTTTGAGATTGTTTATAATATGTCTGGTTGATACCAGTAAGTTTACTTTTATAAATCTGAAAGTAGGAAAAATGTTTAGAAAATTCTTAGACTTTTCTCATAATTTGTATAAAAACCGTGCTATTTTTTTAACTGGTATGAAGTCCACTAACCCAAAATTTACTAAGTTTTCTTTAATACATACACAGAGTCCTACTGGATAGGACTTATTTTGAGGGAAGTAGTAGATGTAAAGAGATTATCTCCGGATTCATATTCTCCTCAATGTTGATTTAAAATGTTCTGTTTTCTTTCACCCATATTTGCTACTGTACGTAAACTAGCATAATTAATTCTAAACCGATTAGAAGGCACATGTAGGGAGAAAACAACAATAAAGTTGTTTTAGTTGACAAGAAAAATAGCATAAACCTTGTGACAAGTATTTTACAGTTCATCTGCAAATCATCATAATCCCATTCCCCACACTACTCCTGGCATTTATCAAGTTGTTTCTTAAGTTTATATGGAGGAACAAGTGTACAACCATAGATAGCCAAGACATTTTGAAACAGACCAAAGAGTTGGACTTATCTAAAAGCTATCCTGATACCTCATAGTATTATCATAATTAAAACAGGAAACAGATTGACAGAGGTATAGGGATATATATAGAAAAAATCAGTAGGACTGAACTGGGAGTCCAGAAGCAGACCAAGTATGGAATTAAATTTAGTCTCTCCTAAATGTCATCTCAAAGTATTGTGGGGGAAAAAAGGATGGCATATTAAATAAATTGTGTTGGGACAATTGGCTACCTAGTGGATAAAAGTTAATTTAAATTCCTCTGTCATACCATTCAAAAAAAATAAAATTCAAACATGAGGTTAAAAAAGCTTAGTATAAAATTTTTTTAAGAAAAAAATGAGAGATTATGTTTATGACTACAGGGTAGCAAAGACCTTATTAAGATTAAAAATTAAGGCTAAAATATGGAAACATGACAAGTGAAAATGTCTAGTGTTATACAACTGAAGGTACTATGATCTGAATTAAAAGACATTATGGCCTTTGGAACTGAGGACAATTATTTGCAGTGTAAGTAGCAAAAACAAAAAAAATAGTAACCATGTTTAAGAACTATGAAATATTAAGACAAAGATAGCCTCAACTTTAAAAATTGGTAAGCAGTACAAATAGGCAGCTTATAGAAAATAAAATATTAATGGTATAAAAGTGCCCAACGATAATCAGGGAATTGTGAATTAAAATAAGAGGTATTTTCATGTTATTTAAAGTAGCAAAATTAATAAAGACGAATGTTATCCAGTGTTGTTGAGGTTATGGAAAAACAGGTTCTTTGTTCTACTAGTGGTAGGAACATAGATTGATATGGCCAGCTGAGAGACATTTTGTTATTATTTATTAATGTAAAAAATTGAAAATGCACATGCTATGTGCTCCAGCAATTCTGTCCTGGGACAGAACACCTTCACATGTACACAGGAGGGCTTCTATAGCACAAGAAGCATACAGCAACACTGCTTCTGGTGTATAAAATGTAAACAATCTAAATGTCCATCAATGGCTAAATAGACTGTTTTCTAGTCATATTTTGAATAATCTGCAGTATGGAAAGGGAGAAACATTTATATATAGTAAAAATGGATAGATCTGTATATTGTAAACAAATCAAATTGCTGTATGATATATTCAGTTTAACTTATGTTTTCTTAAAAAAATACAAAATAATGTGATGTTTATAAATAAGAATACCTGTTTCCTACCATCCAGTTTGGGAAATAAAATATTACAGAGTGATTTGAAGCTTCCTAGATGGATCCCTTTCTAATAACATCCTTATCCTTCCCATTGTCCCACACCCTTACCCTGATTTTGCTTCTGCTCCTGCTCCTATGTAACAGTTGTCTTGAATTTAAGCTTCTCTTATTCCCATGTATTCCTTCATAATATTGCAACATAAATGGTGCTCTAATTTTTTAAGGCTACATATATATATGTACATAGATGTACAAAGAAGGTCTGCAAAGGAGGTTACCAAAGTTACTGTGATTACCTCTGGGAAAAGAGGAAGGGAGGGAACAAGATGAAGCAATTGTCAAAGGGTACATGTGCAATATTTTTATATTTTACAAAGATAAAATACGTGGGAAAAAGTGATGGCCTTTATGGTATAGTGATGCTATACTTGTCTGGAACTAGTTGTCTTATTTTATCATGTATATAGTTCTTCAGCTTTGTTCTTTGTTTTCAGAATTGTTTTGACCATTTCAGGCATTTTGCATTTCCATATGAATTTTAGAATTAAGCTGCCAGTTTCTATAAATACCCTGCTCGAATTTTGATTAGGATTGCAACATATTCATTTATTAAAGTCTTCCTTAGCCTCTCTGAACAGTTTTATAGTTTTCACTGTACAGGTCTTGCAAAGCTTTTATGGAATTTATACTTCAGTATTTCATCCTTTTTTGATACCATGATAAATTATATAAATAATAAATGTTACTTTCCAATTATTCCTTGCCAATATAGAAATATGATTGATTTTATTACATTGATATTCTTTCCAGAGAATTTGATAAATTCATTTGTTCTGTAGTACTATTTTTATAGATTTGATAAGATTTTCTATATAGATAGTAATGTCTTCTGAGAATAAAGATTGTTTTACTTCTTCCCTGTTTTTCTAATCTGGGTTACTTTAATTTCCTTTTCTTTATTATAGTGGCTGGGACCTCCAATGCAATGTGGAATAGAAATGTGAGAGTGGGGGAAACAAAAGAAATGTGAGAGTGGGCATCTGTGCCTTGTTTGTGATCTTAGGGTAGAAGTGTTTGGTCTTTTACCCTTAAGTATGATGGTTACTGTAGGTTTGTCATAGATGTTCTTTATTATGCTGAGAAAGTTCCCTTCTTGGTGTTCTAAGAGTTTTTAATAGGAATGGGTGTTGTACTTCTTCAAATGCTTTTCTGCATCTATTAAGATGGTCTTACAGTTTTTCTTACTTGGTCAGTTAGTGATTGGTTGATTTTCAACTGTTAACAATGCATTCCTGGGATAAATTCCACTTGGTCATACTGTGTTATCCTTTTGATACATTGTTGGACCCAATTTGCTAAGATTTTGTAAAGAATTTTTACAATATATGAGATACATTGGTCCATTGTTTTTTTCTCTTGTCTTTGGATTGGGTTTATTTTGTTTCTTGGATATATAGGGATACATACTTTATCAAATTTGGAAAATTTTTGGCTATTATTTCCTCAGATATTTTTTCTGACTCCTCTTTCATCCTTCAGGACTCCAATTGCATGTGTATTTGAGCTCTTGTGGCCCTGCAGGTCACTGATAATTTATTTACTTTTTCCATTCATTTTTCTCGTTGTTTCATGTTGAATAACTTCCATTGCTGTTTTCAAGTTCACTAGTTATCTTTCTATAATATCTAATCGCTTGTTAATCCCATCTACTTTGTTTTTCATCTCTGACTTTTTAACATCTCCAGAAGTTTGATTTGCAGCTTTAGAAAATGTCTTCCATGTATCTACTTAACATGTTTAATCTTTCCTGTAGCTTCTTGAACATATGAATAGTTATAGTAACTTATAATATCTTTGTTTACTAATTTGCTATCATCTGTCATTTCTGAGTTGTTTTCAGTTGAATGATTTCTTTCATTATAGGTTGCATTTCCTTGCTTATTTGCATGCTTGGTAATTTTTTATTGCATTTGAGGCATTGTGAATTTTACTTTATTTGGTGCTGGATATTTTTATATTTTAATAAATATTCTTGAGTTTTATTCTAGGATATAGTTATTTAAAGACAGGTTCATCCTTTCAGGTCTTACCTTATACTTTGTTACATGTGACTAGAGAAGCATTTCGCCTTGAGCTAATTTTATTTTGCTATTTGGGCAAAACTCTTTTGAGTACTATAACAGATGTACCTAGAATGAGGTTTCTTACTTTGACTGATGGGAGCAGGAGCTGTTCCTGGCCTTTGTGAACTTGGGCTTGTTTGCTCTAAAATTTTTGTGGTAGTCTTTCCCGCACTTTGGGTGGTTTCTTATTACACATACACTCATCTCTACTTAGCTGAAGACTAGAGGGGACTCTGTAGATGTCCGAGTCCTTTTCTGTGCAGCTCTCTCCTCTCTGGTATTCTGCCCTGTGAACCCTGGCTGTCTGGGCTTCTTTGGATGCCCAGCTCTTTCTCTTCAACTGAGAAACTGCTGGGCTTTGCCTGAATTCCTCCTGGGCCATGGCCTGGAAACTCTCTAGGCAGTAAGCTGGGTCAGTCATAGGGTTTACCTTGTTTGTTTCCTTTCTCTCAAGATCACTGTCCTTATGTTGCCTACTAATGTCTGAAAACTATCATTTCCTGTATTTCTGATTTTTAAAATAATTTCTTCAGGTAAGGGTGTAAATTTGTTCTCTGTTATGCCATCTTGTCCAAAAGCAGAAATCTCTCATGTTCCTGAAAGTTCACCGTACACCTCTAGTAATTGAGAAAAAACCAAATTCTTTTGGTGTCCTAAATCAACAAAACCAACTTTATCATGTTTTTATTTTGAGTTTATTTTCATATGACCCTAATAACTCTAGTTATCTAATTAGTGTAATAATAACAGCTAACATTTATTGCATTTGTACACTATTTCAGGCAATGTTTTATGTGGTTTGCATGTATTGACTCATAAAAATTATACAGTGATTTATGAGGGTAAGACATTTTGCAGATAATGAAACTGGGTCCCATACTTGACCACTGTTAGTTAGGCTATTAGGAATTTATGGAGTCCTTCCATATCACATTAGAAGCAGCAGATTAGAAGTAAGGGTAGAATAGAATCCTTTTATAATAATGAGAAGTTACTATGTATACTCATGTAGTTATTTATTCATTTTTCAATTCATTCAGCAAATATTTATTGTTCATTTTCTCTATGCCAGGCATAGAGGTACAAAAACTATCAAAAGCAGATGGAAGACTTAGAAATCATGGTCCTCTGGTGTCATCTGTCACCACTCTATGGGGATAGCAAGACATTATATATAATGAATGTTTTTTTTTAGGAAGTCTTTAAATAAAAAGTTCATTGGGGCGCCTGGGTGGTTCAGTTGTTTGAGCGCCCAACTTCAGCTTGGGTCATGGTCTCGCAGGTTTTGAGTTTGAGCCCACGTCAGGCTCTGTGCTAACAAACAGCTCGGAGCCTGGAGCCTGCTTCAGATTCTGTATCTCTCTCTCTCTCCCTCCCCTGCTCATGCTCTGCCTCTCTCTGTCTCTCAAAAATAAATAAATGTTAAAAAAATTTAAAAAAATTAAATAAAAAGTTCATTTATCTGCATACCTTATTTTTTGGTTATAGCCACTAAGATATGTTGTATTGTTTAAGTAGTGGTGTTTGGTCAGATTAGTAGAGTATTTGATATTTTTATAAACTTGGTGGGCCAACCTTCATAAACTGTGTCACATTTACTCAAGTTTCTATATTTTATTTTATAGCTTGGATCTTTCTTCTTCCATTATGATAGGGTATAGCTTTGACAGGTATTATCATTTAGAACAAGGGATTGGCAAGCTGTGGCTTATGGGCCAAATCTGGTCTGCTGCTTGCTTTGTAAATAAAGTTTTATTGGGACACAGCCATACCCATTTGTGTATGTATTGTCTGTGGCTGCTTGTACACTCAAAGGCCAAATGGAATTGTTGCAAAAGAGACATTCTGGCCAGAAAACCGACCTATTTACTATCCCATCCTTTACACAAAAACTTTGCTGACTCCTAATATAGAAGTTATAATTTTTGGAAATTATGTTTCTTTTCATGAAAAAGGGAAAGCCTGACAAACATTGTTTTATGTTTAGTATAAATGAAACCTAAGGTGCTCATTTGACCCTAGGATTTTCTTCAGAGGCAAATTTGGCTTTTGGTACATTTTCTTAAAATACTATTTAAATACTATTTAATCTATCATATTTCATAAATTCATTCAAATTTGTACTACTTTTGTTGTGTGAATGTGAAAAGACAATTAAAAAAATCTAAAGATTTTTATTCAGAAAGTATAGATTTAGTTGGATAACAATAGTAGAAAAAATTTTCTAAGACAACCAGAGAAATGTGAACATTGCTGAAATATATTTTGATTCTAAAGATTGTTTATTTTTTATGTGTCAATTGCTTATGCTGAGGTTCTGTTTTTTAAAAATTCATATTTTAAATTAAAAAAATAAAAATTGAAATCAAATTAAAAATGGTTTCAAAGAGTTACGTGCTTATTGTTTAATTTGGTTGTTACATGTTATTTCCAAATACAGCAAGTTCTCCTTTATTTGCACTTTGTATATAAGCTTTTAATGATCAATAGCCATTAATTGTCTTTCATCAGTTTTATATATTTATGATGAACAAAGAAGCAACAGATAAAATAGATAGAAATCAGTTTTAAGTCCAAAGAAATAACTATCATTTTCTCCTATATCTTTCTTTTCCAGAATAATATATTTTGATTATTGGGATCCGTGAGCAATCTTGAGAGCTTTCTGAATCACGAAATGACACTTTTTAGGCTGATTATGGAGTCATGGTTCTCTGGAAATGGGTGGTTGCCAGCCATGAGATTGCAGTTCGCGTCTTGTATTTGCGCCCATAGCCCTTGCCTGGACCTTGACTGTGCTAGTGCTTGCTGCCGCAGCCAGAGGGCAGCTTGGAGGAGGTTTCATTCCCCCCACCCCAGGGCTGCTTCCAGTAGAGTGTTGCTGCTTTTTGTTTTACATCACCGTGAGACTTGTTTTAATGTAAATTACATTGGGTAAAACACAAGGAAAATACTGTCCCTTAAGGAATTTTGACCCCCTAGCTTATTATTACTTGTTTAATATCTTGCCAATGTTTGTTTAATGCTTAGTATGCTTTAGGCACTCTTGTAAATGCTTGGGTATGTCAATGAAAAAACAAAGATTCCCATTCTTACGAAGCTTACAGTTTATTTGAGGAAGATAGAAATAAATAATAGACATATAAATTATAAAGTGTATAGTATGTTAGAAGGTGAAAAAAATGTGAAAAGAATAGAATGACAGGGATTGAAAGTCCTAGGTAGGGGAATACAGTGTGTTGGGTACAGTTTTTTTTTTTTTTTTTTTTTTTTAGGTTTATTTATTTTGAGAGAGACTGAGTGTGAGTGGGAGAGGGGCAGAGAGAGGGAGAGAGAGAATCCCTAGCAGGCTCCATGCTGCCAGCGCAGAACCTGACATGGGGCTTGAACTCACAAAACTGTGAGATCATGACCTGAGCTGAAACCAAGAGTCAGAAGCTTAACCAACTGAGCCACCCAGGTACCTCATGTTGGGTACAGTTTAAATAGGCCTCCTCAAAGGAGACATTTGAGCATATGAGGGAATATGCCATTTGGGAAATAAGGAAGAGCCTAATAGAGGGAACATTCAGGGTGAATGCCTTGAGGCTGGAGGTTCCTTGACATGTTTGTGTTTTTATAGGAGGCTGGAGTAGGGTAAGCAAAGGGGCAAGGGGAGTAAGAGATGAGGTAAAGAGGGAGCAGAAAGGATCAGATCACTTGAGAGCTTGTAGATTCTTATGAAGACTCCAGTGTTTACACGAGAGTTCTCATGAGAGGTTTTACAAGTTTTGAGAGGAGGGATATAATTTTTGTCTGACTTGTGTTTTACAAGGATGTCAGTGGCCAGTGAGCATAGACTGGGACAGGGAGCAAAGCAAGGCAAGCATTAAAATATTGAGTCCATTGCAACAATCCAGGTAAGAGATGATGGTAGTTCAGAGAAAGGGGTTAGCAGGGGAGGTGGTGAGAAGTGGTCAGATTCCAGATATTTTACAAAGGTATATTCTATGGGATTTCCTAAACTTGATTGAGGCAAAATTTCCCTAAAAGCTTTCTCCTTGGGGAGTCATAAGACTGAGAAATTGGAATTGATACTGCATGTAATATTCTAGAAAATGAATTTTTGGCATGTTAGTATCATGTAGCTTTTCAGAATTTTAAAATTACTTCGAAAGCACTGTGCCATTCTGTGTGATGATTAACTACTAGACAGGTAGTTTTTGATAGTAGGAAAAGGTCATATATTCAGTGTTCTTATTCATAAGATGGCATCCAAATAGTCAACTTCCTATGAATAGTATAAAATGGCTAAGGTATTTTAAAAACTTGCATAGCAGCCAGTGGCAAGTTGGTTTAATTTAGAAGCAATGACTGTTTAAGAAATGAAAAATAAAACTAAGAATATTTTGTAAAATGCCATTGATTCCAGATACTGGGCTTGAACCCAAGATGAAATGGGCATGCTAAGAATACTAGATTCAGCTCCAAATTTCTGTTCTGATCACTTAATATGCTACTTTGGCATCTCTTTTACATCTTTGCATGGAGAGAAGTTATTTCTTATATCACATTCCTTTTCTGGAAGGAGGAAGTGCTAAAAATGCCATCAGGACAGCTTAACTCACATTCAAGTTTCTACTTCAGTTATTCTTCATTTGAACTTTACATGACAGCTTTTCTTTGCATTTTCTTTGCAGTGGTCTTCATTTGATACAAGAATAGGAGAAACTGTTCTCTATTTCAGAATCCTCTAGAATTTAAAAAAAAGATATAGAGGTTTGAAGAAGTAAAGTTGTTTATTATTGTTGGCTCTCTCTCCATATATTGGAAAACAGTTATTGGACTTAACCATTTAGTTTCTCAATAGAACTATTTGGACATTTCTTTTTTTTTTTTTTTTTTTTTTTTTTTTTTTTTTTTTTTTT
>NW_024412427.1:25735545-25746345 GCF_014898765.1 Herpailurus yagouaroundi | reverse complement strand
GACAGAGAGAGACAGAGCATGAACGGGGGAGGGGCAGAGAGAGAGGGAGACACAGAATCGGAAACAGGCCCCAGGCTCCGAGCCATCAGCCCAGAGCCTGACGCGGGGCTCGAACTCACGGACCGCGAGATCGTGACCTGGCTGAAGTCGGACGCTTAACTGACTGCGCCACCCAGGCGCCCCATATTTGGACATTTCTGAGTATCTCCTTAGATTTTGTTTTCCAGTATGTCATTGGTCTCCTTACTAACAAATGAATCTAAAGACTTCAGTATGCATTACTTTGAGTTTTAGTGTTGGAATGATTAGAAGAACAGAAACAAAAACTAGAGAGCCAAAAACTAATGAGCAGGCATAAGTTCAAGGAAACCCATTACTAGCTGGCTGAGAGCTTTAAGAAGTTGGCTATAGAAGGAGATGAAGTGATTGATTTTTATGGTAACCACTTGCTGTTACCGTGTTAGGGAATGGAGTGGTTAATTATCCTGCATGCCCTTTGAAATCTTTGGAAATAAGTCTTTTATAGTTAGCTAACAGTATCCTTTCATTTACTTCATTATGTTAAAACTTGCAGTTTAGGGCTTAAAAAATTACTTTTGGGACATACCACAGTACTCGCCACAGTAAAAATGATTCTGAGAGTCATATATTTTATAGGTCATTTATATATTTTCGTTGCATTAAGACTTGCAAATGTAAGCACATCTCATTGTTTTTGGTCATCTCTAGATGTACCCACTCATTTTAGGTAGACCCAGGTGTTATAGTAGGTAAGAATACTAAATCTGAGGACATTCACTGATACTTTGACTCTTAACTTGGTTAAATGGATCGTGTGACCATGATGATCCAAGATAAATCTTAGTATTTTCCATGGGGAAATCAACTATTTTTTGCATCTCAGGGTGAATTTTGCCGGTTTTTACTTGTTGGTTATTGCAAATGAAATTGTACCATTTCCAATTGTAAAATTTCTAACTTGGGGAAAATGTTTAAATAATTTTGGGGCATGTAGCCATATTGTTATTTTGAGGTAATAAACCTAGAATTATATCTATATGCAAAACATTTTTTAAGTTGCCTTACTATATGATTTATATTACTTTATTGATATAGGAAGAGATGAAACTGAATTTTTAAAAGAATAATTTTTCTGTTGTTAGCTTTTTAGTTGGAGAAGGAGCCTACAGATGGGCAGTAGATCATGGAATACCCTCTTGTCCTCCTAACATCATGACCACAAGTGAGTAAAAGTTTTTCAAAATTAAGCTATATTGGCATATATACCTGAAAGTGTTACATTGTTTTAATCCACATGGTACTCTGATATTTAAGGAAGGAAGCTTACATGTTGAAATATTTAAAGTTAAAAGATACATTGAAAGTTATTTGATTTTAAGCCACTTTTTATATTCCTGAGGTTTCCCCCATTCTCATGCTTTTATGGAAGTATTGCTAAAGGATCCCTTTTAGGTTACTTAATATAATTACCAAGAATAAAACCTTAATACTACCCCCCTCATAGAGGGAGAAGAAAACAGAGGTCAGCATTTATCTGTCTTTGAGCTGAGGAAGGCCTTCCTAGGGACCAAGTGCAAGAGAAGGAAGAACAAAAGTATGACTACATAAGAGTTAAGACTGAAAAAACACTTAACCATAACACTTACCATGACAAAGTGATACATATCCTTAATCCGGGAGAAGGTATGTCAAATTTAAAACCACACAAATACAAATAATACCCAAAAAGAAAAATGATCAAAAGTCATAAATATATAATATAATATAACTAATAGGGAAATTCAAATTAAAAAGAGTACATGTTAAATTTGTTCCCTCTTAATTTCTGAAAGAATTAAAAATACTGTATTACTGCTTATAAGTGTGTGGTGAAATGAACATAATACATTGTAGGTACAAATGTAAATTGGCAGAAATTTTAGGGGACAACTAAGTAGTATAGAGCAAAACCTTAAATTTATCCTGCTTGTAGGAACTTGTCATTAGAAATAGAGACAAAGATTTATGTAGTTCTCAATAAGCATTATTAAGAATATCAAAACTAAATGGCAACCAACAGAATGGGAGAAGATCTTTGCAAATGACATACCAGATAAAGGTTAGTATCCAAAATCTATAAAGAACTTATCTAACTCAACACCCAAAAAACAAACAATCCAGTGAAGAAATGGCAAAAGACATGAATAGACTTCTCCAAAGAAGACATACAGATGGCCAACTGACACATGAAACGATGCTCAACATGGCTCATCATTAGGGAAATACAAATCAAAACCACAATGAGATACCACCTCACACCTGTGAGAATGGCTAACAGTAACAACTCAGGCAACAAGAGATGTTGGAGAGGATGTGGAGAAAGAGGATCTCTTTTGCACTGCTGGTGGGAATCCAAACTGGTGCAGCCATTCTGGAAAACAGTATGGAGGTTCCTCAAAAAGTTAAAAATAGGACTACCCTACGACCCAGCAATTGCACTACTAGGCATTTATCCAAGGGGATACAGGTGTGATGTTTCGAAGGGGCACACTCACCCCAATGTTTATAGCAGCACTATCGACAATAGCCAAGGTATGGAAAGAGCCCAAATGTCTATCGATGGATGAACAGATAAAGATGTGGTATATATATTTACAATGGAATATTACTTGGCAATCAAAAAGAATGAAGTCTTGTCATTGGCAACTATGTAGATGGAACTAGAGGGTATTATGCTAAGCGAAATTAGAGAAATACAAAGATCATATGACTTCACTCATATGAAGACTTTAAGACATGGAACAGATGAAAATAAGGGAAGGGAAGCAAAAATAATATAAAAACAGGGACGGGGACAATACATAAGAGACTCTTAAATATGGAGAACAAACAGGTTTACTGGAGGGGTTATGGGAGGGAGGGTGGGCTAAATGGGTAAGGGGCATTAAGGAATCTACTCCTGAAATCATTGTTGCACTATATGCTAACTAGCTTGGATATAAATTAAAAAATAAAAATAAAAAAAAGAAAAAACAAAAAACAAAAAACACTCAACAGTTTGTGAAAAAAAAAAGAATATAAAAAAATTTGAAAAAATCTTAATGCCCAACAGAAAGAAATGTAAGCAAATTATCATACGATGATATGTAGTAACTCAAAATTGTTATCAAGAATAATGTCTGATAATGATTAAATCTAATGACTGAAAAATGAAAAATGAGTTATAAATATTTACATGTGAAATGTAAAAATGTTAAATTTTTATTTTTTATCATGCTAATCTATGACTATAATTTAAAGAATCAAATGAGAAAATGAGGAATCATTAACTGCGAGGAGTTAAACCAAAAAGGTAATGATTATATATCATAAGAGGTATTTGATAAGGATCAGCTTTTAATAACATTATATTCAAAATGAATAATCATGTAGCTGAATGTTATAGGGAGGCTGGCGGGCAGAGAAATATGTACATGGTAGGCAAACAGGGAGTGTTAGAGGTCTAATTCTCATAGTCCCCACCACTAATTCTACCTTAAAATCTTCTCAGTAGCATGTATTTAGTTTTGTTTTTTTTTTTTAATTTTTTTTTTTCAACGTTTATTTATTTTTGGGACAGAGAGAGACAGAGCATGACTGGGGGAGGGGCAGAGAGAGAGGGAGACACAGAATCGGAAACAGGCTCCAGGCTCTGAGCCGTCAGCCCAGAGCCTGACGCAGGGCTCGAACTCACGGACCGCGAGTTCGTGACCTGGCTGAAGTTGGACGCTTAACCGACTGTGCCACCCAGGCGCCCCACATGTATTTAGTTTTTATGTCAGGCAAACAAATCTGGTCAGTTGATAGTTCCATTTTGTTTTTTCTTGGAGACATGCCAGCTGGCACCTTAAAGTTTAGAATGGGTTCACAGAAAGCCTGCTGAGGGATTGTCATCCCTGGTCTTTACCTCACTATCATTTTGTATTCCCATTTTGTCTCTCCAACATCAAATTCTCTGATTCCTGAGTCTCATATGTTTGTTTCTTTTTCATTGTATTCCATTACTTGATATATGTAAGACTAGAAATTGTTTTCCCTGGGTTTTGAAGAAATTGTTCTCTCATGTTCTAGTTTCCTGTCTTTCTGTTATGCATTTTGATTCCCAGTTCTTTGTGGTATATTTTTCATCTTTGGAAGGAAGCCTTAATTCCTATGTTCTTCTTATTATAATGAAACATCTTGGAATGGGTCTTTTTTAATTCAGTATGTCTGGTACTCATCCTGAGTACTTTTAATCTGGAAATTCATGTGCTTTATTTTGGGGAGAAATTAAAAAATTGTGTATTAATATCTTCCCTTATCTTTCCTCTTTTTTATTTTTCTAATTTCTATGAATTGGATGTTGGATCTCATGCTCCAATCCCTTGTATCTTTTTCAAAAGTGATTTTTTTCTTCTTTTTGAAATCATTTTTGTCCTCCTGTCTCAGAAATGTCTTCAGTTTTGTCTCCTAAACCTTCTACTTCTGATGAATTTATAATTTTGGATTTTATTGTCTTAATTACTAGAGATTCATCTGTGATTAATCCCTTTTTTTTTTTTTTTTTTTTTTAATTTTAAGTAAGCTGTATGCCTAGCGTGAGGCTTGAACTCACAACTCCAAGATCTAGAGTTGCATGCTCTATTGACTAAGCCAGCCAGGCACCACACTGACTAATACTTTTAAAATGTAGTGCACTGTTCTTATTTCATGAGCTCAATATTTTTGCTCATCTCTTAGGATATTATGGTTTAAAATTTGCTATCTGCTGTTTCTGCTTCTTTCTTTTTGTTTGTTTCATGCATGTTAGCAAATTTTTCTATCTAGTGACCCCTTGCTGTTTTCACATTTATGAATATGGTACTTAAAAGCCATTTGGAAGCTTTGTGTTTGATGACAGGTCTGGTTGACCTCAAGAAGGGTGGTGTGATCAGGCTCTTTTGTTGGGAGGAATTCCCAGGTATTCCCCCCAACAAAACCAGTTGTATCTATTTTCTTTTGGATTAGTGAGAGAGAAATTTTCCCAGGTCTGCCAGGGCTATAGCCAGTATTGTGGTGCAGAACAAGGGCAGGGCTGGAGGTCTCACCTTTCCTGTTTCAGACTTATGTAGAACCTCTGATGTAGAACTTTTGTGTAGAGCCCCTGATGATACCTGTTCCCACTTGTGCTGGATGTACACTAATTCGAGGTCCATATGGTTTAGTCAACCTCATATTTTCTGCGGGCATGAAGGGGGGATTTAGGCATCTCCATGTTTCTTACTGACACTTTCCACCAGTTCTATTTTTAGTCCCAACCTGGCTTTCAGAAATACCAGGTGCCTGGGGCGCCTGGGTGGCTCAGTCGGTTAAGTGTCTGACTTCAGCTCAGGTCATGAACTCACGGTTCACGAGTTTGAGTCCCACGTTGGACTCTGTGCTGACAGCTCAGAGCCTGGAGCCTGCTTTGGATTCTGTGTCTCCCTCTCTTTCTGTCCCTCCCCTGCTCATGCTTTGTCTCTGTCTCTCTCTCTCTCTCAAAAAAATAAACATTTTAAAAAAATTAAAAAAAAAAATACCAGGTGCCTTTTATTCTGAGGTCTTGTAGTGTTTCTTTGGAAGGAATTTGTTTACTTTGGAAGAGATTAGTTTGCGTTGTGATGTCTTGGCTACCAGGCATCTGGATTCATCTTCCTCTACTCAATCAGTAACTGTCCATTTGCTTTCTATTTTCTGAAATTGTGTTGCTACTGCGCTTTTTGTCATCATCCCTTATGTATGTCAGTCTTTTTTCTCCCTTCAGTTTCTTTTTGGTAAGATTTTAGTAGGGTGTGAAGTGAACTCATTTATATATTCACTTTGCCACTTTTACTTCAGAGCATTTATATAAAAAGGTGTTATAAAATCACAATTACTAGATATTTTGCAGGAGGACAAAAATATTTTTGACTAATATATTAGTATCCTCAAAATAAGAAATATATATTTGTTTTATGCCATAAACTTCTTACATAACCAACCAGCAAGAAATATTCTCTGAATAAATAAGGTATTTGAAAGTTGTGTGATTATATTCACACACACACATATAATATGTATATTATATATAATATATTACAAAAAATCATATTGACCTATGGTCAATTTAGAGGGAGAAATTATAATTATTATTTAGATTAAACATTTTTTTAAATGCTATTCTATATTGGGCACTTGTCTATTCCTCAGTAAAAATTAGTTTCTATACTTGGTAATGATGTGTTTTAACCTTGACTACCTTTTGTGTTGGTGGGGGGGCATAACTGGTGGGTTTTTATCCCCTTTCTGTGTTACAAAGTTTTTGGAATGTCTTTCTCAGTTTATTCTAAAATAATATTTTACATAGTGTCTCACATACTTAATACTTCATTCCTCTATGTAGATGTAAATTTCTATCTGGTATTATTCCCTTCATCTGGCACAAGCATTTCTGGTAATGCGACAGGTGTCGTGGTGAAAAATGCTGTCAGCTTTCATTATCTGAAAAATCTTTATTTTGCCTTTACTTTAAAAATATTAATTTCTTGTGGGATACAGACTTCTAGGTTGTCAGATTTTTTTCTTTTAGCACTTTTTTCCCCCTTTTTTTTATTATGGTTAAAAAATGTGACATAAAATTTACTATTTTGACAGTATTTAAGTGTGTAATTTAGTGTATATTCAGTGTTATATAACCAGTACGTATTTCCATAACTTTTTTTATCATTCCAAGCAGAAACTCCGTATCTGTTAAACAGAAAACAACCGTTTCCCGTAACCTCCATTCTGCAAAGTCATTCTCTATGATTGCCTGTTCTGGGTACCTTCTATAAGTGTGAATCATACAGTATTTGTCCTTTTGTGTCTGGCTTATTTTACTTAGCATAATGTTTTCAAGGTTCATCCATGTTTGTAGCATGAATTAGAATATTGTTCTTTTTCTCTCCTTTTCAGATTTTTTTTTTAAAGGTTTTTTATCTTTGGTTTTAAAAAGTTTAATCATGGTATGCCTAGGTGTGGTTTCTTTGTGCCTAGTTTTTACTGTGCCTGCTGAATCTGTGGTTAATGTTTTCAATCAAATTAGGGAACTTTTGGACAATATTTGTTTAGATTTTTTTTCTGGTTCATAGTCTTCTTCATTTGTTTCTGGGACTTCATTTCTACTTATATGAAAACACTTGATACTGTCACATGTTATTGAAGCTCTTATTTTAGCTGTTTTTTTTTTTTCCCCCTCTGTGCTTTCTGTGCTAGTCAAGATTCTCTACTGAAACAGAACCAATAGATCGATTGATCTATCAGATTTATTATTGGCTTTTATATTTAACACAATTATAGAGGCTGACAAGTCCCAAGATCTTCAGGGTCAGTCAGCAAGCTGGAGACTCAGGAGAACCAGTGGTGTAGTTCCAATCCATGTCCAAAGGCCTAAGAACCAGGAGAGCTAGCTGTGTGCTTCCAGTCTGAAGCCTGGCAGGCTCGAGACTGAGGAAGAGCCAATGTTTTAGTTCAAGTGTAAAGGCAGGAAAAAGTGTTGCAGTTTGAAGGCAGTCAGGAAAAAAGGATTCTCTTTTATTTAGGGGAGAGTTTGCCTTTTAGTTCTATGAAGGCTTTTGACCGATTGGAATAATTCCCCCTATATTAGGGAGGGCAATCTGCTTTACTCAGTCTACCAGTTTAAATGTTAATCTCATCCTCATTAAACACACCCTCGCAGATATGCCGAGAATAATGCTTGACCAAATATCTGGGCACCCTGTGGCCCAGGCAAGTAGACACATAAAATTAACCAATATGCTTTCATTTGTATGATTTCTGTTGAAATGTCTTCAGGTTCACCAGTCTTTTTTTTCTGCAGTGTCCAATTTGATGTGAACCTCATGTAGTTATTTCTTTACAGTGTAAAATATTATGTTTTCATAATATTTAGAACTTTCAGTTCTAAATTCTAAATTTCAGAATATTTAGAACTTTCAGTTCTAAAGTTTACATTTTTTATAAAATTTCTATATTTCTCCTGAAATTCCCTTTGTCTTCACTTATTATACCCATTGTTAACATATTGATTGTTATTTTATTTATTTTTAAAAATGTTTATATCCGGGCACCTGGGTGGCTCAGTCGGTTAAGCATCCAACTTCAGCTCAGGTCATGATCTCACAGTCCATGAGTTCGAGTCCTGTATTGGGCTTTGTGCTGACAGCTCAGAGCCTGGAGCCTGCTTCAGATTCTGTGTCTCCCACTCTCTGACCCTCCCCCGTTCGTGCTCTGTCCCTCTCTCTGTCTCAAAAATAAATAAACATTTAAAAATATTTTTTTTAAATGTTTATTTCTTGAGAGAGTGAGAAAGAGAGTGCACATGCGTGAATGCATGGGAGCACGAGTGGAGGACGGGCAGAGAGCGACAGGGAGAGAGAATCCCAAGCAGGCTCCACACTGTTAGAGCAGAGCCTGACAGAGCAGAGCAACCCACGATTCGTGAGATGATGACCTGAGCCGAAATCAGGAGTCAGATGCCTGAGTGACTGAGTCACCCAGGTGCTCCTGTTTATTGCTATTTTAAAATCGTTGATTGCTAATTCTGAAATCTAGGTCACTGGTAGGTTGATTTCTATTGACAGGGTTTTTTTCCTCTTGACTCTACCACTTTTTTTTGTTTAGTTGTATGTCTCATAATTTGTTTTTTTGTTACATCTTGGGCATTGTAATGATATGTTGTAGAGACTATGGGCGTATTATCTTCCTTTGAATGATGTTGCGTTTTGTTTTAGCATGTAGTAAAATTGTAGGTCACCTTGATTTTGTTACAGCCTGGTTTTAGACTTTGTGAAAGTGGGTCCATTTCAGTTTTGTTCTTAATTCTAGAGTTAATCCTTAGTACTAGTTTGTGGTTTTTTTTCCTAAGATATGGCCTTTCTAGGGTTTCACTTGAAAGTCTCAAGCTTTAAACTTTGTCTCTCCTACAGCAAGTGTTTGTCAAAATCTGTCAGCTTTTCAGCTGTTGTTTTCCTCACTAACCTCTATGGAATCTTGCATCTTATATAAACAGTTAAGGGCTCATTCAAGAATTTGAAGGGATGTTTACAAAAATTTGGGGGCTTCCCTTTTTCTGTGTGTGTGGCTTTCTCCTTTCCGGGATTCCTCCCTCAATTTCCAGCTGCTTCAATAGTCCCAAACACTTTCAACTCCACCTGGCAAGACTATAGTTTTCTATTTGAGATCTATTTGCTGTGCCTCTATAGTTTCGACTGTAGTGCCTCATAGAGAAAGCTGTATGAATGTTGATGTCATCCAGTGTGTTTCTTTTCTTTCAGTGGTTGAATCTTCTCCTATTTCTACCAGCTTTTGGTCACTAGTCTTCAAATAGCTTTTTGTTTTTAATTAAAAAAATTCTGACCAGAGTTTCTAATTGTTATTGTTTTGTGGGTTAGTCTCATATAAGCAACTCCATTACCAGGAGCCAGAACCTATGCTTTGTAAATGTGTACTATTAGCAGATATAATAATATAAATAACAAATATAAGTTAACAAATATAACATTTCACATTATAAAAGGGAGTTGATTATTTAAACATTATATTTGTTACTTTTTAATTGTACCTTTTTTGTTACCTTTTTTTAAAAAAAGTTACTTTTTTTTTTTAATTAGAGCATTCTACATAAACCTTCCCCTTTCCCAGTTCCAGCCTCTCCTGTCCACTCCAACAGCCACACTTACTTGTTGATTTGCTTCTTTCTGTGTCAACAGAAATGCTGGAATATATAGTATTATTCTTTTTGTTTTAGATAAATGGTATCATACTCTATAGTATTTTTAGTAAGTTTTTAGAGGAGTGATATCATAATATGATATTTCTTATGTTTTTCATCAGTCAGCAAAATATATTCTGAAATCTATCCATGTTGATATATATAGAAATCAATTAATTTTTAAACTGCTGGATAGCATTTACTATACATTTTTTTTAGCTGTTTCCTTATTGACGAGCATTCACGTTGTTCCTAGGTTTTGCCATTAATGTTGATGATTTCACAAATATTCTTGTACAAATGTGTTTTATTTATCTAGTTGGAAGTAGATTTGCTCACTCAGAATATACATTTACCATTATCCTGGCTATTGCCAGATTCCTCTCCTAAGAGCTTTTATTTTTTGTCTATTTTTGAGAAATCTGTATTTGTAAAGTTGCTGCCATTATTGACCATAAAGTAGCTCAGAGCATAGGCTTTAGAGGCATACAGCTTTGTGTGACCACGGACAAGTTACCTCCAAGAAACTTTTCTCATGGAGAGGTTGTGTTTACTTGAGATAATGTATAAAGAATTCTTATTCCAATCTCTGGCACATAGAATCACTCAAATGTTAACTATTAATATCACTTTTACTATCATTAATGTGTTGCACATGAAGATAATTCTGGTGATATAATTTCATCAGAATTTAATCAGTCTAGTTCTTCAACACTGACTTGTGGTTTTAGTGATTGATCCAACTGGAGTTAGGTGTAACCATTAGAGCAGTGGTTTTCAACTTTGGCTGCACATTAGGATCCCTGGAGAGCTTTGAAAAACTCTGAAGCCCTGGCTGCACCCAAAACCAGCAACTCTGTAGCTGGCACCCATGCATCTGACGTTTTTAAAGTTTTGCAGGTAATTTCAATATATATTCAATTTTAACATGTCTGAGATAAAGTTTCTGTGTGTTTTATTTAGTTATTAAAAAAATTTTTTTTTTAATTTTTTTTTTTCAACATTTATTTATTTTTGGGACAGAGAGAGACAGA